>NC_092390.1:36005897-36308927 GCF_030028105.1 Mobula birostris
GAAGACAGGCGCTACCAAAAACTGATGGAAAACCGTGAGCGGCGTCACAGAACAGCAGCCACAATTATTATAACAATGGACTTCCAGTGCCCCCATTGTGCTAGACTCTGATCTTCCAGACTGGGACTGCTGAGCCACCTCTGTGTCCACAGATGAACTGCACAACAGCGTGGCTTCTTTGAGTTCAAAGGACTGCCACTACTATGTACATGCAATCAAACACAGGAGTTCTAAATAACACAACACTGAAGATACTCTGTGGTAGCTATAGGATTAGGTCAGTTGTATTTTGAACTGTGGCAGTGAAGAAGAAAGAGGAGTCCAAATTTGCTAAATGATTTTCAGTAGCTGTGCCTGAAGACACACGCATAGATATTAAACACAGAACAGTACAGTACAAGAACAGGCCTTTTGGCCCATGATGTTATGCCAAGCTAATTAAATTAATGACACCTAATTAAGCTAATCCCTTCTTCTTCCTGCACGTGGTCCATATCTCTCCATTCTCTGCATGTTTATGTGCCCAACTACGAGCCTCTTAAATGTCTGTAACATATCAGCCTCCAGCACCACCCCGGGAACGTATAACAGGCAGAATTTAAACCAGGTTGCCGAAGTTGTGAGGCAGCGACTCTACTAGGTATATAAACAAAGCAAGGGTATACACAATAAACTGTGAGATGCTATATAGGAGAACAGAGGGAACTTAGAGTACATGTCCACAGATCTCTGAAGGTAGCAGGACCATAAGATAGAGTGACAAACATCTGCAAAATGTTTTTTTTCCCTGCAGTATCCTCTGAGCAGTTACAGTAGAACTGTGTAACTCCAGACTTAAAGACAGCTCACCCTTCTGCTGTAAAGGGAATGGATCTCTCGTGTTAAAAGATGAACTCTTGAACTTTTGATCCCCTAGCTACCTTGTTGTGACCCTTGCACTTTACTTCTCTACCTACGCTGTATATTTTCTGTAATTGCAGCCCTATATTCTGTAATTCTGTTCTTTTTATTCCATCAGTGTAATGATATAAGGCATAATCTGTCTGGATGACACACACAACGAAAGCCATTCAGTACACGTAAGTACATTTGACAATAAAAAGTCAGTCCAAGTTTAGTCCCCACTGGAGTACTGTGTACAGTTTTAGTCACCATATTGCAGAAAAAAGTGAAGAGGAGATTTACAAAGATGTCATGGTGACTGGAGAAGTGGAGTTCTGTTCAGGAGTTGTCCTGGAAAAGGTCAGTTTCTTTAGAATGAAGAAAACTAAGGGAGGTTTAAATGAAGTATCATATAAGGAAAGGCGCAAACCAGATGAACAGAAATAGCATTGTTCCCTTGACAGAGATGTTGCTAATGAGAATATATTGATATAAATTTATTGACCGATTTTACGAGGGAGCTGAGAAAAAAAACACCCTTTGAGTAGTGGAGATCTGGAACACATCGCCTGAATGGTTGTAGGATGCAGAAACTCTCAGCACATTTAAAATTGCCTGGATGACCAGATGATCAGATGGAAAGTACAGCCCAGGTACCCAGAGTTGGGAACTGAGAACAACCTAAAGTCTGGTATTGACTGGAAAGGACATAATGGACCAGGTGGCCTCTATCGGTGCTACAATTCTCTACTGTTTTTATGACAAGGCTATGTTCAGCTGTCATGTCCTCCAGCACCACTTAACTAACTGATGTCTACTTTGCAAATTTGCATATGGAGAAGGGTCATTTAACAAAGTAGTGAAGTTGTGCCCAAAAGTTGGTGTAACTTTAAAACTACTGAAGAGACAACTTTCATTAGGTACTGTGGCAGAGGCTCTACTCTCATTGGCAATTAGACATCAGGCTCCTGCCTGTTCCTGTATTAGCAGATGAATCAACTCAATGCACAATGGTTACTATGGAAACATACATTGTGCTGGGAAAGGTCAGAGCTTTCTGTACTTCTCCAGTACTAATTGAATGACATTTTTCCCTCCAAGAGTGCAGCTCTTTAATATTTTAATTAAAATTATCGCCAAATGCTTGAACAACTCAATAACAGGAGGGACGAAATGCATTCAGTTCTACTTTTCATAAGACTGTTGATATATCTATTTTCATGGCAAACATGTATGAAATATTGCTACATATCTAATGGTGCCGTGAATATGCTAACAGTGAAGGATGAGTCATGGTGTGAACCCTGCTTGTTATGTTTATTCTGTTATGAACCCAATAAGTTGATAGTTTAACCCTGAGAGATGCTTGTAAATAGCTTCAGCTTATGTTGCTCAGTCTAATCTTATTCTTGCAGATAAAAGAAGAATGCAAAATAGAAAAGACATCAAGTTGCAAGCAGGCTTTTTAGTATTTAGTCAGACAGATTTAATTGTTACTTTATTTTAAGCTTAGAGAGAAAGAAATTGCATTTGTATAGTAATAAATTATTAACCTCAGAATAATGAACACTATACTGCTTCACTCTGAGTTAATTGGTTTCTGAAGTGTAATCAGAGTTAGAATGCAAAACAGAAATCGCATTGCCATAGATCTATCCCAAATGCAAACAATTATCTTATGTTGGAGAAATAAGCTGCAAATATATTCCAAAGTGTTTATCATTTTATTTTTTAGGGTCTAGGTATTTTATTTTTATTTCAAAATAAAAACAGAAAACACTGGAAATATTCAAAAAAAGAGGCAGCATCTGTGGAGGGAGAAACAGACTTACCTCTTCAGATTATTAGCATAACTCTTGAGGTAATGTTGTTCTGAAGAAAGATTACCGATCTAAGATATTATCGCTAATTCTTGACAGATACTGCCTGACCTTCTGAGTAATACCATCATTTTCTGTTTACATTTCAGGTTCCTTGCATCTGTTGCTTTTTTTCTATTGACCTTTTTGCAGAGCATCGTATCACTTACAAATTTAGAAAATGAAATCTAAAATTTAAGTTTATTTGAAATAACATGTAATCTGATCCTAACCTGTGTTTAATGTGCAAATAATGGGCATAGCTTACAATGCCACGGCCTCAAAGTGTCAAACTTGCACAAGCAGGCACCTCCCAGTCTCCACCCTGGTAGCAGGATTCACCTGCCACTTGGTTCCAACTTATCACCTGCAGCCTATTTAAACCCAGCTACCATCCACAGACCTTGTTCACCCATCAAACCAGCCAGCCTCAACTAGTTACTCCTAGCCTCCAGCTAGCTGTTGCCTTGTCATGTTAGGAATCCATTCTCCCTTGTTTTATAGACCCTCACGCTTTGTTATTTTGCAGTTTATTATTAATGTGATAGCTCACTGCTAAATCATCTCCGCTGCTCTGCATTTAGTTCAAGCCTCCTCTATATTTCCTAACCGAATGGGTGAACCTGTGATTGACCCAGTAGAGTTTGCTCACTCAAAGGAAGTTATTTACCGACACAAGTACATGATCTAGAAGCAAAAGGAAGCCACTGACCATCTGCTCACCACTCTCAACCAACTCTCCATCTCATTACAGCAAGCCTGCACCGTCAGCTTTCTCCCTCAGAGCCCCAGATTCTAGTGCCTGAACACTTCGATGAATCCCTAAAGGAATGCTGCAACTTCCAGTCCCTGTGCATGTTGCTCCTCAAGCTGCAGCAATCTCTGTATTCTATAGACCAAGCCAAGATTGCTTTCGTCATCTCTCTCTCTTGGCTGGGCAAACTCTGACCTGGGCCACTGCTAATTGGGACAATAAAACCACCATTTGCAATAAACCTGGGAAATTCACTGCTGATATGCGCTGGGTTTTCAATCATCTTGATGCAGGTGAAGTATCTGATCGGCTGCCTCCCTTCCAAGGCTCATACTTGCTGTTGGATTACACCGTGGGTTTCTGGACCCTTGCAGGGGAGTGCAGCTAGAAAGCTGGCCCATCTCCATCACGGCCTCTTGGACACATTGAAAGGTGAGCTGTCTACATGGAAGATGCTGACTGACCTCGAAAGCCTCATCACTCTTACCTTCTGTGTTGACAAGTGACTTCTGGAACTACCCTCCATATTACCAGCCAGAATTCCAGTTCTATTCCCAGAACTATATCAGGCTGCAGGACGCTCATCAGCAGTGTCTCCAGAATCCATGCCATTAACGGGTGCTCCCTTAATGCCCTTAATGTCCTTAATGCGGAGCAGCTGATGACCCATACATCAAATGCCACTGTATCCGGGAAAAAGGCTCCATCAGGTAAAGGTAAGATGCCTTCTATCTGGGAAGCTTCCACTGGCCCATCATTTTGGCACCATACCCGACTCATTCTCTCTGTTCTCCTCCACACCCCGATGGCTCGCCATGCGTAGGAGGCTCTGGTAGATTCCAGCGCAGCAGGCAACTTTCTGGACCGGACTTGCTGTGTGCGACTTGGACTCCCTACCAAGCCTACCTCTCACCCCATCTGTATTACAGCCATTGACGGGTGTCCCTTGGGGTTTGCGATGGTCAGAAAATGCAAATGGCCCCTGCACATCAGGATCAGAGAGCACCACAAGACCATCAAATTCCTCCTTATCAACTCACTCAACGCTCTCAGTTCACTGCTGAATTGGGGTCTCAGTTGCTGGAGCACCTGCTTACGACCCCAGTCAACTTCACCTGGTAAAATTTAGGAAACTGAAGAAACCCTTGACGTAAGCAGACTCCCACAGGAGTACTACATCCTAGCTATCGCCTTTAGTGAAAGGGAAGCCAGCACTTTGCACCTTACAGACCACACAACTGCACAATCGATCTCTTCCTGGGCATTACCCCTCTGAGGTTATCTGTTCTCCCTTTCACATCCTGAGACCCATGCCATGAATGACTACATCACCAAAGCGTTACAGCATGACTTCATTTGACCATCCCAGACTCCAGTTAGTGCTGCGTTCTTCTTTATCATAAAGAAAGATGGGGTCTTCGTCCCTGCATCGACTCTCTGGGTGAAAATGTTTTTGCTGAACTCCGTTCTAAATGACCTACCCCTTATTCTCAAACTGTGACATCTGGTTCCGGACTCCCCCAACTGAGTTTGTCCTCAGGCTATCATCTGCAGACCAACAGTCAATAAGAAAGAGCTAATCACTAAGTGGAGAAGTTTCTGTGATGCTTTGCCATGTCTAGCCCTTTCACATGGAAGAGGTTTTTGCTCTGGACCAACTGTCCATCAATCTACACACCTCCTCTGCCATGGATATCTTACCTTTGAAGTGCTTGTGGCTACCTTTGCTCCCGCAGAGGAGGTGGATGTTCCGTCCATCGGGGCCCTGGTTCGCCATTGCTGGAATGCTTGGAAGAGGCACAGAGGGCCATCCTAGCTGCCAACCACACATACTGCTGCCAGCGTTCAGCCACATTACTCCAACTTGGAGACCGTGTCCTCTCAAGATCAGCCCCTGTGCGAGCTCTAACCCCAGATCATTGGTTCCTTTGAGATCACCCATTGCATCAATCCAGTCACTTATCATCACCAGCTGCCACCATTCCTCAGCATCGCTCCTAACTTCCACGTGTCCTGCCTCAAGTTCATTGTCCATGGGCCACTCAATCCACCTGAGCCTGCACCTGGTGGGGAGAATAAGGATGGTGGGAGGTGGTCCAGTGTAGGCAGTTCACCAATTCATGAATTCACATGATAATGGACAGGGTGTGCGGTACCTCGTCAACTGGGAGAGGTACAAACCAGAGTGAAGGTTATCGGAGCTGTCCAGTTTCATCACGGATCCATCACTCGTTGAGAAGCTCCACTGGACTCATCCAGATCGATCTGGACTTTCAGGTGCCAGCCGTAGGAAGGAGGGTGTCCTGTCAGGCCTTCCCAGGTAGGCACATCCCAGTCTCCACCCACCTAACAGGAGTCACTGCCTCTGTTTCCAACTCATCGCCTGCAGCCTATTTAAACCCAGGTCTCATCTACAGTCCTTGATCACCCATCAAACCAACCAACCTCAACCAGTTGTTTCTAGCCTTCAGTTATCTTGTTGCCTTGTCATTTTCAGCAACTGCTTTCTCTTGTTTTGTGACCTCTCATGACTAGTCATTTTGCAGTTAAAATGATCACTCATTGCTGAGTCGTCTCGGCTGATCTGCATTCAGGTCAAGCCTCTTCTACAATGCTGACCTCTAGTGTTGTTGTCTAAGTGTAGCATGCATTCATGCTCTCCCTTTGGTCAGGTGGATTTCCTCTGGGTGATCCTGTTTTCTCTCACTTCACAAAGATGTGGCGATTGGCAATTTATTGATCTCGTCACTTGGCTTCTGCATGTAATTTGAATTAAAGTCAAAGTCAAATGTAAAAGTACATGTATGCACAGGTGCAATTAAAACCTTATTTGCAGCAGCACCACAAGCAGGTTGTATCATATAAGTAGCATTCACAAGAAAAACATCAAATAAGCATAAATTATTTTAAAAAACTTTTACAAGAAGGAACATAATTAGCACAAAAAAAACTCACAAAGTCCATTATAGTTCAAACTGGTCATAGTGGTCATAGTGTTGCTAAATTGTAGATATAAGAGTTGTTCCAGTTGCTTCCAGAACTGAATGAACCTGATGGTATGGGACTTTAAGCCTCTTTACCTCCAGTCCGATGGTAGCAGTGAAAAGGTAGGGAGGTCCAGATGGTTAAGATCTTTAATGATAGATTTGCCTTCTTGTGGCAGTGACACCTGTAGTTTCTGTTGATGGTGGGGATGGATATGCCCATGACGTTTCAGGTAGAGTCCATTACTCTCTGCCTCACCTTACATTCCTGTGCATTTAGATTTCCATACCAAACCATGATACCACTAGTCAGGATACTTTCAGTCTAAAAGTTCGTTAGAGTGCTTCGTGACATGCCAAACTTCCTTAACCTCCTAAAAACAAGTACAAAGCCTCCCAATTAAGAATTTTGGTGGAATTAATGGAGTGCGAGAAAAATAAAATGTAAGATCAGAATAAATGGACGCTGAGTGATCAACGTGGACTCAGTGGGTTGAAGTGTCTGTTTCCATTCTGTACGACTCAATGACTATTAAATGCTAACTTTTCACACTAATGCACTAGTGTGAGATATTAGCCCTAAATAAAGGGTTAGTCTGTGATTACAAATAATTTGAAGACATGAGTCAACAGTTCCATTGAAGAGGATTACATGAGGATTTTGTATACTGTGATATCTGTCAAGATGCTTGCCTCTTCATTCTGACCCTTCAATGGATGATCTAAGAAACTAAATACTTCAACATCTATTCTAACTTCCTGGTGTAAAGTTCAAAGTAAATTTATTATCAGCGCACGTATATGTCTCCATGTACTCCCTTGAGATTAATCTTCCTGCAGGTATTCAACAATAAATTTACAATAGAATCAATTCAAATCTACTCATTAAGACTGACAAGCAATCAATGCGTGAAGAAGACCAACTCTGCAATTATGAATAAATAAATAATACTGAGCACGTAATTGTAGAGTCCTTGAAAGTGACTCCATAGGATGTGGAATTGGTTTGGAATTGAGGTGAGTGAAGTTATCCATGCTGGTTCAGGAGCCGAATGGTTGTGGGGTAATAACTGGTGCTGAACCTGGTGTTGCGAGACTAAAGGCTATTGTACCTCTGTCCCAATTGCAACAAAAAGAGACCGTGGCCTAGATGGTGGGACAAAACTGTGTCACAAATGCCAGGTAAATGTAAACTGTGGGAGAAATACCATGGGAATTCAAATCTAACTGCTTCGATAATCCTGTTTCACCATCCAGTGACTTTAAACTACCAGGTGCATAAAAGGAGGGAAAAATAGCCAGCAGGATTGACTGCTGATTTACTGACATGATTACTTATTCCACACTAACAATTTGCTTTGTGGCCTTTTCCTTTGTTGGCCTTGATGTTGTCCTTAAATCTCTCACCAGCATTCTACACTGTTAGTAACACAGCCTTCATTTTGCTGTCCACTGAGTTTGACATAGTTCATTACCTGCGATACTTTTGCAGATCCGCAGACACTGGAGGTGTTGTGTGCAGAGTCCACTTACGTGCATGGGCATCTTTTAGTTCAGTCTTAATGACATCCATGAGTAATAGTTTTCATATCATAAATAAATTTATAAATAAATTTATGTGTCTACACTTTAAACCAAGTGTACATGGACAAGAATCTTTATATTTTGCCCAGAAATTGGATTATATCACAACTTGCATGGAACGTCACTTAGTTTCTAATATGTTCCCCCTAAGTAATTTGCCTGCGTTGTTCTTCCTCAGGCTCTCACCCATTCAGCAAAGCTCACTTCTCTTGATGAACTACCCTCCCAACCCATCTGCCAGCCTCACTGGACTCAAAATCTCAAACAATGATCAATAACCCCATTCTCGCTTACTAATCCCATCCATGTTAATAGCCATCACCATCCTATCTACTGAATGGGCACTAAAATGTTTTGGAAGCTCACATTTCAGATTGTTGATCCTGAGCTGTTTCTACAAATCATCTATCAATTGATTTGTCCACCAGTTATGAACGATACTGGCAAGGCCAGATTTTATTGATCGTGCCCTATGGCCCTGAACAAAAGGAGGAGTTGTCATTCCAGAGCAAAAGATAAATAGAAATTCCTTCACTGAGGGTCATTGGTGAACCAGATGCATTTTTGCATCAGATGAAGGATTTAATTTGTTCATTTCCTCCATTGATGCTGACTGACCCGTTGAGTTCCTCCAACATTTTGTGTGTTGCTCCAGATTCCAGCCGCTGCAACCTCAGACGTCTGTATTTTCACTTGTGTTTTTGGTTACTTTAGTATTTCACATTTATTTAATTACCTAGATTTAGATGCCCTGCTAATGTGGATGTATTATAATCAAAGTCATATTTCTGTATATTTGACCCAGTTTTCTTGATACTGGTTCAGTAACTTAACAACTACACCAACGTAATGGTAAACAGAAGAGATTCTGCAGATGCTGGAAATCCAGAGCAACACACATAAAACGCATGGAGGAACTCAGCAGGTCAGGCAGCATCAATGGAGAGGAATAAAGTGTCGATATTTTGGGCCAAGTCTCTTCATCAGGACTGGAAAGGAAGGGGGAAGAAGCCAAAATAAGAGGGTGGGGAGAAGGAATGGCAGGTGATAGGTGAAGCCAAGTGAACAGGAGGTTGGGTGGGTGGGGAAGGGGGGATGAAGTAAGAAACTGGGAGTTGATAGTTGGAAGAGGTAAAGGGCTGAAGAAGAAGCAATGTACTTAATAAATTTTTCTTTGACAACACTTGCTGTACACTATATAGAAATTAATGGTATTATAATGAAGCCCCCCTGTCTCTTTCCTCTCTCCTTATTCATCCGGTTCTTCCTAAAGCCTGCACAGCCTTCATCATTCTTTTCTTCCCAGCTCTATCTGTTCCATCTGCATTACCCACACACTTTTTCCATTTCCATCCGCCCATCCAATCTCCCTTACCTGATGTCATGCTCCACCTTCCTTTCCTATCAGATTCCAATATCTGCAGCTCGTTGTTGTCTTCTAGCCTCTGGCATTAATGCCACTCTTCCCTCCTTCATCTGCCTATTGCCCCTCTCAGACTGATCCATTATCACTTACCAACTCCTGTTCCAGCCATTCCTTCCTGCTTTTTAAACTGTCTATTTTCCCTCTATCGTTCGGTCTCAATGAAGGGTCTTGACACAAAACATCAGCTATCCATTTTCCTCCACAAATGTTGCCTGACCGATTGAGTTTCTCCTGTGTCATGTTTGTTGCTCCAGACTCCAGCTTCTGTGGCTTTTGTACCTCATTTGAGAATATTGGACAGGGTATTGACTGGCTTAGTACCTTGATGCCAAAATCGTAGTATCTGGATCACTCAGTGCATGCCTGAAGTGGTAAACACTCATGATGTCGAGTTGCATTTCTCCATTGTTGAAGGAATTACTGATTGTCATGTTGTTCAGTAATAAGCTGGAGCCTTTAAAGAATAAGCAGAATAAAGAAAAACTCTTCCATGTGGCTGCCAAGATCAGGGCAATTCTGTCAGCACTGAGCTGCAGAGACAACAGTTACTTGTTTCAAAACTGCTAACTTTGCAATGTCATAGAATCAATTAAACTATTTCTTACTGCTTGTTGTTCACGGTGCAGACTGCGTATAAGGTACATTCTGTGTCTTCTCTGAGGATCATTACATAGTTGTGAAAGAAAGGCTTGTGAGTTCCTGAGATCTCGAGAGTGACGCCGTCTGAAATTAGTTCAGTCAGGTCACTCGTCTGAGTGCTGCAAGTACCATGTAACCCAGTACTACTTGTCGCATGGTCGGCTGGTCAGCGACTGAACCGGCTCCCCCACCAGGCTTGCCTGGTGAGGAGGGTGGCTAGACACCCTGCAGGACGAAAAACAAGACCTGTCAAAGGGCGGGTGAACCCTCTCGTAGGGTCAACGGCCGTCTAGCAAACACGTGCCGTGAAGCGTGGAAAGGGCATCCCTTGCATCGAAGCTTGGTCTGGCCATTCACTGCAACAGAACTTCCCCCAGCTGTCTTGGTCCCCACCATGCAGCTGGATCCGGGAGGGGATGTTGAGAGGGTGGCTCTGGACCCGTGCAACCCCCTACTCACCTAAAATTCACTCACGCACATGCTGTTCCTTTCTGAGGAGTGGAGTGCACCTATCAAACCCCACTAACTGACTGAAAGGAACCATCACCATCCTATGGGATGGATAGCCAGAGAGAGAGAGAGAGATTCTGGTCAGATCACCCATGGTGGTAGGTTAAGGGGGAAGCTCCAGACAGAGAACAGTCCAAACAAGACCTTGATGGTGGAGCTGGAGGAAGATGATGATACATCCCAACTGTAGTGAAGGTGGAGGAAAGCTGCAGCTGTGAAGAGTCCCCTGTCATCTTGCATCCTGCGCTATCGGATCCTGATCCTGATCTGTCAAGTACCATGGGCGGCTCCCCATGCAACAACCTCTCCATAGTGATTCCGATCGGCTTCTATTGTCACCTGAGACCCACCAATAGACCACCCCTTAGGAGAACAGCATGCTCGATTCCAGTGACCACACTACTGGACACAGAACATTCCTCAACAGTTAACACCTGCGATCCTTACAGAATTACTTGCTTTGAAGAGGCAAACTGACCTGCTGACTGAAAGTCTGAACATACAGTGTGTTTCCTGGGAGAGATACCATAGGAAAGAGGAAATGCCAGTGTGGGCTCAGAAATCCAACTGAAGAATGCACCATTTCAAATAGGAGCCTACCTCCAGATGTTCCATTGTGAGATACAATAGCAGGTAGAGCCTTGCTGTGTGCTTCCAGGAGTTTGATGGATAGCAGTTTTGGTGGGGAAAATAAGGAGGCTTTAATACTCCTTGGAGAATAAGCATTGAAATGCATTGGAAAAGTTGCAAAATTTGAGTTATTCAAATTACTAAAAGAAACAATACAGGTCAATTAAAAAACGAAAAAAAAAAGCCTTCGAATTTAAAGATATAGTCCTGGAAACAGCATAGTTAATTTAATCTTCTTCAACTTAGCTTCACCACACTTGGAACACTAAAGAACAGATACAGCTATCACTGGATACAACAATTATCATAGTTGGTAAGAAGAAAAGTGTAGGCATGAAAAGAAGGTCCCCAGTGATGATAGACTAAGAATGATCATAAAACTATCAGACCATTTGAAAAACCTACTTGATTTACATATATCCTTGCAGATAGCCAATGCCATAAAAAAATATAAAACTGAAGTAAATAATTTTGAATTGTTAACAATACTTACATTAAAATGTCATAATTACCTAAAATACCTACATATATAATTAAAATATCAAACTAAAAGAGGTAAATAAACAAACTTCCCGTTCATCTTGCTTTATATCTACAATCTCTATAACTCCTAATGCAATCTCTGGGGTCTTGGTACTGCACCCCACCATCCAGGACATCTTCAAAAGGCGATGCCTCAACAAGATGGCAACCATCCTTCAGAACCCCCACCACGCAGGACACGCCCTCTTCTCATCGTTTCCAACAGGGAGGAGATACAGGAGCCTGAAGACACGCACTCACCATTTTAGGGAGAGCTTCTTCCCCACCGCCATCAGATTTGTGAACGCTCCATGAACACTACCTCACCATTCTGCTCCCTTTTAATTTTATTTGTTTATTTCTATATTTATTTTAATGTAATTTTTATCTGTTGCACTATACTACTGCCACAAAACAACTGATTTTAAGCATACAGTGATAACAGACCTGATCCTGACTTACGTGGCTCAGAACTGGAGCAAGAAGGAGCTCTGGTATTGGAGCCCAGCAGTGGAGTGAACGGATAGATTCAGCATTCCAAATCAGTCAAGCCTGGACTTTTGACAGCAGCTGTGTGGAATTCCTGGGCTTGATTACATTTAAGTACTCTATGTCAATGCCCACAGATCCAGCATTTAATACAAAGATCCAGGTCAACATCTCCTGAAAAACCTACTGGCACGTCCCTTGGAAATGAACCTACTGTAGATAATCAGTGTGATTCCCTCTGAGAGGACAGGATGACAAATGAATGCCTGCAGATTGATGTGGACATTGGATATCTGAAATAAAATGCTGGAAATAATGAGCCGTTTGTTGTGCATCTTGGATAAAAAGAAGTGTTGCTGTTTCAGCACAATGACTTTTCATCAGAGCTCTGAACATTCTACAAAAGGTCGTCAATTTGAAGTGTTAAGTCTTTTCCAGCACTTTTTTTCTCTCTAGATCACAAATTAATTATGAGCTAATAGTGCTTAAACAGCCATTTGTATCGGAGGTTTGTTGGAGTTCTGGATCAAAGCCAAGTGCTCAATTGAAAGTCCAGTCAAGGCCCAGTGGCCAGAGCCCCAAGTCAGTGAATGTCTGCGAGCCCACTGGAGTCGGCGGGGCCCAGTGTCTGCAAAGCCACGAGTCCACTGGGAGACAGGAACAGGGCTTGTTTAGCTGTTGCAGCTTTATTTCTTGGTATATTGTGTTTTGTTGTGTTCCGTATTGCTCTGCTGAACATTTGGGCATGCTATGTTGGCACCAGAACATGTGGCGACAGTTGCAACGCACACAAAATGCTGGAGGATCTCAGCCAGCCAGGCAGCATCTATGGAAAGAGTACAGTCTATGTTTCAGCAGGACTTGCAAAAGGGTCTTGCCCCGAAACGTGGACTGAACTCTTTTCCATAGACACTGTCTGGCCTGTTGAGCTCCTCCAGCATTTTGTGTGTGTTGCTTGAATTTCCAGCGTCTGCAGATTTTCTCTAGTTGGCGACATTTGCAGAGTGCCACCAGCACATCCCTGAGCCTGTTGGTTGTTAACGCAAACAATGCATTTCACTGTATGTTTTAATGTACGTGTGATAAATAAGTCTGAACCTGAATCTGAGTCTATATCGAGTAGTAGTAATCTGCAGTTAGTGTTCAAAGTTCAAAAGTTTGAAGTAAATTGATTATATAAGTACATTTATGTCACCATATACAACGCTGAGATTCATTTCCTTGCAAGCGTTCACGGTAAGTACAAAGAATCACAATAGAATCAATGAAAGACCGCACACAACAAGATGGACATACACCCTATGTGTACAAGACAGCCAACTGTGCAAATACAAAAATAAAAATATAATAAATAAATAAACAATAAATATCGAGAACATGAGATGAAGAGTCCTTGAAAGTGAGTCCATAGGTTGTGGGAATAGTTCAGTGTTGAGGTGAGTGGGGGTGAGTGAAGTTGAGTGAAGGTATCCCTCTGGTTCAAGAGCCGGATAGTTGAGAGGTAACTACTGTTCCTGACCCTGATGGTGTGGGTCCTGAGACTCCTGTATCTCCTTCTTGATGGCAGCAATGAGAAGAGTGGATGGCAGGTTCCTTGATGATGGATGCTACTTTTCTACGACAGCAGTCCATGTAGGTATGCTCAACGGTGGGAGAGCTTTACTCACGTTGGAGTAGGCTGCATCCACGACTTTTTCTAGGCTTTTCTTTTCAAGGGTATTGGTGTTTCCATACCAAGCCATGATGCAACCAGTCAATATACTCTCCACCGCACTTTTTACAAGACATTCAGAATCTATGCAGACTTCTAAGAAGGAAGAGCTGCTGCTGTGCTTTCTTTGTAATGGCACACAGGACAAATCTGAAATGATAACCCTGGGGAACTTAAAGTTACTGGCTGACTCTCTCCATCTCTGGTCCCCTGATGAGGACTGGCTCAAGGACAACCAGTTTCATCCGCCTGAAGTCAATAATCAGTTCCTTGGTCTTGCTGACATTGAGTGAGACGTTGTTGTTGTGGCACCGTTCTGCTAATGTGCAAAATGTTCAATCTCTCTCCAATATGCTGATTTGTCACCAGTTTTGAACTGGCCAACAAGCGTGGTGCTGTCAGCAAATTTAAATATGGCATTGGAGCCTTGCTTAGTCACGAGCATAAAGTCGGGGCCAACCACTCATCCCTCAGTGCTGCTGGTGGTTGTGGAGGAGGTGTTGTTGCCAATCCTAACTGTCCGTGGTCTGCAAGTGAGGAAATCAAGGATCCAGCTTTTGTATTTGAAGTGCACTGTAATTTTTGATATCCATTTTTTCGACTTTTAATCCAGTATTCACACGAATGCTCAGGGTGAAGGGACCGAATGCACTCTGTGCCATTAGTGATATGAGACTTCATGCAATCACAACTGACTGTAAAGAATGTACGGCAGTTAGTAGTTAGCATAAGTCTATCATAGCGACAACAATTAGTGATTGGAGTTCAATTCCTGCTGCTATCTGTAAAGAGTTTGTAAGTTCTCCTCGTGACCATGTGGGTTTCATCTGGGTGATCCAATTTCAATTCACATTCTAAAGACATACAGGTTAGGGTTAGTAAGTTGTGGGCAGAAGTGTGGTGATGCTGTGGGCTGCCTTCAGCACATTTCCAGACAGTGTTGGTTGTTCACACAAATGATGCATTTCACTGTTTAGATACACATGTGAAAGCCTTCGTTACTGGGTGTCTCTGGAGATACGGCTCGTTACCTCCTCGCTAACAGGCACTGGATCAGTGGTGAGAGAACCACCCTTCTCAGACTCTGTACATCTAGGATTGATATGACGCTGGGATGCCTCGCCCACCAGAACCTCGATCAGTGTGAATATAGTGTAATTTACTGCCCCCATGCAATCGCCCATTGGTAAGAAATAACAAACTGTACACTGCACACAATTATAAAGAAATATACTTATGAATGTTAACTTAACCAAACAGTTATTAAAGAAGAGAAAAAAACAAACAAAAGGGCCCACGATAATTAAGCAATCAAATGTGCACATAAGTTGGAGTTCATCTTGAAGTTGTCTTTAAGACCATAAGACAAAGGAGCAGAAGTCAGCCATTCAGCCCATCGAGTCTGCTCCACCATTTTGTCATGAGCTGATCCATTCTGCCATTTAGTCCCACTCTCCCACCTTCTCACCATAACCTTTGATGCCCTGGCTATTCAGATACCTATCAATCTCTGCCTTAAATAAACCCAATGACTTGGCCTCCACTGCCGCCCGTGGCAACAAATTCCATCGATTCACCACCCTCTGGCTAAAAAAATTTCTTCGCATCTCTGTTCTGAATGGGCACCCTTCAATCCTTGGGTCATGCCCTCTCGTACTAGGCTCCCCCACCATGGGAATCAACTTTGCCACATCCACTCTGTCCATGCCTTTCAACATTCGAAATGTTTCTATGAGGTCCCCCCTCATTCTTCTAAACTCCAAGGAATACAGTCCAAGAGCGGACAAACGTTCCTCATATGTTAACCCTCTCATTCCCGGAATCATTTTAGTGAATCTTCTCTGTACCCTCTCCAACATCAGCACATCCTTTCTTAAATAAGGAGCCCAAAACTGCCCACAGTACTCCAAGTGAGATCTTACCAGCACCTTATAGAGCCTCAACATCACACCCCTGCTCCTATACTCTATTCCTCTAGAAATGAATGCCAACATTGCATTCGCCTTCTTCACCACCGACTCAACCTGGAGGTTAACCTTAAGTGTATCCTGCACGAGGGCTCCCAAGTCCCGTTGCATCTCAGAACTTTGAATTCTCTCCCCATTTAAATAATAGTCTGCCCATTTATTTCTTCTGCCAAAGTACATAACCATACACTTTCCAACATTGTATTTCATTTGCCACTTCTTTGCCCATTCTTCCAATCTGTCCGTGTCTCCCTGCAGACTCTCTGTTTCCTCAGCACTACCGACCCCTCCACCCATCTTTGTATCATCAGCAAGCTTAGCCACAAAGCCATCTATTCCATAATCGAAATTGTTGATGTACAATGTAAAAAGAAGCGGCCCCAACATGGACCCCTGTGGAAAACCACTGGTAACCGGCAGCCAACCAGAATAGGATCCCATTATTCCCACTCTCTGTTTCCTGCCAATCAGCCAACACCCTATCCATGTATGTAACTTTCCTGTAATTCCATGGGCTCTTATCTTGTTAAGTAGCCTCATGTGTGGCACCTTGTCAAAGGCCTTCTGAAAATCCAAATATACAACATCCACTACATCTCCTTTGTCTAGCCTACCTGTAATTTCCTCAAAAAATTGTAATAGGTTTGTCAAGCAGGATTTTCCTTTAAGGAAACAATGCTGAGTTCTGCCTATCTTGTCATATGCCTCCAGGTACTCTGTAACTTCATCCTTGACAATCGACTCCAACAACTTCCCAACCACCGATGACAAGCTAACAGTTCTATAATTTCCTTTTTGCTTCCTTGCCCCCTTCTTAAATAGCGGAGCGACATTTGCAATGTCTCCAGAACTAAGCCAGAATTTATCAACTTTTGAAAGGTCATTGCTAATGCCTCCGCAATCTACACAGCTACTTCCTTCAGAACACGAGGGTGCATTCCATCTGGTCCAGGAGATTTATCTACCCTTAGACTATTCAGCTTCCTGAGTACTTCCTCTGTCGTAATTGTGACTGCACACACTTCTTTTCCCTGCCACCCTTGAGTGTCCGGTATACTGCTGATGTCTTCCTCAATGAAGACTGATGCAAAATACTCGTTCAGTTCCTCCGCCATCCCCTTATCTCCCATTACAATTTCTCCAGCATCATTTTCTATCGGTCCTATATCTACTCTCACCTGTCTTTTACTCTTTATATACTTGAAAAAGCTTTTAGTATCCTCTTTGATATTATTTGCTAGCTTCCTTTCATAGTTCATCTTTTCCCTCTTAATGACCTCTAATCCCTCTTAACTCACGCGCTGGACCCTTGGTCTGTGTGAAAGCACACACCACCTTCCGAATGTGGCTCAAAATCAATCTCAGATAAATGGGCTCCCCCTCGGGAGTACTGGTCCTTCCCCTTTGAAGCCATTCATCTTAACAAAGCACCTTGTGCAGCAGGGACAGCAACCTCAGCCATCTTCCCTCCTATCTTCTCCCAGCTCCCACCAAAAAGACCTTGACCCACACCAGTGTCTGTCACAAAAACATCTCCACCCAGCGTTTTCTAGAACCTTCTCCCAAATCCACCAAACTGACCGGCTAACACAACATTCCTAAGTCGAACAACAAAGCCTCTTATCTCATCTCAAACCCAAACAGGTGAAAGCAGAACAGTCTGCTCTTACAGAACTGCTAAAACAAAATGCCTACAGCATAGCAGTAAAAATCTTAACCTGTGCGTTACACATGTGACAAATAAAGCTGATCTTTATTTTTATCTTTGAAACTTTCTCCAGGATGCTGCCTGTGACAATCAATAACTTTTACTAACATATTCAGTTAAGGTTCATTTCTTGAACTGATTTCCACTGCGTGCTCCAGGATCTAAAACCTGATTGCAATATTTAGCTGCTACACTGGATCTGAGACAAACTTGCCCTGTTACTTCAATCTACTTTCTGTTAGTGCAAGGGCTTAAATAAAGCCCTGAGGTTAATGAGAGGTTAACTGCTGATAGCAGACTTTACAGGTCACTGGCTGCTCATGAGTTCCCAGCTCTCACAGTCCAGAATGTTGTAAAACTGCATCACATCAGCAGAAGAGTGGACAAACTGCCTGATGGAAGACAGCAGGGAAACCTATCGACTAGCAGCAGAAAAACTGTGAGCGCTATCACCAAATGAGAGGTCAGCACAGTCTCAGCACTCCTGGTAATCTGTTCCAAGACCCTTTGCAAACTGGTCTCCGGAGCCTTTGCTGCAGTACATCAATAATCAAGGACAAAGGATCAACTTTAATCACAATACAGTATACACTTACACATATTAGGAATTTACCGTGGTGTATTGGTCAGGACACAACATGTACCAAAGCCATCATCATACAGCAATTATAAAGAATTTTATGAAAAATAAAGTTAGAGGTTAAAGTATAGATGTGGAATAAAATGTGCATAAATACATAAATATCAGCATGTATTTACAATGTAAAAAAGCATTGTAAAGAGTGGTTTAAAGTGTATACAGCACAGTGTAGTGATGGAGATAATAGATAGAGGTGGTGGTGGAGGCTAACTAGAATGATTGATCAGATTTGCTGCCTTTAAATGTTGATATCTCAGCCTTCAGACACTAATTGGTGATTGAAAGCAACATCTCATGGAGCTGCCTTCCACTTCCATGCTGGAAATAATGATCGGGATGGAAAAGCCGAGTGATAGACTTTACCTTGATCCTTGACGTTGAATGCAGTTTTTGTGGCAGGCCTGTCTATGCAGCAAGAATTTCATCACATTTCATGCCTAAAGTGGATACAGCAGACCCATCTGTAGCCTTGCCTACCAGGAAGGCTCCGTGAAAGTGACTCCAAATCTTGGCCTTGCTCCAGGTCACACGCCCAGTGATTCATCACATGTAGATTCTTTCGAAATACCAGTTTCCAATTTACACCTGGCAGCAAGATATGGTATATTCTCACCCCCACTCTCCGTTCTGTGGCCCAGGCGGATTACAGGTTTTGGTTATCAATTGTGGAAAGGCACAAGGATAAGGATATAGTGAGGGGAGGTGAAGAGAGCGTGTTGAGGAACCGTGACAAAATAGTGACACATGAGACTGCAGACGCTGACTTCTAGAGCATCACACAAGATGCTGCAGGATCTCAGTGGGTAAGGTAGCACTTATGGATGGAAATGGTTGCTGGTCGATACACTTCATCTGGACTGAAAGATAGAGGGGAGAGAGCCAGTATAAAAATGTGTAGGGATGGGGTAGAGCAAGGGCTGGCAAATGATAGGTGGATCCAGGTGAGGAGGGTAGAGTGGAAATGGTGACAGAAGCTGAGTGGTGATGGGTGGCAGTGACAAAAGGTTGTGGATATTGCAATCTGATAGGACAGGCAGGTGGAGCATGGAATCAAGTGATGGAGCTGGGGATGGGAGGAGTGTGGGTGATGGATAGATGGAGTGGGCAGAGAAAAGGAAAGAAGCAGGATGAAGGGAGCTGAGGTGGGTGTAGGAAGAACAGGATTTCAGGATGACAGGGAAAAGGGACCAAGGAGGAGCAGTTTACCAGACGTTGGAGAATTCTATGCTCATGAAATCAGGTTATATACTATCTATAAGGTGCTATTCCTCTAGTTTGCAATTAGCCTCACCCTGGCAGTA
Source organism: Mobula birostris (assembly GCF_030028105.1). Taxonomy (NCBI): domain Eukaryota; kingdom Metazoa; phylum Chordata; class Chondrichthyes; order Myliobatiformes; family Myliobatidae; genus Mobula; species Mobula birostris. The sequence goes on from NC_092390.1 coordinate 36,025,504, forward strand.
CTGGAGGCCAAGGATATTCACGTTGGTGTGGGAATGGGGAGGAGAATTAAAATGGCTAGCAACCAGGATGTCCAGATTGCCATGGTGCATGATGCGTAGATGTTCAGCAATCGCCTACACTGCCCCAATCTCGGAGATGTAGACGAGGCCACATCAAGAGCATTGGACGCAATAGATAGGGCTGGAGGATTTGCAGATCGTGAGCAGATAGTGTCTGAAGCAGAGGGCAAGGGTCAGCTTTGGTGGGGAAATCCACTGGTGCTGTACTTCCAGAGAGGTTGTTGTCAAACTGGTAATCAGCATTCCTTGTTTTGGGGCAACCTTCATCCAAGCTCCCGTTGTCTAAAGTTTCTGAGGCTACAGCTCTGTCCTCTGGAGACCCAGCCTATATAGAAGCAAGTCAGACAATATTGGAACATTCTACACAAAGAAACAGTTTATCGCATTGCACCTAAAATAATTCTTGTGTAAGACTAATAATGAAAATTGCCGGAAAAAGCACAAAACCTCAGAGCATATTTCAGTGGAACCAAACTGCTTTTCTTTAGAAGCCTTTTTTATACAAATGTACCCAGACGTCGTTGTACGATCCTTTGTCCCTTGGTTTCTCAGCCTGAATGGTTTAGTATTAGCTATATGAGCTGCAGATATTAAAGGCTATGCTTGTTTTGTTCCATTTAGCTGATATAATGTCAAACCTTGTTAACTTGTAGTACAATGAGGCAAGTGAGCCGAGGGCATTTCCTGTTATAGTGAACATAGTGCTTTGAGGCAGTGGTGATGAGTCGAACCACAGACATGTGAAACTGTGAACTTTAAGAGCTGTTTGTGAATGAATCAATGGCCATGGAACAGATGTGCCATGGTCCAAGTTCTAGTGGTTAATCATCTCTGTCAGTACTAGCACCTTTAAGTCATGTCACAGTTCTGCATGCTGACCATTCCTTAGTGATGTTGGCCGTGCTCAGGGAGTCATCTTCGTTCCCGCTGTCTGTTCTCTCCCACCACACTTCAGTCAGTGGCACTGGCTTCGAATCAGCCTGTCCACAGGGCCGCGAAACCTTGGAACCCCGAAGGTGCACACATCTTTTAGGCCGCATCCTTGGGATTTCGAACGGCAGTTGGTCGTGAGCCCCTGGGAGCGGGTCCCACAACCGCAAAGAACTGAAGTCTGAATGTAGCTCCAGATCAGGGTCTTCAGCAGAACACCATCCACCCTGAAAAGGAAAAGGAGAGACGTCAAAGGTAGAAATTAAGCGTTATCGTAAATGAACATGAAGGAGACGCAATTTAGCGCCATCATGACACGAAGGAGTTGCAATTTAGCCTCCACCTATGAGCTCAGTGCGTTTTATCTCACTTTGAAAGGGAGAATCAAACCACAACTATGAGGATCCCTGAAGCATCTGATGACCCTATGACCTCTGTCTCGGAGGCCAACATCAGGCTGTCTTTCAAGAGGGTGAACCCTCGCAAGGCAGCAGGGCCCAATGGAGTGCCTGGTAAGGCTCTGAAAACCTGTGACAACCAACTTGCAGGAATATTCAAAGACATTTTCAATCTCTCACTGCTACAGTCGGAAGTTCTCACCTGCTTCAAAAGGGCAACAATTATAGCAGTGCCTGAGAAGAGCAGCGTGAACTTCCTCAATGACTATATTCCAGTAGCGCTCACATCTAAGGTGATGAAATGCTTTGAGAGGTTGGCCATGGCTAGAATTAACACCTATCTCAGGAAGGACCTGGATCCACTCCAATTTGCCTATCACCACAATAGATGCAATCTCAGTGGATCTCCACGCAACCTTGGATCACCTGGACATTGCAAATACCTATGTTTATTGACTATAGCTCAGCATTTAACACAATCATTCTTACAGTCCTGATTGACAAGCTACAGAATACAAGTCTCCGTACCTCCCTCTGCAACTAGATCCTTGACTTCCTAACTAGAAGACCACAATATCTGTGGATTGGAAATAACTTCTCCACCTCACTGACAATCAATACTGGCACACCTCTGGGATGTGTGCTTAGCCCACTGCTCTACTCCCTCTACATTCATGACCGTGCAGCTGGGCATAGCTCAAATGCCATCTATAAATTGGCTGATGATATCAGATTGTGACAAAAGGGCATAAAGGGTGAGATACAGGTTTTCCCCGCTTTTCGAACGTTCGCTTTACGAAACCTCACTGTTATGAAAGACCTACATTAGTACCCTGTTTTCTCTAACAGAAGGTTTTCTCACTGTTACGAAAAAAGCAGCGTGCGAAAAATGGCGGCGTGCGAAAAAAATGGCGGCATGCGAAAAAAATTGCTGGCGTGGGAAAAAAAAGCAGCTGAAACAGAGAGCAGCCAAGCTCCTCTCCCGGAATTGCATTCTAGCCGGCATTGCTTAAACACGTGCTTTATCTCGATTTGTTTTGTGCATCCGTTAGCAAGATGAGTTTGAAGGTATCGGAAAAACCTAAAAGGGTTTGTAACGGTGTTACACTTAGCGTAAATCTAGACATAATTAAGCGTTTCGATCACGTTGAACGAAGTAAGGACATTGTCCATGCGTTGAACTTGCCTGCGTTCACCATTCGCACTATTTATACGCAGAAAGAAAGAATTTTGAAAGCTGCCGATGTTACTGTTGGTTTTGCTCGTAGCAAAGTGGTCTCTTTTAGTCAGCATCCAGTAATGGATAAAATGGAAAGTCTATTGCTTGAGTGGATTGATGGATGTACAAAATGTGGTGTTCCTTTAAGTTATCTTATACTTAAGGAGAAATCAGTCAATCTTTTTAATAAGCTGAAACAGAAAGCACTAGCCAATGGTGATGAAAGTATTGTGAAAGTGGAATTTAAAGGTAGTCACGGGTGATTTGATCGGTTTCTGAGGCGAGGGCAGCTTCATAGTTTAACGTTTACTGGAGAGAGTGCTTCGGCTGATACTGAAGCTGCTGAAAGGTTTCCTGCAGAACTGAAGAAAATAATTACAGAAGGTGGTTATTCTTATAAGCAAGTGTTTAACTGTGACGAAACTACAATTTATTGGAAAAAATTGCCGAGTAAGACATTTATTTGGAAAGAAGAAAAGCAGGCTAAGGGACACAAGGCATCAAAGGACAGGTTTACCCTAATGCCTATTATTAACACCACTGGTGATTCTCTCCTGAAGCCTCTACTAGTGTACCATTCAGAAAATTCGAGGGCACTTAAAGGCGTTGATAAGAAAACACTTCCCGTTGTGTTCCGTTCACATCCAAGCAGTTGGAACACCCAAGTGCTTTTTTCTGAGTACATGAGCAGATACGTTAGTCCTTTAGTTGAAAAATACTGTAGAGAAAATAACCTCGATAACGGGTGTCTTGTGATTGTCGATAATTGTGCTGCTCATCCGCCTGGCATTACCGAGTATGGTGGTAACATTCGTGTTCCGTTCTCACCGCCGAATACGACATCGTTGCTGTAGCCCTGTGACCAAGGCCTAATAGCCACAATTAAGGCTCACTATACGCAAAATGTGATGCGTTTTGTTGTAAGTGCTATTGACAGAGAGGGCAACTCCGAAGCATCTTTGTGAGAGATCTGGAAAGACTACAATATAAAATTGGCAATTGCCAACATTGGAGATGCTCTCGATAGGCTAACAGTCTCGATGAGAAATGGCGTTTGGAGGAAACTATGTCCCGAAGCAGTGAACGATTTTAAAGGCTTCGAACCATCAACAATAAATACGACAATAGTGAGCTTGGCTAAGGAGGCTGGGTTTGTGGAAGTTGACGAAGATGATGTTGAAGAGGTTTTGGCATCCCATGACCAAGAATTGACAGATGAAGAGCTGATGCAATTGCAAGAGGAAAAGATAACAATTGAAACCGAACGCAGTAGCGAAAATGAAGTCGTCCAGGGACTGAACGTGAAGCAGTTGCGTGAGATTTTCACTGTGATTGACAGCGCTGCAATGATTGCAGAAGAGTATGACTTTAATTTTGAAAGGGCACGTAGGTTTAAGGTAGGTTTGCAGGATGTTTTGAGTGCTTACAAAGAACTGTATGATCTAAAAATGCACGGGGCTCAGCAGTCAAGTATACTGTCGTTTTTCAAGCCTTGCACATCAGCCACAGCAGAGGACGAACCTCAACCTTTGACATCGAAGCAGGCAGACATAGAAGAAGATGACTTGGCTGCCCTGTTGGAAATACACTACGATGAGATGACACCCCAGTCTCCTCTACCTCCCACCACCCCAATTTCTGACGACTCAGCCTAACACACCATCCCGATTCCTGTAAGTGAAACTACACTGTACATACATTATTTCTACTTTATATAGGTTGTGTATTTTTGTGTTAGTATGATTTGTTATTTGGTATGATTTGGCAGCCTCATAGCTTGAAGTTTACTGGAGAGAGTGCTTCTGCCGAGAGCGCATGTGTGAGATTTTCGCTGCGCTAGACAGTACTTCAATGATTGCAAAAAGCATTTCTACTTTATATAGGCTGTGTATTTATCATATCATTCCTGCTTTTACTATATGTTACTGTTATTTTAGGTTTTATGTGTTATTTGGCATGATTTGGTAGGTTATTTTTTGGGTCTGGAAACGCGCAAAAATTTTTCCCATATTAATAAATGGTAATTGCTTCTTCACTTTACGACATTTCGGCATATGAACCATTTCATTGGAATGCTCTACCTTCAGATGGCGGGGGAAACCTGTATACCAATTAGTTGAGTGGTGTTGCAGAAAAACCTTGTACTCAGTGTCAACAAGACCACAGAGTGGATTGTGGACCAGGAAGAGTAAGACAAGGGAACTCAAACCAATTCTCATAGAGGGATCAGAAGTGGAGAGAGTAAGCAATTTCAAGTTCCTGGGTGTCAATATTTCTGAGGACCAAACCTGGATGCAACATATTGATGCAGCTATAAAGAAGGCAAGACAGTGGCATTAGGAGTTTGAGGAGATTTAGTTTGTCAAATAAAACGCTTTAAAACTTCTACAAATGTACCATGGAGAATATATGGACTGGCAACATCACCATCTGCTGTTGGGGGGCGGGGAGTGGCTACTGTACTAGATCGAAATCAGTTGCAGAAATTTGTACAATTCATCAGCTCCATCATGGGTACTAGCCTCTGTAATATCCAAGACATCTTCAAGGAGCGGTGCCTTAGGAAGGCGGTATCCATCATTAAGGATCCCCACCACCCAGAGCATGCCTTCTTTGCCTTCTTCATCAGGACAGAGGTGCAGAAGCCTGAAATCACACACTCAATAATTCAGGAACAGCTTCTCCCTGCTCTGCCTTCCGATTTCTAAATAGATATTGAACTCATGAACACTACCTCACTACATTTTTTAATTCTGTTTTCTTTTCACTACTTACTTTAACCTAACTGTTTAATAGACGTATACATACTTACTGTTACTCAGTATATTCATTTATCATGTATTTAATTGTACTGCTACCGTAAAGTTAACAAATTTTGCCTCATATGCCAGTGATATTAAACCTGACTCTCATTCTGTTTCTGATCCTGAGACACTATTGTTGGTCTCCCATTTCATCCCTAGATTCATCACACATTCCTGATTAACTGTCTAGATGCATTTCATCCCCTTATACCTTTTCCACCCAAGTATTTGTCCAAATGCCTTTTAAACACGATAATTATACTTTCCTCTACCGTTTTATGTGGCAACATGTTTCAGGCATTCACTATGCTCTATGTGAAAAACCTAACATTCAGTTCTCCTTCAACTTCCTTCCCCGTCTCCTTATGCCTAACTTGTCCAATTCTCTTTTTTCCCTTGCTGCAGGGAAAAGAGATTCTGAATACCTATTCTACCAATGCCCTTCATAATTCTATTAACATCCATGAGGTCATTCCTTGGCCTCCAACATTCCACAGAGAATAAACTCAGCCTACCTACTCTATCCAATGCAGGAAGAATCTTGGTGAATCTATTCTGCACTCTTCTTGTCGCTTCCACAACATTTCTGAAGTATGGCAACCAAAAAACTCTGCACAATACCCTTGCCAAGGTACCGTGACATGATGTCCCAACTCTTATGCTCATTGCTTCCGTTTATGATATCAAGCACACTAAATGTCTTTTGTTCACTACCCCTTCCCCAAAAGCACCACTTTCAGGGATGTGCGCTTTTACTCTAACTGTCATACCAGAATTTGATTCCTCAAAATGTATTAACTCACTCTTGTCTGGATTACATTCCACCTGCTACCACTCTGTCCAAATCTCAAGATGATCTATGTGACGTTGTATCCTGAAGCAACCTTTTGTATGACTCCACTGTTTTTCAAGTTGTTTGCAAATATACTATCTACATTCTCATCCAAGTCAAATGGTCCAAGCACTGATCTTTGTAATATTTTATGTTACATATTCCTAGTTGGAGAAACACAATACATCTATCACCAAGCCTCAGTTGGATCCAGTTTACCGATACACATCAGATCCATTTTGCCTTAACACCCACCATAACCAATGCTTCCTGCATGGCTCCATGGCTCCATGGAATCATTGACCCTCAGGGAAAAAATAAATGTAAGGGGGTAATTAAAAAAAAATTAAGTGTGATTTATGACAGTTAATTATGTTTAGCCCCACCTAGGATGATGTGGAAAAAAAAGACAGCTGCTATCCTTGGTTTTAGGAGCAGTTTGACAAACTAGGGTTGTTATATCTGGAGTGGCGGAGGCATAGATATCTATCTCTCTGAAGTGTGGATACAAATCACAGTCACTAAGGGTGAGGGCGGATGAAAGGGCTATACTGCTACAATTCTACGACTAGGCTGTGGGACCAGACATGAAATGTATCTGGACAATTGATCAGGAATGCCGCTGGGCTGTGTGACGAATCTAGGGATGAAGTGGGATCCCAACAATAATCAAGATAATCAAGAAATGAATGGCTGGAGCATGACAAAAAAGTGCCAATGCTGACAGAGATGAAGACCTGATAGAGGTTTATAAAACTGTGAGAGATGCATATTAAGTATATAGTCAGTATCTCATTCTCATGTCAAGATGTCTAATACTAGAAGACATGCATGTAAAGTTGGGGGGGGTGGTGATGGTGACGTTCAAAGGAGATGTGTGGGCAGGATTTTTTAAAAGAATGTGTTTGGTGACTGAAATTCTCTGCTGGGGTAGTGGGGGAGGCAGATAAGGTAGAGGTACTTAAGAGGCACTTGAATGGACACATGAAAATGCAGAGAATGGAGGCATGATGTGCAGGAAAGGTTGAGGTGTCATTGGCATAATTACTTTGACACAAAATAGTTGCTGAGGGGCCTGCTCCTATGTTGTACTGTGTTCAATGTTTAACTGGCTGTCAATTTACCAAAATGTTTCTGAATGTATTCAATGTTGTGAAGCACTTAAAATCATTCCAAAGCTAAAAAAAGGATCGAGCTACTTAACATAACTCAAAATTGCAAACGTCTAAGTAAACAGGAGTAAATGAAATAAAATCTACAAACACTCCCACAGTTCTTTTCTCAAATCTAACTCATGTGGGTTCTTCAGAAGAATACTTCTGTGAAAGAGTTGGATAATTTCTCATTTGGAATGTTACCACCAAACAGTTCCCAGCCAGCATGAGTTTTCTGGTCTTGTTAACACTTGAGGTGGAGAAAGACATGTAGACCGTTGGCACTTTCCTTTATAACCTGACCCATTATACCTCCAGGAAGAGTTGGCATAAAATCTCTCAAACAAGCAAAGCAAATTGTCACACCTCGCTATCAGGTGAGGGCAAACATGCCCGACAAGGATCACTAGTTAGAAAGAAAGCAGTTGGTAAACCGCAACAGCACATTAGTGCAAAGGGGTTTTATCTAGTGCCAGGAGGAAAAAGTGCAAAAGCTGCCCAAGAGTTGTGAAGAAAAAAAATTACAAGTAGACAAATGAAAAATAAACACGTATGAACAAAAATTTACAAACATACAGAAGCTTTCTCCATGACTCATTTTGTCTTTAACTTTCCAATATAACTATTCATCAACTGCAACCTTTACACCTCTCTAGCAAAGCCAGACTGACTGTTAAATCTTCCTCCACTTGACTTAGAAGGACCAGGAAATTCTACTATTGATCTGGGGGCAGTGGGGGGGGGGGGAATCTTAATCATTATTTCAATGCAGAATTGGAACATTTAAAACAGGGATTCTAACATCCTCACAGTTTTATTCCACAACAAATGCCTCAGTTAAACCCATAGATCAGAGTCCACTTGCTTAGATGAATATAAAAAAATAGTGTCTTCCCACCAGTGGTGTTGCCTGAATAGGGTTTAGTGCACCTGCTCTCACTAACCAAAGCTTTATTTTGGATGCCCCAAACTGTCCCTCAGATCTTTTGGGGTCTTTCTGCTGTCTACAAACCGATGTATTGGTGGGAGTGAAAATAAGTGAAACTGCTTGGAATGCCTGTGACTAGAATCCTTATTTTTATGAGTTATAAACCAGCAGAGTGCATGAAAGGATTGTTTTGATTAGCCAAGCTGGCAATTGTTTTACTGTTGGGGCGTGTAAATGGTGAATTCCCAAGAACTGCAGAATGGGAGGGCAAAGTGTGTGGACTACTGGGGAAACTAGACCAGGGACAGAATGAGGAGCAGTGACTAACCGGGGCAGAGGGAGAATTAGCATTGCCACCCTGTTCTGTTGCATCACCCCCCCCCCCACCCCCACATTTTCTGGATTGCACAAGGTGGGCAATCGGGAGAGATAGTCTGCCATGACGTTGTACTGTCCTGCCTTATGACGGATGTTGGAATGGAACAGTTGTAGAGCCAGGTACCATCTCATGATGTGTGCGTTGTAGTCCAGTTGACTGAAGACCTGCAGTTGTGGAGTGCTTCTCCAAAGCTCAACCTGGGCCATCTGACCCCTCAACAACAGGAGGGGCTGAACCAAGTCTTCCTGCAGTACCCCTCTCTCTTCCAGTCCAGCCCCAGTGAACAACAATGGCAGCACATACCATTCACTTGAACGACAACACCCTTGTCAGGCAGCACCCTTATCGAGTCCCAGAGTGGTTGGTGGAACCGCCCAAGACTGAAATCGGCACCATGTTGGACCTGGGTGTGATCGAGCCCTCTAAGAGTGACTGGTGCAGCCCGGTGGTGACAGTGCAAAGCCTGATGGGTTCCTAAGGGTTTCCACTGACTTCTGGCGCGTTTTGGTCCATGCACCTTGGGCCACGGACTCTTACTCAGATTCTATCATGTCCCGCCATCCATCCTCATGAGATTCCATCCCTGGAGCATCTGGCAGCTCTGGTCTTCCGTGAGTGCAGCCCAGCTCTTTTTCGACATCTTCGCCCCTTTTTGGCTTACCATCCCACCACTGCCACCACCTGTCACACCTTGCTATCAGGAGTGGGTAAATGTGCCCGATGAGGGTCACCAGTTGAGAAAAACACAGATGGTGGACCACAACAGCAAGTTAGTGCAAAGAGGTTTTATTTAGTGCCAGGAAGAAAAAGTGAAAAGCTGCCCAAATGTTGTGAAGAAAAAAATATTTAAAGAAGAAAAATGAAAAATAAATGTGTATGTACAAAAGTTTACAAACATACAGAGGCTTTCTCCATAACACACTTTGTCTTTAACTTTCCAATATAACTATTCACTGACCATCAACTGCAACCTCCACACTTCTCTAGCAAAGCCAGACTGAGGGTTTAAATCTGCCGCTGCCTGGCCTACAAATAACAGAAAATTCTACTGTTGGTCACGTGACCAGGCCATAATAATTATTTCAGATGCAGCATTGGAACATCTTCCCACAGTTTTATTTCAAAACAAATGCCTCAGTTAAATCCATAGATCAGTGTTTGAATATAAAAGGATAATGCCTCCCACAGTAGTATTGCCTCTGTGGGGCATAGCGCATCTGCTTCCACTAACACAGGCACTATTTTAGGACCCACCAAACTGTCCCTCGGGTCTTTTGAGACCGTTCTGCTGTCTACAAACTAATGTAATGGTGCAACTGAAAATAAATGAAAATGTTTGGAATGCCTGAGTCTAGAATCCTTATTTTTATGAGTTACAAACCAGCAGAGTACATGAAAGGATTGTTTTGTTTAGCCAAGCTAGCAATTGTTTTACTGTTGGGGTGTGTAAATGGTGAACTCCCAAGTACTGCAGAATGGGAGGGCAAAGTGTGTGAACTACTAGGGAAACTAGACCAGGGACAGAACGAGGAGCAGTGACTAACTGAGCAAAGGGGAAAGGTTTGTGGGAGAATTACCATAGCCAACCTGTTCTGTTACCAGAAGTTAACAGATTTATCCTTCAATCCTGTTTCTGGAAGTACTAAAATGGATCAACACCAAACAGTCAGGGCCTCTGATAACGCTGCTCTCCCTTGATTCTAAACATCACATTCAACATTACTTTTATCTAAGACATACAAACAGTTGCAAAAGAAAAGAAATCTGGAAACACACAGCAGATCAGGTTGGATCTATGGCAAGAGAAATGGAGATAATATTTCAGCATGAAGACCCTTCATCAGACCAGAGAAGGAGACAAAAAGTAATCGGTTAAGCTACAGGGAGGGTGGGTGTAGGCAGTCTCTGATAAATAAAACCAAGGTGACCATGAGAGTAAACTGCAAACCAGGTTACCTGGTTAGTGAGCGAATGGGAGCAGTTAGAGAGTGAGAAGGTGAGTGTATGAGTTTCAAGATACAGAGAAGGAAGACCTGCCCAGTAGGTTGGGCTGGGTATGTCCCTCAATCCCAAAGTCCTGTATCCACAAAAAACTTTAATAATAGGTAAGGCACTTAGACCTTAGTAAGACCATATGACATGAGACCAGAATCATGCCATTCAAACTACTGTGTCTGCTCTGTCATTCTATCATGGCTGATTTATTTTCCCTCTCAACTCTGTCTTCTGCCTTCCCTCCATAAACTTTGACATCCTTACTCAATAAATACCTATCAATGTCTGCTTTAAATATATCCACAGATTCGCCACCCTCTGGCTAAAGAAATTCCTCCTCTTCTCTGTTCTAAAGGGACTTTCTCCTATTCTGGACTATGCCCTCTGGTCCTACACTCTCACTTGACTATAAATATCTTCAGCACGTTCACTCTTCGGCCTTCCAGTTAGTTGATAGTAAACATTTTTTCCAGCTAGATTTGTTAGTAATTTTTTATTGAACAACATATAGTTTTTATTTATAGCAATAATGGAGTAATTTGTATTTCTGCTTAGGTTTTTGGTGCTTAACTGATTTTCAGATTGTGAACTTAATCTCAAACCAAAAAAATACTCTTTTGGTCTCCTTGAACTCTGCATACCTGGTTGAAAGTGACACAATGGTAATACCTTGACTGTAGAGTACCCCCCACCCCAAGTTGCCAGTTCCTGCCAATCGCTCATCACTCAGTTTGTACACATTAAGAACTTACTAACAGCTTACACATAACATATAAAGTATGGACTATGGCCATCGGGTTAGGCCACCTTTACTAGTTTGTGAAATGATTTTTCAAAATCAGCTCCAAGAAGATGGCTATTTGTGGGTTTCAGAGCAACGAGAGGGATATAGGAAATTGTTTGAAGGGTTCAGTGTAGACTTGTTCCATAATGATAAACAGATGAGGAGAGCTACTAAATATGAAACTCCCATGCATAGCCCCAGAGGACTAAAAGTCAAAGTGCATCTTTTTTGTAATTACTTGTTTTTCTTCAATGACGCCAATTGTTAAGGCATTTTAGATCATTTCTCACATTTTTGTAAATGATATAGAAAAGGCCTTTCAGGAACAACAGATTGTCATATTCTTTGACAGAAAAAAATGCAAGAGAGACCTTATTCTAAACTGTGAAGGATTGAATGGTGTTTATGGGGACCTGGTATCCTTGAGCACAAATCTCAGAAAGTTAATACGCAGTTAAAGTTGGCCTATATTGCAATAGGATTTCAATTTCAGAAGTGAGGCCTTTTCAAATCACAGCCAAGACCTTGTTATCCCTGAAAACATGCCGCTGGGCTTTTGCATGTGGAGGCTCGGAGAAAATGCCATCAGCAATCAGCCAGTAGCCTCGGGCCGGATTGGAGTATCATATCCCTGAAATGTAGTGTGTTTTTCTCAATTGTATTTACATTGCTGTAGCTACTAAGTGCTTCACATAAACACTGTGCTTTAATTCTTAAGCAAAGCCACTTATGGAAAAAAAGCTATCATTTGAAGCAAGCTGGTTATTACGTATGAGGGAATGCAGCTGAGAGGAATATTTGGATTTTTCATTGTTTAATAGCTAGATTCATTAAAACTGAATTGACTTATTTTAGATTAGATTTATTAATTGTCAAAGACAACAAGGTGCAATGTAATTCCTTGTTTGCATTCCTTAGTTTCTTCTACTACACATTTGTCAAGCATTCACACACTTGAGGCTGCTTAACAAGATAAAATCCTATAGGATTACAGGAAAGATACTGGCAAGGATAGAGGAATGGCTGACAGGCAGGAGGCAGCAAGTGGGAATAAAAGGGGACTTTTCTTGTTGGCTGCTAGTGATCAGTGGTGTTCCACAGGGGTCAGTATTTGTACTGCTACTTTTCACATTGTTTGTCAATGATTTGGATAATGGAATTGATGGTTTTGTGGCAAAGTTTGCAGATGATACAAAGATAGGTGGAGGGGTAAGTAGTGCTGACAAATTGGAGGACTTAGACAAATTGGAGGAATGGGCAAAAAGCAGATAGAATACAGTGTTGGTAAATATATGATAATGTATTTTGGTAAAAGGAACAGTAGTGCGGAATATGATCTAAATGGGGAGAAGGTTCAAACATCAGAGGTGCAAAGAGACTCATGCAAGACTCCCAGAAGGATAATTTACAGTTTGAGTCCGTGGTAAAGAAAGGAAATGCAATGTTGGCATTTATTTCAAGGGAATTAGAATATAAAAGCAAGGAGATAATACTGAGCCTTTATACGTTATACATTATTGTCACCAAACAATTGCTACTAGAACGTACAATCATCACAGCGATATTTGATTCTGCGCTTCCCACTCCCTGGAGTACAAATCGATAGTAAATATTAAAAATTTAAATTATGAATCATAAATAGAAAACAGAAAATGGAAAGTAAAGTAGTGCAAAAAAACCAAGAGGCAGGTCTGGATACTTGGAGGGTATGGCCCAGATCTGAGTCAGGATCCATTCAGCAGTCTTATCACAGTTGGAAAGAAGCTGTTCCCAAATTTGGTTGTACAAATCTTCAAGCTCCCGAGCCTTCTCCCGAAGGGAAGAGGGATGAAAAGTGTGTTGGCTGGGTGGGTCATATCCTTGATTATCCTGGCAGCACTGCTCCGACAGTGTGCGGTGCAAAGTGAGTCCAAGGATGGAAGATTGGTTTGTGTGATGTGCTGCGCCGTGTTCACGATCTTCTGCAGCTTCTTCCAGTCTTAGACAGGACAACTTCCGTACCAGGTTGTGATGCACCCTAGAAGAATGCTTTCTACTGTGCATCTGTAAAAATTAGTGAGGGTTTTAGGGGACAGGCCAAATTTCTTTAGTTTTCTCAGGAAGTAAAGGCGCTGGTGGGCCTTCTTGGCAGTGAACTCTGCTTGGTTGGTCCAAGTCAGGTCATTTGTGATATTGATCCCGAGGAACTAAAAGCTTTTGACCTGTTCCACTTGCGGACCACCGATGTAAATTGGGTCATGCGGTCCGCGGCTCCTTCTGAAGTCAACAACCAATTCCTTCGTCTTGCTGATGTTGAGGGATAGGTTATTGTCTTCGCACCATGCCACCAGGTTCTTAATTTCCTCTCTGTACTCAAACTCATCATTACCCGAGATACGGCCTACAATTGTTGTGTCATCAGCAAACTTATATATTGCGTTCAATGGAAACTTGGCTACACAATCATGGGTGTACAGTGAGTACAGTAGGGGGTTGAGTACACAGCCTTGTGGGGCACCGGTGCTCAGAGTGATTGTAGAGGAGAGCTTGTCCCCTATTTTTACAGCCTGGATCCTGTCTGTGAGGAAGTTGAAGATCCAGCTGCAGGTCTGATTGCTAAGGCCCAGGTTCTGGAGCTTAGGAATCAGTTTATTTGGAATGATGGTATTAAAGGCAGAGCTGTAGTTAATGAAAAGGAGCTTACATATGCATCTTTATTCTCCAGGTGTTCTAAGGAGGAATGTAGGGCCAGAGAGATGGCATCTGCCGTTTACTTGTTGCTCCGGTAGGCGAATTGCAAAGCGTCGAGGTTGACCGGTAGACTGTGGTTGATGTGTGTCATAACCAATTGCTGGAAGCACTTCATAGCAATTGATGTCAGAGCCACAGGTTGATAGTCATTCAGGCATGCCACCTTGCTCTTCTTCAGCACTGGGATTATCATTGCCTTCTTAAAACATGAGGGGATCTTAGACTGAAGCAAGGAGCAATTGAAAATGTCAGCAAACATGCCAGCTAGCTCGCTTGCACAGGCCCAGAGAACCCGTCCCGGGACGCCATCTGGGCCCGTCGCCTTCCTTGGATTTATCTTCAGGAAGGCCCTTCTAACGTCCTCCTCGGTGATGATGAATCTCAATACCACCAGGCCCAGTTCATCCGAAGGGAGTGGGACGCTCCTCTTCTGTTTGAATCTTGCGTAGAATACATTAAGTTCGTCAGAAAGAGAAGCGCCACAGTTATTGATATTCCCAGCCTTTTCTTTGCACCCAGTGATCTCATTTAGACCCTGCCATAGTCTACTGGCATCCCTCTGGTTAGCCTGGGCTTCCAACTTGGCTCGATATTGCCTCTTGGCGCCCTTAATGGCTTTCCGGAGTTCACGCCTGGATTCCGTGTAGCGACTGGTATCCCCGGATCTAAAAGCCGCAGCTCTAGCCTTCAAAAGGGACTTGACCTCATAATTCATCCAAGGTTTCCGGTTAGGGAATACCCGGATCGTCTTGCGAGACACACAAGACCCTAGGACACTAGTCAGACTGCACTTGGAGTATTGTCAACAGATTTGGACCCCATATCTCAGAAAGGATGTGTTGTCATCGGAGAGAGTCCAGAGGAGGTTCACAAGGATAATTCCAGGAATGAAGGGTTCAAATATGAGGAGCATGTGACAGCTTTGGGCCCGTACTTACTGGAATTTAGCAGAATGCGTGGGGATCTCATTGAAACCTATCAAATGTTGAAAGGACTAGATAAAGTGGATGTGAGGATGTTGTTTCCTATGGTGGAGGTATCCAGAACTAGAGGGCACAGCCTCAAAATTGAGGGGTGACCTTTTAGAACAGAGACAAGGAGGAATTTTTTTAGCCAGTGAGTAATGGGTCTGTGATATGCTCTGCCACAGACTGCTGTGGAGGCCAAGTTCGTGGGTATATTTAAGGTGGAATTTGATAGTTTCCTGATCAGTCAGGATATCAAAAGATATGTTGAGAAGGCAGGTATATGGGGTTGAGTGGGATCTGGGATCAGCCGTGATGGAATGGTGGAGCAGACTCGATGGGCTGAATGGCCTAATTCTGCTCCTATGTCTTGTGGTCTTAAGATGATATTCGTGGGGCCACTAAAGTCCCGAGCCAAATACAGGCTCATACTGATGCCACTGTGGCTCAGATGTTGGGCAAACTGAGGAGAAAATTTGGACAGACATATCTCTACTCCTAGTGTTGGTGGGACCAAGAAAAGCCTGGATTGGATGGAACTGTATTCCCTAGTGACAAGAAGGCTGAGGAGTGACCTTAAAGGGGTTTATTTTTCTTCCTTTGTTTTAGTCAATGTGTTGGTCATTAATTTTCAAACCACTGCAATGAAATGCTTGAACTCGATTTTGCAACACATTCTCTTTATAGAGGTGGTTCAGCAGCCAAAAGACTATCATACTGGTTCACACTAATACCACTGTGGCTCAGATGATTATTTCCTTGTGGACGCACTGCGAGAGTACAGGGCGCATGTGGAGAGCATTAATAATAAATTACACATTTCAGGAACTTCAATGAAGGTCTCATCTGCAAAGGACTGACACATCCCTTCCTTCCTGTCTGCAAAGGGATTTCAGTGAAGATGTTGCAGCTGATGACCAAATCCTGTTCTGCCCTGAATGTAGTTGGACTTCACTTAACAAACGTAAGCGATTCTGCAGATGCTAGAAATCCACAGCAACATGCACAAAATGCTGGAGGAACTCAGCTGGTCAGGCAGCATCTATAGAATCGAATAAAGATTGATGTGTCCCGATGAAAGGTCACGGCCTGAAACGTCGACTGTTTATTCCTCTCTGTTGATGCTGCCTGGCCTGCTGAGTTACTCCAGTATCTTGTACTTATTGTTCACTTGCTATCTGATTAGATGTATCTAGATGACAAAGTTGATTTAATGTGAAAGACATGGTTTCTGGTTATCACATCATGATGTAGTGAACCAAAGCTGAAATGTGACCTAGACTTTATAGGCAATTGACCTAGTTTCCTCCTTAAACTCCCCCAGTTACAGGACATTGCCATTACCTTGAAACAGTTATTATGGTATGACTAATCATGGATCACTTGCACTTTACTGTGCATCATGAAGAGCACGGCAATCAGAGTAGATGCCGCAGTAACTCTGAATAATGCTGAGAACCATTCATTACTGAGAACCATCAATCTTACACACTGGATGTAAAGGTCTGGTCGCATAACCTCTTGCTTGGGAGGGACTGGCCAGTTTCCTCCATTGCAATGAGCAGCAATCCTCAACACATCATGCAAATTTTCCGACTGAACAGCACCTTTCCATTTTCTGAATATAGTCATAGAAAGTGCAGCAATGTGGAATTGCTTTCTGAAAAGCCCGATGATACACTCTTTCAATGGCCATTTATCATGGTGTACTTCAGTGTATTCCCAAAACTGAGAAGGGCAGCTCTGTAACATGTATACCAATCGCACAGGCAAAAAAATGTCATCTGCACCAGAAGAATGGGTATTTGGATTACCAGCTGTTGCAGAATGCTTGGCTACTCTGACCAAAATTCCCCTTCCTTTTCTGAAGAATGACCTGCACTGGTGTTTGGATCCAAGGGTTCCATGTGTGAAGTGGTCAGGTAACAATCCAAATAGAGAATACCAGGCTTTTGAAGTCCATTCCAGATTCATTCAATATCCATGAGTAGGTATTTCTTATAGGAGTTTGCTGGATAATGGTTAGGAATGAGAATCTGCTGTTCATGTTACCTCATTGAGGCTTTCTGCAGCCAAATCATATGTTTAACTTTCCTTCATAGCCAGTTTAGTGTAATGAGCCAGGAACACAGCCTTACCATCATTCTGGGCAATGCTCTTAAATCTGGAAACACTGTTCAAAGTAGCATCCTGCTGTTCAGCTCAGTGAGGGCAGGAATCCAACAAGTGGAACATTTGTTTACTTCTGAGGTATTGAAAACTGACTTTGAAGAATGTCTAACATTTTAAATTTTGCAATGAAGAGGAAAGCAAATATAGAAACCAGACTGTTCAGATCCTTGAAATTGTCCTTTCATTCATTCAGCTCGTGGTTAGACTCTTCCTCTTGTACCAAGATTCCATGACCCTTAAGCAAAGATCTAGCATTTTTCTTTGAAATGTTAGATCAAGGTACATACATTAGATTTCTTTGCCATGTGTGGCTGTGGTAGAAGTTTTAGATTAAGATTACCTTTTACTGTATGTAAGATGTCCTCCCTCCTATCAACATTAAATAACCCAAACTTAATTTAATGAGCACATCTCCTTCTTCTGGACTCTTCCTGCAAGCAAGCTAGAGATATGTAAACAAAAGAGATTTTGCAGATGCTGGAAATCCAGAGTAACACGCACAAAATGCTGGAGGAACTCAGCAGGTCTGGTAGCATCTGTGGAAAATAATAAAGGGTCATCGTTTTGGACTGAGACCCCTCATCAGGAGCTAGATATTGTATGTTATTTCTTCCCCCTAGTGTAAGGGATTCTGCTGACAATTCAAAATGGTAACACTGTTTGTGTCTCTTCTGTCCTGATAGTATGCCAGCTTTTATATTTTCTAGTGGCAGCTTATCGCTGCAGTGGGAGAGAGTCATGAAACCTTAAGCTGAAAGCCTCCTCACTGAAACTCTAATCTTTTCTCTCGTATTCCCTGACTGAGCTCATTTATCTTCTCCTTCTGACAGCTCTGTCACCTTCTCAGATTGGCCTTGACATGCCTTTCAGTGGCCATTTACTGAATTGCAGCCAGTATAGGCTCCAACAGCTAAATCCGAAGTCTGGAACGGCCAGAATATTTCAGGCAATATTTAGCTCAGATTGACAGAAGGTTTTGCAAATCTCAGAGACAACTGGTGGCAAACACATATTTTGCATTCATTCTTTACAGTTTGGCTGTTATTGTTGCTTTGCTAATGTGGCCAATTCTTTTCTCTACCATAACTCATACAGTTTTCCCTGTATAGATTCGACCCATAGATAAATTATGAGCAAGTTATAAGTTCCAGATTCCAGTTATGTTAATATGTTGCGCTATGTTAACATGCTACCTGTTTGGCAGAAATGGGCAAATTAGAAGTTTTGTTTGGACAAATTTTTCTAACTGTGTTGTGTAATTCTGCCAATCCAATGGTAGTGAACCTGGGACTTATATGAACCTTTTTAAAATCTGAGACTTGCTGAGCACCAAGTAATTCCACCTGGAAAATCCTTGAGATGTTAATGGATTGGGTCTGACCTAGGAAGATGCAGCCCAAGCATGAAATCACAAGGATTTTCCTGATGTTATGAAGAGCTCATTGATAAATTCCCTCATAAATGACCAACTTATTGAAAGCAGAAAAAAGAAGCTCAAGTAGAACAGAAAGTGCTATAAATACTCAAGATTCAAAATTCTTTGTTATTCTCCAGTACACAAGTGCAAATGCGAGTGAATTGATTGTTTCTCTGGCTCCTCCTCAGCAGGTCAGGTAGCATCTGTGGAGACAGAAATAGAGCTCATGTTTCAGATCAATAACTTTCTGTCAGAAACATGTGCATTGAACTGAAAGATGGTCACTCAATTAGCATTTGATTTTTCCTCTGTAGAAGAGATCACTTCATGAACGCTGAATATAATGTACTACATTGAAAGTAAATGACTTTCATCTGAAAGTACTTTTAGGAACCCTGGAAAGTGGAAAGGGACAAGATAAAAAAATACTGACCAAAATATTGGTATGACACAATTCACCTATTGAATGAATGAGAAATTAATCAGAATTAGGTTTACTATCACTGATATATGTCATGATATTTATTGTTTTGCAGCAGCAGGGTAGTGTGAGCCATAAATTATACAAGTTATTGGCTATATTTAAAGTGGAGGTTGATAGGTTCTTGATTAGTAAGGGCATCGAAGCTTATAAGGAGAAGGCAGAAGAATGGTGTTGTGAGGAGAAAATAAATCAGTCATGATGAAATGGTGGAGAGGACTCAATGAGCCAAATGGCTTAATTTCTGCTCCTATATTTTATGGTCTTCTAAGTTCCAAAAGTAAGTAAATAATACAAAAGATGAGTAGCAAGTTAGTGTTCATGGATTCATAAACCATCTGGAAATCTGATGGCAGAGAGGAAGAAACTATTCTTCAAACATTGAATGTGAGTCTTCAGGCTCTTGTACTTTCTCCCCAATGGGAGTATCATGAAAAGGGGATGTCCTGTATGGTGGGGGATGGGGTTGGGTTCTTTAATGATGGATGCTGCATTCTTGAGGAATTGTCTCTTGAAGATGTCCTGGATGGTGAGGAGGGTTGTGCCCCTGATGGACCTGGCTGTGTCTGCAACCCTCCGCAGCCTCTTGCGATCCTGTGCTTTTGAGGCTCCAAACCAGGCTGAGATGCAGCCTAAAGGTACAACACCAGTCCTCTTTACAACAATGATCAAACATCATTTGGCCTTCATACACAGATATAGCATTGCCATCAACTAACTTATTACATCTTCTAACTGAGTGATTGCCAGGAGATGAAAGAGATCAGAAAATGACAACAAATGCCAGCTTTGTCACAGGTAAGAACAGATAAGCTTTTTATGTTGTAGTCCGTAAATCTTTGGTCCTTAAATCAGTGTAGGCAAGCTGGTAGTTAGGGTGTTGGAATACTCCTCCTGTGAGATGTAGGATGTCAAGGTACCTAACAGTCTCCCTGTTGATTACTTCTGTGGAAATGCAGCTAATTTCAGCTCTAAACAGATCAGGTCAAGGAATTGAAGTGGGAGCTGGATATACTCAAGACCATGGGGGGAGCTGAAAATATCAGAGGTGAAATTTTTACTGAGGTGGTCACACCCAGAGTGCAGGCTTCAAATAGTAGATGGGTGACCACCAGGAGAAACAAGGGGAGTAAACAGTCAGTTTGGGGTTCCCCCATGGCCATTCCCCTCAGTATACTTTGTACACTGCTGGGGTTGGTGGGGGGATAATCTATCAGGGCACAGCAGCAGCAGCCAGACCAGGGACACTGTGGTTGGTTCTGAGGCTCAGCAGGGAAGGGTAGACTCAGGCAGTGCTATAGTGTTAGGAGAGTTGATCGAGGGATGGATAGAGTTTCTGTGGCTACGGAAGAGACACCAAGATGATGTGTTGCCTCCCAGGTGCTAGATGTTTCAGAGTGGCTGCAGAATATTCTTAAGGGAGAGCGTGAGCAGCCAGAGGTCATGGTGCACATTGGTACCAATGATATTGGTAGGAAGGGGGAATAGGGAGTGTAGCGAGTGCAGTGAGTATAGGGATTTAGGAAAGATGCTGAAGAGCAGGATCTCCAAGGTAGAAATCTCTTGATTACTCCCAGTGCCATGTGCTAGTTGGGGCAGAAATATGATGATAATGCAGGAGAATGAGTAGCTGAGGAGCTTCAACTTCCCTAATATAAACTGGGACCTTCTTAGTGCAGGAAGTTTAGATGGGGCAGAATTTGCCAGGTACATCCAAGAGGGGTTTCTTATTCCATAGAGTATGTAGACAGTCCAACAAGAGGAGGGGCTGTATTGAACCTGGTGTTGGGTAATCAGCTTGGCCACGTGACTAACCTTTCAGTGGGTGAGAAATTAGGGAACAGTGTAATAACCACAAGTCCTTAAGTTTTAAGATAGCTCTAGAAAAGGATAAGTATGGACCTTCTGGGAGGTCATTAAATTGGAGCATGGTAAATTGCGAGAGTATTAAGCAGGAATTATGCAGAATTAATTAGGAACAGCTGCTTTTTGGTCAAGTCCACATCTGACCTGAGGAAGGTGTTTAAATACCAATGGCATACGATAAAGGACAGGTATATTCCATTCAGATGGAAGGACAAGGATGGCTGGGTGAAAGAACCTTAGATGTCGAGAGAGGTGATGAATTTAGTCAAGAGGAAAAAGGAAAAGTATGTAAAGTTTACAAAGCTGGAATCAAACAGAGCCCTTGAGGTTTATAAAGAAGTCAGAAAAGAATTCAAGAAGAGAATTAGGAAAGTCAGGAGCAGTCACGAAAAGTCTTTGGCAGGTAGGATTAAAGAGAATCCCAAAGCATTCTAAACATACATCAAGAGAAGGAGGATAACTAGGGAGAGGGTAGGACCACTCAAGGATTAAGAGGGAAACATCTGCTTGGACGTGAAGCATATGGGTGAGGTACTTAATGAGTACTTTATACCAGTATTTACCAATAAGAAGAAGGTGGGGATAGGGAAATCAGTGCTGAGTGTATTGATATGCTAGGACACTTTGAGGTAAAGGAGGATGCAGTGTTGGGTTTCTTGGCGAGTATTAGGATGGATAAGTCCCCAAGGCCTGATGGGATATACCCCAAGTTATTGAGAGCTGCAAGAGAGGAGATTGCTGAGGTCATGGCCAATAACGATTGCTGAGGTCTCAGCCAATATGCTGAGTGGATAATGTGTTCCATTGTTCAGAAAAGAACAAGTGATAATCCTGGAAGCTATAGATTGGTGTGTCTCACATCAATGGTAGGGAAGTTACTGGAGAGAGTTCTTAGCGATAGGATTTATGAGCATTTGGAAAACCATGACCTAATTAGAGAGCACAAGCATGGCTTTGTGTGGGGCAAGGTGTGTCTTACTAACTTTTTGATGGCATGACAAGGTAATTCAGAAGACAGGATGTTGTTTGCATGAAGGCGATTGACAGATTACCTCATGGGAGGCTCATCCAGAAGATTAGGATGCATGGAATCCATAGTGAATTGGCCATTTGGATTTAGAACAGGCTTGCTCATAAAAGACAAAGGATAGTGGTCGACGGGACTCATTCTAGCTGAAAGTCTGTGATTAGTGATATTCTGTAGGGATCTGTACGAGGAGCTCTGCTGTTTGTGATGTATATAAATGACCTGGATGAAAATGTAGATGGGTGGGTTAGTAAGTTTGCAGATGATACAAAGATTGGTAGCATTGTGGATAGTGTAGAAGACAGATAAAGTATACAGCAGTTCAAGATGTGAGTGGAGAAATGGCAGATGAAGCTTAACCGGGCCAGATATGAAGTGTTGCCCTTTGTTAGATCAAATGTAAAGAGATAGTACTCTGCTAAGGGCAAGGCAGTGTTGATGAGCAGAGGGATCTTTGGATTGAAGTTCATAGCTCATTGAAAGTGGCTACACAGGTTGATAGGGTGGTTATGAAGGCATTTGGCATGCTTGTCTTTATTAATTGAGGCATTGAGTTCAAAAGTCAGAAAGTTATGTTTCAGCTTTACAAAGCTCTAGTTAAGCTGCATCTGGTTAATGAATACAGTTCTGGTTGCCCCATTATAAGAAGGGTGCTGAGGCTGTGGAGAGAGTACAGAAAAGGTATACCTGGATGCTGCATGGATCAGAGAGCACGACCTATAATGAGAGGTTGGACGAACTTGGGTTGTTTATTCTGGAATGGCAGAGTCTGAGGGGATAATTGATAGAGGCTTATAAGATTATGGGAGTCATATATAGAGTATATTTTCTCAGGGTTGCAATGTTTAATACCAGAGGGCATGTATTTAAGATGAAAGGAGATCATTTCAAAGGAGATGCGAGGGGTTTCTTTCACAGAGAGAGGTGGGTACCTGGAATACACTGGCTGGGATGATGGTAGAGGAAGATACATTAGGGACTTTTAAGAGGGATTTAGATAATCATATGAATGTGAGGAAATGGAAGGATATGGACATAGAGTAGGCAGAAGAGATTAGATGTCCATTTGATTACTAATATAATTGATTTGCCACAACATTGTGGGCCAAAGGACCTGTTTCTTTGCTGTACTGTTCTATGTTCTTGTCAGCACACTCTCTATCCCATCACTGAACATATGGAACAGACACGGGGGCCTGACTACCTGAGTTATGCACAATGGAACCCGCTAACCTTTCAGATTTAGGTTAGAGTATATTCTGATTAAACTAAGACTTTAACTTCCCTGGCCAGGCCACTGCAGCCTAAGTCAGTCCTTTATCCAGATCAGGATGATGCACTTAATGTTACAATAGTTTGGCTAGTATGTTTGTTACTACACATACAACAATAGACAAACTGCCAAAATTATTGAAAACCTGGGCTCATGTAACTTCCATATTGGCCACGGTCACATTGGATTTTAATTTTATACTTATTTTTATGTGTTATAGTTCTATAAATCTCTGGTTAGACTACAGTTGGGAAATTGTGTTCAGTTCTGGTCTCCTCATTATAGGAAGGATGTGGAAGTTTTAGAGAGGGTGCAGAGGAGACTTACCAGTATGTTGCCTGCTTTGTGAGGAAAGGTGGAACAAGTTAGGACTTTTTTGTTTGGAGAGAAGGAGGTTGAGAAGTGACAAGAGATGCCTACAAGATGCTAAGAGGCATAGAGAGAGTGGACAGCCAGGGACATTTTCCTAGGACGGAAATGGCTAATAAGTGGGGACATAACTTTAAAGTGTTTCCAGGGGAGTACAGTGGGGGATGTCAGAGATAGTTTTTTTTACACAGAGAGCAGTAATTGCCTGGAAAGCACTGTAAAGTATGGCGGTAGAGGCATATACTGTACATTAGCGACATTTAAGAGACTCTTAGGCAAGCACGAGGATGAAAGAGAAATGAAGGGCTGTGTGGGAGGGAAGGGCTAGATTGATCTTAGAGTAACTCAAAGGGTTGGTAACTCAACGTTGTGAGCCAAAGGATTGTACTGTTCTACATTCTTAGAAAACCTCAATAAGATACACCCAGGTTGTTATATAGCAACTATGGGCTTGAAATCTACCAATGGATTAAAAGAATCAATGTCATCTTGTCATTTCTGAAGAGAATGCATAGTCAGTCAGACTGAAAGCTGCCATTGCAACCCACAATTCACTGAGGAGCAGCCAAGTGCATTGTTTGAATCATACAGAAATAAAGCAAGAAATTTAAGCAGATTTATAACTTGTAAGGCTGCTCATCTGGTGAAAGCAAGAGATACATAGGGATGGAAAGTAGAAGTAAGGACAGTCCCTGAGTTTTGCAGTGGTTCTGTTCTGGGGAACGAACTGTAAGTCGATTTCTCCATTGGTCTGAATTATTGGTTTTCTTTACTAATCCATATCCTATTGGTCTACATACTTTTACTGTACAGTCAGTGTGTGTTCGTAGTAGCCCATCAACTTCAAGGTTTCATGTGTACAAATTCATTTTCTTGGGATCCAGCACCAACATGATTTTTCCATTCCAGCTGCAAATTGAAATCTTCCATGGCCATTGTGACATTGCCCTTTTCACAGGCCTTCTCTCTGTCCTGTTGTAAATTGTACCCCACATCCTGGCTGCTGGTCTGTATATAACTCTCATCAGTGTCTTTTTACCCTTTCAATTACTTAACCCTACTCACAATGATTCTGCATCTTCTGATCCTACATCATTTCTTTATAAGGAATTGATTTAATTTTTTACCAACAGAGCCAGCTCACCCCCTCTGCCTACCTGTCTATCCTTTCAATACAATGTGCAGCCTTGGATGTTAAGCTCCCAGCCATGATCTTCTTTCAGCCATGACTCAGTGATGCCTGCAAAGTCAGACCTGCCAGTTTCTAACATTGTTACCTTCCTTCTTATGTATACTGTGTGCATTCAAATATAACACCTTTGCTCCCGTATTCATCACGCTTTTCAATTTTGGTTCCATGCCACCTGAAGTTATCTCTTTCTAAGCTTTCTGTCTTTTTTATTCTGGAAACTTCTGGAGATGGCACCAGCAAACAATGCTACCGTGGGTGACATTCTCTAGACAGTACACAAAACTGCTTCTTTCACTTCTTTTACTTTCAAATGAGGTCCTGCTGCTGCTGGACCCTGTGATCTACAGTTTGAAGGTTTATTTTCAGCTGATCGATCGATCTGACACTTTTCTATCTCTGAGAGGGCTCCAGGAGGCAAGCCTTGAGGCCAAGAAGCTTGGAGACAGGGCGTGAGCCCATGACCGAATCCCTTTCTCACTGACCTTGCTGATGAAAGTGTCGAGGAAGATGAAAAACATTGAGGAGAGTGCGGAAGCTGAGCAAGTGTCCACACCATCCACCATCCCCTTTCTCGCTGCTGCCAGAGCAGGCATCTCTATGTTTCAATCTCTCTCCCCCTCTCACTCACTGCTCCCAAAGGAAGGTCCCTGCATTTGAATGATCTCCCTCTCCCCCTCGAAGCTGTCAGAGGATGGTACCAGAGCAAAGTTTAATTGATGCAGTTTGTAGATTGGACTGTAGTTCTAATGTGTTTTTTTGGCTTTGAATCAGGGCAGCCTGCAGATAATGAACACTGAGCTGAACTGAATAGGAACTCATTCATTTTTGTGCTTTATATTCCGTATTTTCACTTGTTCATTTTATTGTCTTTTGCGCATGCGAGGTCCATGGCTTTCTTTGTTTCGTGGTTGTCTGTGGGGAGACAAATCTCAGGGTTGTAAATTACTTCGAAAATAAATGTACCTAGAATCCTTTGAATTCTTTGTAACTTCTCTTACACACTCCTTCCTTTTTACTTTATCCATACTTTTCCAGGCTGTTGAACCCACATGCTGACAATTTAGTTTAAAGCCCTCCCTACAGCCTTAGTTATGTGATTCACTGGAATCTGGATCCTAACATAGTCCACCTAGAGCTTGTTCCATTGGAACAGCTCCCTCCTTCCCCAATATAGTGCCAATGTTCCACGAACTCAAACCCATTTCACACGTTGCAATAAAGTCAGAAGTAATCAAAAAGAAGAATGAATTTGAGTCAAATCATTTATAAACAGAAAATGAGAAGGGAAGATTGGGCAGAGAGAAGAGGACCAAAAATATCATAGTCTATAGTTACCAAAAATATTCTCTCATTTTAATGTCCAATTAATATGGAAACCAAAACAAAAATGCTTAATCTTATCTTAATTGCCACATCACTTTACCCTATTAGTGAAATTCCCTTTGTACTGCCCTCATTACCTCCAGCAACTTGGTTTTTATAATGAGGCTACTGGACTAGAAATGTTAATTGTTTGTCTTCCCACTGATGCTGCCTAATCTGCAGAAATTTCCCTGCATTTTCTGTTTTTATTTCAAATTTATAGCCGCAGTACCTTTTTTTATTTTCAAGTTTTTGATAGCATGGAATAGTCTTAAGGTGGGATAACATTAGAATGTGGTAAATGTTATCTTGGGATAAACCAATTAAAGTTTGGAATTTCATCAGATCATATCTCCTACTTCCCCAGAATTTGTCAGCTGATTGCCCAGTAATAACTGTATACATCTTAATCAGGGATGCTTAATACAAGAATTTAAGCAGCATTTCCAAAAAAAATAGAGATTAGCTTTATTTGTCACATGAGTTCCTTAAGGTTGTTTTAGCTGGGGGTGGTAATGTTCTCACTACCTATTAAACGCTGTCAGTGGCGTATGTCTCAAATGGCCTCTGGCAGCCAGGTCCAGCTCCTGCTTGGCTTAACTACTAAGCACGGCAGAACAGTTTCTACTGACAGGAGAAGGTGCAACAGCGGGTACTGGCGCCTTAAAAACAGTCACTTCAAGCAGTTGGGGCTCGTCTGCTGTGGTTGGCAGCTCATCTAGGGGAAGGAAAACTTTAATCTCAAACCTCCGCAGCCTTGCGGCTATACCCACTCATGGGGAAGGCTTCAGGAGTAAGTCCTGAGGGAAAAAATCCAAAACCCGAGTCCCAAAGGTAGGCCTATATTAAGTTCAATGTTGACTGGCAAATCCTGCGATGCTGCTGGTACCAAACTGTATCTGACGTTGCCGTTTCTCTGGGTTCATCAGATTGCTACACGGGCAACAGTTTGCTCTCCATATTGTACTGCTCAGGCCTGCGTATCTAGGCAACTAGAATGCAATATCCATGAGCGACGGAGGCCCTCACATTCTATGCTGCACACTGACATTGAAGTCTTCAGGTGTTTGTCTCCTCATGTGGGTTCCAAACTTATAGCAGTGAAGAAGTGATGTGAAGTCTATTATATTTGAGAATATCCCTTGCAACCTTTGAAGATGTTCCAACGTTGCTTGACAAATATGACTGTTCCAGGTTATAAGAAAACTCTTACAATGAGAGTGCAGAGGAGATTTACAAGGATGTTGCCTGGAATGGAGGGCGTACCTTATGAGAATAGGTTGAGTGAACTTGGCCTTTTCTCCTTGGAGCGATGGAGGATGAGAGGTGACCTTTTAGGTGTATAAGATGATGAGAGGCATTGATTGTGTGGATAGCCAGAAGCTTTCTCCCAGGGCTGAAATTGCTAATATGAGGGGGCATAGTTTTAAGGTGCTTGGATATAGGTACCGAGGGGATGTCAGGGGTAAGTTTTTCACACAGAGAGTGGTGGGTGTATGGAATGCACTGGCAGCGGTGGTGGTGGAAGCAGATATGATAGGGTCTTTAAGAGCCTCTTAGATAGATACATGGAACTTAGAATAATAGAGGGCTCTGCGCTAGGGAAATTCTAGGTAGTTTCTAGAGTAGGTTACATAGTCGGCTCAATATAGTGGGCTGAAGGGCCTGTAATGTGCTGTAGATTTCTATGTTCTATATGTTCCATGTACAGTGCATCGAAGCATACGGTGAAATGCTTCATTTGCATCAAATCAAATTAGCGAGGATTGCGCTGGGCAGCCCACAAGTGTGTTCACGGTTCTGCGCTCACAAGTCACTAACCCTAAACAACACCTTTGGAATATGGGAGGACACTCGAGTGTGAAAAGGAAACTCACACACTCACAGAGAGAACAAACAAACTCCTTACAGTAGCAGGAATCGAACTCCAATCAATTTTACAGCTGGCTCTCTAAAGCATTGCGCTAAACGCTATACTACCATGCAGCCCCCAGGGAATATTTTGTTTGGCTGGATTTAAAGGGCGAAGCCACAATTAGAGAAAAACAAGCAACATACACAAGATGCTGGAGGAACTCAACAGGCCAGGCAGCATCGATGGAAAAGATGACAGTTGACGTTTCGGGCCCAGGCACTTTGGCAGGACTGGAGAAAAAGTGCTGAGGAGTGGGTTAGAGAAAAATATTTCATTTCATAGTTTGAAATCTTCTTCTTGCAGCAGAATGCTTGTGACAAAATTTCTTTGTTACAGAGCTGTCAAAGAGGGAAACCCAATTTTACTG
Organism: Mobula birostris; assembly: GCF_030028105.1. Lineage (NCBI taxonomy): Eukaryota > Metazoa > Chordata > Chondrichthyes > Myliobatiformes > Myliobatidae > Mobula > Mobula birostris. Next base: position 36,054,123 of record NC_092390.1, read on the forward strand.
CTGACAGTATTTACAGTTATTCTTCTTTGAAAGCAGAAAATTATTTTTAATGACTCATATGTCTAGAAACTTAACTGAGCTCATTACACAAACCCTGGCTGCAAGAACAAATCGGAGGCTGGGCATTTGGCAGGGGAGATTTCATCTCCTGATTTCCCAAACTTCCCCTACCATCTGGAAGGCAAAGACCTGGTGTAATAATGATGTAATGATGTAATAGTCACTTTCCTGGTTGCTCTCAAACGGCTCAACATAATCCCTGAGAAAGCAAGCCAGATTATTAATTCCCATTCCCCTCCTTAAATAATCATTGCTTCAACCCCATTGCAATGTTTAATATGAACAATTCACACTGCATCTGTGCGGCAAGTCTCCTTCACCAGCACTTCAAAAAATTATAAGCACTTGTGCCATGGACAAAGACTGCAGGCGCAATGACACAAGTACATGGTGACATAGAGGTACTTTGATAATAAATTGACTTTGGTTTACAAGTTCTTCTTCAAGGCGCACATTGTCTGATTTGGAAATTCTCCATCCTCACCAAATCTCAATTTCTGTCACTTCCTACCTGACAACACCACGGCAGCAATTTCTCTACAAGCACCTCCTGAAAGCATTTGGAGATAGATAACAGATTCTGGCCTTGCCAGTGTTACGTACCCCGTAACTGGGTTGCCAAACCAGCAGAAATGGACCACTAGTTGGAGTCTGGATTACTGGAAACTAATAAGGTTTTATTAAAGAAATAAGTAACACAGTACTCTAAACGTAAGGATATAAATGCAACAGGTTAGCAATGATAAAACACACATGTACACAGAACTAGGGTAATAGGAATCAATCAAGCTCTATTGCAGTCTAGGGGTAAAATGATCAGTCTCAAGTGATGCAGAGTTCAGTTCAGCTTAGTACAGTTCGCAGTAATCCCTGTTGTGCCGTTGGGGAGAGAGAGAGAGAGAGAGATGCAAATTTTGATTCAAGCAGACCTTTGATGTTCTTCACAGTTGGCTTTCGGGCAGACCCTTTTATGTCTTCTATCCCGCTGTGGTCACCGACTGTGACCCCTCTGTTCCAGATACGACCATTCTTCCGCGGTGAACCCGGCACCCAGGCAAGGGCAGACACACACACCAGGTTCCCGCCAATTGTACCTTTTCACCCTGTGAGTCTATGGTCGGTTCCCTCAAACCAGACCTCCAAACTCTCACCAACTTGTGGGGGCACACCGCTCTTCCAGGGTCTCGTTATCTCGTGATCTCGTGGTGTGTGTTGTGCCTTAGCGAACCTGTTCTTTTTATCCCCCTACTGGGATATTGCCTGTCCATCAAGCTTCAAACAGTTCAGGTTCAAAGAAAATATCTGAATTGTGTTTCTTCCTTGTTAACCTCTCTCTTCTCTCTTATTAGCATTTTGAATGTTTCTCCATTGTCTCCCTTATCTCTCTCTCATTAGCATCAATCTTCTGATAACTTGGTTTTTCGTCACACCAGTGATGCCCACATCTCATCAATTAGTGAAATAAATTTAATGCCCAGCATTTTTTATTAAAATCATCTTAAGAACTAGTCCAAAGGTCTAGGTGCTCATACGAACTGAAAGTCTTATAGCTCAGGAGCAGCACATTGGCACTAGTAGAGCTGCTGCCTCACAATTGCAGTGACCCACGTTCAGTCCTAGCCTCAAGCACATTCTGTGTGCTGTCTTCTCCCTGCAAATGTGTGAGTTTTTACTGGGTGCTCCAATTTCCTCTCATATACCAATGCCTTGCAGATTGGTAACCACTGTAAATTATGCCTAGTGTGCACAGGTGAACAGTAAAGTCCTACTGAGAATTAGCCTCATGTGCTTACTAAGGGCTGCCAATTTTGATGAATATTGCTTACCATAAGATTGGCAGTATATTGAAGGAATGGAATCTTAATATTGCACAGTAAAGCCCCAGTGTGAAGCAATGTAATGTGCTGCAGAGACTCAATCTAAAATTCATAAATTTTACGCTGGACACAATATTTACCCCAGAGACACAGGGTATAAAAGGACTAACTAAATACTGGAGGAACTCAGCAGGTCAGGCAGCATCTATGAAAATGAATAAACAGTCGATGTTTCGGGCCGAGACCTTTCTCCAGGACTTCAAACTAATGTACTGTTAGTCCTTTTATACCCTGCGCCTCTGTGGAATGTACAGTATCCAGTGTAAGATTTCGAAATTTTAGATTGAGTCTTTGTGAATTTTCGAGAACAAAGAATCTTTTTCCATGTTCCTAATATTTAAAGATAAATGTTAGTGAAGCAGGCTTGTCAGGCAGTTTATGTCTAAGTGACCATGTCTGACCATGTTTTTGAACAGGGGTTTAATTCGGTTCTCGCAGCAGGCTCCAGCTAATCCATTCCAACAGCCTGGAGTTTCTTCCGTAGCAAAAACATTTTGAATTATTCATTCTATTTTTCACAAAATAGTGTACTAAAAATGAAATTCCATTGGATATTTGCATCAAAGTTGTATAATAATATGTCCATAATATGTGCATAATATGTGCATAAATTAAAGCATTCTGATTTTCAGCAAAACAGGTAGGTCATTCCCAGCATTCCCAGTGTTGACGCTGATAAGTCAATTTGGAGAATAAACCACAGTTGCTGCTGATTTCAGAGTTCCCTCTATTATTTTGTATTTCAAAGTACTGCTCGTTGTTACGTACCCTGTAACTGGGTTGCCAAACCAGCAGAAATGGATCACTCAGTTGGAGTCTGGATTACTAGAACTAAGAAAGTTTTATTAAAGAAACAAGCAACACAGTAATCGAAAGGATAATAAATGCAACAGTTCAGCAATGATAAACACACATGTGCACAGAATTAAGATAACAGCATCAATCAAGCTCTACCGTTGTCTAGGGGTAAATGACCAAATTTCAAAGTGACACAAAGTTCAGTCCAATTTAGTTCAGTTTGCAATAATCGTTGCCATGGCGATGGACAATGTGGGGGGAGGAAGAGAGAGAACGAGAAGGACTGATCATTCAGAACGGCTTCCACTCACAGACCGGCGATATTGCTCACAAGCAGCTTTCGGGCGGGTCCTTTGTGATGTCACCTGAGGTCACCGACTGTGACCCCTCCTCCAGATGCGGTCGATCCTCTGCAGTGAACCCAGCACCCAAGCAAGGGCGGACACCCACCGGGTTCCCGCTGATCGTACCTTTCCACCCTGTGCGTTTAAGGCTGATCCCCCGATCAGCCGTCCAAGAGCTTCCCACCAACTCATGAGAGGCGCACCACTTCCAGGGTCTCGTTACCTCGAGTGTCGTCTGTGTCCTGCCTTAGCGAACCTGTCCCTTTTTATCCCCCTGCTGGGGTATCGCCTGTCCATCACTTCAAACAGTTCAGGGTTCAAAGGGGGAGCCGCTCTAGACAATACCCAGACTGATGGCTCCTTCATTAACATCTCCAAATGCTGCTTCATTGTTCCTTATCTCTCCCTGCCCTGAGGACAGGTGGCAGACCAACTGCTGATGCCACTGGTGCTAGCCCAGGCCAGCAAACATCTTAATTTATGTGTATTCTCGTCACATTGTGCAAAGTCAACATACACCAGTGACATTAAACCTGATTCTGATTCCATCTTGGTCATATTCCTCTTTCTGATTTGTGGGCAACTGTGTTTATGGTATCATTGAAAGGAGGCTTCAGTTTGGAAAGCATATGCGTCAGTTGACCAAAGGGAGGAAGGGCCTTCTTAGTGGTGAGTAGAATCTGCTTTGTAAAGGGCCAGAAAGCTAAAGTGAGGCAGATTAGTCCTGTCAGACAATCGGCATCATCTGTATATGCTGGATTTGCTAGCACAGTACTACTTTTCCCCTGTCACTACATGTTTTGTATAAGACATAGTACTAGGTCAGCAATGAATTATGTTTGCAAAGTCCTAAATGAGGATCTTTCTTTCTACCAGTGTGAGGGCCACTAACAGTAAAGAGATTAATCCACAGATAATAGGGTTGTCAGAACTTTCAGTTGGCTTGGGGAGCACAATTATGTGAGTGTGTGTTTATTTTGCTTCTTTGCACAATAATGACATGAACCCAGTCCCTTTATGCAAACCTGTTATTATGCAGTCGTGAGGTCCTTGGCGGATTTTTTCAGCAACCTTTTCTAGTTCTGTGAAGGAGCTAGGGAAGCCCTGACTTGCTGTTGCCCGATACCTCATTGTAGCTCTTTGTGGTGTGATTTCTGTAGAGAAGTCCTTGCCAGGAAGTGTAAACCTGCTGTTCTGGATACCTCTTGCTGCCTTTAGGATGGCTTTTATTTAATACACCGTTGCTTTGATTTGTCTTCTCCAGTGAGACTTTGTGTGGTCAAGATGTTAACCATTTCTGTCTAATACTCCCATGACATGATATTAATATGGTCCTGGAGTTTTCCTGCTGAATCAGGTGACGATACTGGTATCAGGTGAGGTAGTCATTATTAGTAGGCAGTGGTTGTGGGTTTGGGCTCATCTCAGGAATTAACCTGGTGAAGCTCTTTAAGATTGTCACTAATACTACTAACTCTGTTATGTAAAGTGACAAAACCATATGCAGATAGAAGATTAGCTTTATCTGTCACATGTACATCGAAATACCAGAACATAGAGTGAAATGTGTCATTTGTGTTAAATTAGCGAGGATTGTGCTGGGTGAATTCTTCAGGTGTGAGCTCACCTACATCCTGTGCAACTGTAACAAAACATCCTCACGATCAGTCTGCTACAGGTCTGCTGCACAATAAATCTGCAACAACTTCCCTACTGCCTCACAATAAACCACATCAAAATCTGCCAGAATTTCCATTGAAGTTTTCCACATGGTCTGGATCTGCCTGCCTGCCTGCTAGGCTCCGGAACTTGATAACTCTTCCCAGCTGTTCCCAGCAGATTTAATAATTACATCTATTAGAATCATTCCACACTACTAAAACTAAATTCTGAGACTTTTTTTCTCGAACAGATTTCTTGTACATTAACAATGAACTCTTAACCTCATATTTTACCTTGTCATATTTTACCTTGACTTTATTGTTTACCTGCACTACACTTCATCTGTAAACATAACTGTAAACTTACATATTCTAATTTTCTGTTATTAATTTTTCTTCATGCTACATCAATGGACTTATGTTTTGAAATAATCTCTATGGATGGCTGGGGAAACTAAGATTTTCACTGTATTTCACTGTGATCAGGAAGAAGACAGGTCACAAAGCAATTGCTCTCACTTCTTATACAGCTTTTTAAAACTTCAGACATGGTTTTACTACTGTTAGAGTTTATAATCTATATTCTGGCTGTGTGATATTGGGCTAATCAGGCAATCTGGATCTCTTCTGTCTCCAAGAGGGTTCCACCAAGCTGTGACCAAAGCTCGTGGCATGGAGGCCAGGAAGCGTGGAGACAGGGTGCGGGCCCACGATCAACTCCATCTCTCGCTGATTTCACCAATTACAGCACCAAGGAAGATTGAAGTCATCGAGGCGAGTGCGGAAGACGAGCGTGCGTTCAGCGCCGTCTACCAGCCTCTTGCTCGCTGCTGCTGGAGAGGGTGTCTGCTGTGGTGGTCTCTCACTCACTGCTCCCAAGGGAAGTTCCTGACATTTGTGTGATCTCTCTCCCTCAATGGTGTCAGCGGATGGGCCTGGAGCAAGTTTAATTGATGCAGATTGTAGAGTTGGACTCTAATTCATTTTTTATAATGTGTTCTAGTTCTAGTTCTAGACTGGTTACACTTTTTTTTGTTACTACTGTTGGACGGTTTTTGATTTAGGGCAGCCTGTAGATAATGAACGCTGAGCTGAACTGTACTAAAATAGAACTTTTGTATTTTATGTTCTGTGTTGTTCAATCGTTTCTTTGTTACCGTTTGTGCAATGTTTTTGCATGTGGAGATGGACGGGGTGGGTTGATGTTTGACGTTTTTCTATGAAAGGGCTGGTTCCATGGTTTTTCTTTGTTTCGTGACTGACCGTCGAGAAGACGAATTTCAGGGTTGTATACTGCATACATACTTGGAGAATAAATGTACTTTGAACTTTGAACTTTTTACATGTGACAATAGTAGGTCAAGTTTCATTGCAAAGGATCTCAGATTCATGACACTCATTTGGAGAATCAATCAGGCCACGGTGCTTGTGTAAGAGCAGCCAGCCGTTGTGATCAGAGATAGCAGGTCTTGTGAAAAAGGGAAGCTTCTTGTGATGGTTATATATATATTTATGATGTGTAACCAATTTACTAGGGTAAGTATGCTGACTCAGATCACCACACTGCTGAGCAAAATGTCTTTTCTTGTAGGATAACGAATGCCAATTTATTAAAAGTAAGATTGACTAAAAAGCACTTTGTACAAACTCACTTAACATGATTGATCAGACTCAGCCTAATTGATTGCTAGGATTTGTAAGACTGGTACAGTATATCTGTTTCATTATTCTGCGCTGAATTGCCATGGCATTTAAGAGAGTCCGAACTGACATAATAGTTATAAACAAAAAGGATTCTGCAGATGCTGGAAGATAAAAAGCTGGAAGAATGCAGCAAGTCAGGCAACAGACGTAGAGAGGTATAAACAGTCAATGTTTCAGGCTGAGAGCCTTTATCAGGACTGGAAACAAGAGGGAGCAGGAGCCAGAATGAAAAGGTAGGCATAGGAGACAGGTGACAGGTGAGACGAGGTAAGTGGATAGGCGGGGGTTGAAGGAGCTGGGGATGGATAAGTGGAAGAGGTAAAGGACGGAAGAAGAAGGAATCTCATAGGAGGTCATTGAAGAAAGTGAAGGAGGAGGGGAACCAGAAGGAGGTGGTTAGCAGGTGAAAAGAAGAGAAGAGGTGAGAGGACAGACAGAATGGGGAATTGAAAAAGAAAGAAGAAGGGAGGGGGAGACATTACTAGAAATTGATGTTACAGGTTGGAAGCTACCTAGGCAGAATATGAGGTGTGGCTCCTCATATGACTGTACTCCCCTCTGTAGACACTTCCAGACTTGTTAAAGTTCCTCCAGCATTCTGTGTGTGACATAAAAGTTAATATATATTCCCTTCCCAGAGGGGTGAGTCAGAATGAGATTCTAACCTTCTCAGAGCAGATAATGAAAGCATTCATGACAGACTTCTCTCTGCTGAGTGCCAACCAACAGGGGAGCCAATTTCATCACCGAAAAGACATTAGTATACTTGCTGAACTGAATGTTGCTGTTAAACATGAGAGTGCGGTATCACAAGTCAAAGTCAAGGTCAAAGTAAATTTACTATCAAAGTACATGTATGTCATCATATACCACCTTGGGAGTCATTTTCTTCCAGGCATTTATAGGAATATAAATAACTGCAACAGAATTTATTTTTAAAAAACTATGCATAAGCAAAGACTGACAAACAACCAATGTGCAAAAGAAGAAAAGTTGTGCAAATAAATAAATAATACTGAGAGCAAGAGTTGTAGAGTCCTTGAAAGTGAATCTGTACATTGTGGAATCAGTTCAGAGTTGAGGTGAATGAGATTATCCAGGTCATTCTGGTTCAGGACCCTGATGGCTGGAGGGTAATAACTGTTCCTGAACCTGGTCATGTGGGATGTAAGATTCCTTTACTTCCTGCTTGATGGTAGTATCAAGAAGAGAGCATGGCCTGGATGGTGGAGTCCTTGATGATAGTGGCCGCCTTCCTATGACAGTGCTACTTATAAATGTGCTCAATAGTGGGGAGCACTTTGCCTGTGATGGACTGGGCTACATCCAGTACTCTGTGTAGACTTTTCCATTCCTGGACATTGGTATTTCCACACCAGCCAATGATGCAACCAGTTAGGTTACTCGCCAGTGATCATCTAGAGGAGTTTGACAAATTTTAGATGACATGCTGAATCTACACAAACTTCTAAGAAAGTTGAGGGACTGTCATACCTTCTTTGTGGTGGCACTTACGTGCTGGTCCCAGGACAGATCCTCTGATATGATAATGCCAAAGAATTTAAATAATTTACTGACCTTTCCACTTCTGATCTCCTAATGAGAACTGGCTCATGGGCCTCCGTCTTCTTCCGCCTGAAGTCAATAATCAGTTCTTTTGTTTTATATGATGCTGATGGTGAGGTTGCTTTTGTGGTACCATTCAACCATTTCCAATCTCCCTCTTACAAGCGATTCGTCACTGGCTTTTATTCAGCCAACAACACTGGTCATGGTCAGCAAACTGAAGTATAGCACTGGCGTTATACTTAGCCTCAAAGTCATAAGTATGAAATATATAGCCATATAATCATAGATATCATGCCAGCAAAGTGAACTTTACCTAATATCGCAGTATTTTGGCGTATGTAACAGGTACTCCCGTCAGCAAGCTGATCAAGGACAGTATATCCTCATTTAAGAAGGCAGCATCCATGCCCTTGTTTAAAAGTGCAGCAAAGCCAAGAGCATCAGGTTCATTAAGTCCATCAATGGCCACTACCATAATGGCCGCTCTGCTTACACCTCGGTTCTTTTTATTGGCCTTTGCTGCAGCAAACTGAAAAATCACACAAAGCCCTGAGCTCTATTTAAACCTCGTGCCTCTTCTGTCAGTTGTATGACTAGTTAATTATCTTTTATAAACTCTGCCTCATGTTTCTGAGGCAGGAGGTCTCCTTTTGTAATACTTTAGGAGTCAAAACTATTATCATACCTTGCTCAGCCTTTGTGGGAGTAGCCATTGTTGGATTGGGCAGTGTTATGGTCAGGCTATGGCTCAATAGGCTTTGGCGAGAATAGATGGAGACTCTAAGTAGGTCTCTAGTAAGTTTTTTTCTCTCTTTCTTTGTCTATTAGTGCAGTGAGAATAGGTCCAAGGATGGTGATATGTTCTTTGTGTGAGATGTGGAATCTCTGGGAGACCTCCAGTCTCCCCGATGACTACACATACATTAAGTGCACTGAGCAGCAGCTCCTTAGAGAAAGGGTTAAGGAACTGGCGCTGCCGCTCGATGAGCATCATTTCATACGGGAGAACGAGGAGGAGATGGACAGGAGCTACTGGCAAGTAATCATCCCTAAATTGCAGGAGACAGGTATCTTAGTGCCTAGCTAGAGAAGGAAACAGAAAAGGCAGCCAGTGCTGAGTATCCCTGTGGCCATTCCTCTCAATGATACCAGAGGAAGCTGCTGAGACCGGATACTTGGCACTGAGTCTGGCTCTGTGTCTCAGAAGGGAAGGGGTGAAAAGAGGAATGCAGTAGTGATAGGGATTCCATAGTTTGAGGAACAGGCAGGAGATTCTGTGCACATGAAAGAGACACCCAGATGGTATGTTGCCTCCCAGGTGCAGGAGTCAGGGACAACTCAGATTGAGTCCACAGCATTCTAATGAGAGAAGGCGATCAGCCAGATGTCCTAGTACATATTAGTACCAACAACATAGATAGGGAGGAGGTCCTAAAGAGAGAATATATGGAGTTAGGTAGAAAGCTGAAAAGCAGGACCTCCATGGTAGTAATATCTGGATTGTTGCCTGTGTCACGTGCCAATGTGGGTGGTAATAGGATGATTTGGCAGATGATCGCGTAGCTGAGGAATTGGTGCAGAGGCAAGGTTTCAGATTTCTGGATCATTGGGATCTCTTCTGGGGAAGGCATGATCTGTAGAGAAAGGGTGGGTTAGATCTGAACCCAAGGGGGATTCAGTGTCCTTCTGGGCAGATTTGCTGGACTGTTTGCGATGGTTTAAACTAATTTGGCAGGAACTGGAGTAATAGGGCTGAGGTTGGGACAGTTGATATACAAGTAGATGCAGTGTATAGAGAGACTGTAAGGAAGGACAGGTAAATGACAAGGCAAAATTTCAGTCAGTGGGGTGAGTTGACGTGTAGTATAGGGGAAATATTGGAAAGGGTGATGAATGTGTGTGGAGCTTAGGAAGACGATGGCGCCTAACGGCAACTCCTTTGCTTGCATCTTCAGAAACAGCTTTATTTCTATCTTTGATATCTCTTTTTTCCCTTGACCTGGAGTTACATGCTGACTTCAGTTCTTTGTGGAAATGGGCCTCACTGCCAACCGCTTTTCGGTATGCCAAGAACACGGCCTGGAAGACTGGTGGGCCTTCAGGGTGCTGGTTTTTTGTGGTTCTGGAGGCAGGCGGATTCGAGGCCAGTGCTGCCGCCTGATGTGTTGTGGGAGTACACAGAAGTTCGAAAGCAGCGAGCTGGCTGCTGGCTGTGTGCCTAGGGACCTGAGTTCCTTGGGCACAGAGCTCGGAAAAGTGACGCCACCGACTTTAAATCGGTGAGTTGTTTTGTTATGTCTCCCCTCTCGGTGTGAAACAGGGATACCTCTTTTTCCCTTATTAGAGAGAGAGAGAGCCTGCAGTATGTTGAATACCGTGTGAACCAGTAGTCTTTGGGGTACTGCAAGACTGTGTCTATATGACGCTTTGCTGCATACTTGAGTGCTCGGTGTGGGGTGCCGATGCCTTTTGCTGGTGGGTGAGTGTCATTGCTTTGCTGCTGCTTATGCGCGGGAGGGGGGACTTGGGGGGGGCTTTGGAATCCTAACATTTAACAGTCATTCATTCCTAGGGCACTCCTCTGTTTTCTTGGATGTTTGCGAAGAAAAAGAATTTCAGGATATATATTGTATACATTTCTCTGACATTAGATGTCCCTATTGAAACCTATTGAATACAGGACTGGATGTATTATATATACATTATCATATACACAATATATAGAATAAGGTGGATGATCATGTCACGCATTTAGAGGTTGACAGTTATAACATTGTGGGCATCACTAAATTGTGGCTGAAAAAAGATCGTAGTTAGGACGTTAGCATCCAAGGATACTCATTGTATTGAAAGGGCTTATATATCTGCTCAGTTGGTAAAATTGAAATCAAGTCCTTAGAAAAAGGTGACATAGGATCAGAAGATGTAGAATCCTTATAGGTAGAGTTAAGAAACTGCGAGGGTAAAAAGTTCCTAAGGGGAATTATTGTATATACAGGCCTCTGAACAGCAGCCAGGATGTAGGATACAAATTACAATGGGAGACAGAAAAGGCACGTTAAATCAGCAGTGTTACGATTGTCATGGGACATTTCAATATACAGGTAGATTGGGAAAATCAGGATGGTGCTGGATCTCAAGACAGGCAATTTGTAGAATGCCTCCAAGATGGATTTTTTGAGCAACTTGTGGTTGAGCCCACTAGGGGAAAGGCAATTCTGGACTGAGTGCTGGGTAATGAATCAGATTTGATTCGGGTGCTTAAGGTAAAGCAAGCCTTAGGAGACAATAATCATGGTATGATAGAATTCACCCTGCAGTTTGAGAGGGAGAGGCTAAAGTCAGATGTATCAGTATTACAGTGGAGGAAAGGGAATTACAGAGGCATGAGAACGGAGCCAACCAAAGTTAATTGGAAAGGGACACTAGCAGCAACGATGGCAGACCAGCAATGGCTGGAATGCAGTGCATCCCGAAGATGAAAGAATTTTCTAAAGGGAGGATCATGCAACCATGGCTGATGAGAGAAGTCAGAGAAAGCATAAAAGCAAAAGAGAGGACATATATTACAAAAAAAATTAGTGGGAAGTTAGATGATTGGGAAGCTTTTAAAAACTAACAGAAGACAACTAAACAGCCATAAGGAAAGAAATATGAAGGTGAGCTAGCCAATAATATAAAAGAGTACATCAAAAGTATTTTTTCAGATATACTATATAAAGAGTAAAAGAGAGGCAAGAGTGGATATTGGATCACTGGAAAACTATATTGGAGAGGTAGTAATGGGGGTACAACAGTGTTGGGTGAACGTAGTAAGTGTTTTGAGTCAGTCTTCACTGTTGTGACACTAGCAGTATGAAAGAAATCTAAGTGTGTCAGGGGGCAGAAGTGAGTGTAGTTGCTATTACTAAGGAGAAGGTGCTTGGGAAACTGCAAGGTCTGAAGGTAGAGTAGTCACCTGGACCAGATAGACTACACCCTATGGTTCTGAAAAAGGTAACTGAAGAGGTTGTGGAGATATGAGTCATGATCTTTCAAGAATCACTAGATTTTGGAATGGTTCCAGAGGACTGGAAAATTGCAAATGTCACTCCACTCTGTAAGAAGTGAGGGAGACGGGAAGATGTTGGAATCCATTATTAAGGATGAGGTTTCGGGGTACCTGGAGGTACCTGATAAAATAGGGCAATATCAGCATGGATTCCTTCAGGGGAAAGCTCGTCTGACAAATCTGTTGGAATTCTTTGAGGAAATAACAGGTAGGATAGACGAAGGAGAGTCAGTGGATGTTGTTTACTTGAATTTTCAGAAGGCTTTTGATAAGATGCCGCACATGCGACTGCTAAGCAAGATAACAGCCCATGGTATTACAGGAAAAATGGGTAGAGCATTGGCTAAGTGGCAGGAGGCAAAGAGTGGGAATAAAGGGGTGCTATTCTGATTGGTGTTCCCCAGTGGTTGGAGTTGGGACCACATTTTTTCACGTTATATGTCAGTGATTTGGATAATGGAATTAATGACATTGTGGACAGATTTGTGGATGATAGGAATGTAAGTGGAGGGGCAGGTAGTGTTGAGGAAGCAGGAGGTTTGCGAAGGACCTAGACAGGTTTGGAGAATGGGCACAGAAGGGGCAGATGGAATATTGCGTAGAGAAGAGTATGGCCATAACATTGGTAGAAGGAATAAAGGCATAGAATATTTTCTAAATATGGAGAAAAGTCAGAGATCCAAAGTACAAAGGGACTTGGGAGTCCTCATGCAGGATTCCCTAAGGGTTTTCTAGCAGGTTGAGTCAGTGCTAAGGAGGGCAAATTCAATGTTAGCATTCATTTTGAGAGGACTAGAATGTAATGCTGAGAATTTATAAGGCATTGGTCAAACCACATTTAGAGAATTGTGAGCAGTTTTGGGCCCTTTATCTAAGAAAGGATATGCTGGCATTGGAGATGGCCAGAGGAGGTTCATAAGAGTGATTCTGGGAATGAAACCTATTGAATATTGAAAGGCCTAGATCGAGTATGTTTCCTATAGTGGGGGAGTCCAGGACCAGAGGGCACAACCTCAGAATGGAGGGATATTGATTTAGAACACAGATAAGGATGAACTTCTTTCACCAGGGAGTAGTGAATCTGTGGAATTCATTGCCACAGGTGGTTGTGGAGGCCAAGTGATTGGGTATATTTAAAGCAGAGGTTGATAGCTTTTTGATTATTCAGAGTGTCAAAGTTAATGGGGAGAAGGCAGGTGAATGGATTTGAAAGGGATAATAAATCAACCATGGTGGAATACCAAAGTAGATTCGATGGGCCAAATGGCCTAATTCTTCACCAATGTCCTATGGTCCACTGGTCTCAAATATGAACCGAGAATTATTAAAATCAGTCATGTTACTGTCCCAAGTTACTTACACGGACTATTGGTAGATATTTTAGGTACATATTTCCTTTGGCTCAGCTTTGTTGGGCACTCCAATCAATGGAACTTGATTGGAAAACTAATGTTGCCATTCAGTATTCAGATAACAGATAATGTGATCTTGATATTATGAAAATAATATACCTCTTCATTTACTGTAGAATATAGAACATAGAATAATACAGCACAGTACAGGCCCTTCGGCCCACAATGTTGTGCCGACCCTTAAACCCTGCCTCCCATATAAGCACCCACCTTAGATTCCTCCATGTACCTGTCTAGTAGTCTCTTAAACTTCACTAGTGTATCTGCCTCCACCATTGACTCAGGCAGTGCATTCCACGCACCAACCACTCTCTGAGTAAAAAACCTTCCTCTAATATCCCCCTTGAACTTCCCACCCCTTACCTTAAAGCCATGTCCTCTTGTATTGAGCAGTGGGGCCCTGGGGAAGAACCGCTGGCTATCCACTCTATCTATTCCTCTTATTATCTTGTACACCTCTATCATGTCTCCTCTCATCCTCCTTCTCTCCAAAGAGTAAAGCCCTAGCTCCCTTAATGTCTGATCATAATGCATACTTTCTAAACCAGGCAGCATCCTGGTAAATCTCCTCTGTACCCTTTCCAATGCTTCCACATCCTTCCTATAGTGAGGTGACCAGAACTGCACAAAATACTCCAAGTGTGGCCTAACCAGAGTTTTATAGAGCTGCATCATTACATCGCGACTCTTAAACTCTATCCCTCGACTTATGAAAGCTAACATCCCATAAGCTTTCTTAACTACCCTATCCACCTGTGAGGCAACTTTCAGGGATCTGTGGACATGTACCCCAAGATTCCTCTGCTCCTCTACACTACCAAGTATCCTGCCATTTACTTTGTACTCTGCCTTGGAGTTTGTCCTTCCAAAGTGTACCACCTCACACTTCTCCGGGTTGAACTCCATCTGCCACTTCTCAGCCCACTTCTGCATCCTATCAATGTCTCTCTGCAATCTTTGACAATCCTCTACACTATCTACAACACCACCAACCTTTGTGTCGTCTGCAAACTTGCCAACCCATCCTTCTACCCCCACATCCAGGTCGTTAATAAAAATCACGAAAAGTAGAGGTCCCAGAACAGATCCTTGTGGGACACCACTAGTCACGATCCTCCAGTCTGAATGTACTCCCTCCACCACCACCTTCTGCCTTCTGCAGGCAAGCCAATTCTGAATCCACCTGGCCAAACTTCCCTGGATCCCATGCCTTCTAACTTTCTGAATAAACCTACCGTGTGGAACCTTGTCAAATGCCTTACTAAAATCCATATAGATCACATCCACTGCACTACCCTCATCTGTATGCCTGGTCACCTCCTCAAATAACTCTATCAGGCTTGTTAGACATGATCTGCCCTTCACAAAGCCACGCTGACTGTCTCTGATCAGACCATGATTCTCTAAATGCCTATAGATCCTATCTCTAAGAATCTTTTCCAACAGCTTTCCCACCACAGACGTAAGGCTCACTGGTCTATAATTACTTGGACTATCCCTACTACCTTTTTTGAACAAGGGAACAACATTTGCCTCCCTCCAATCCTCGGGTACCATTCCAGTGGACAACGAGGACATAAAGATCCTAGCCAGAGGCTCAGCAATCTCTTCTCTCACCTCGTGGAGCAGCCTGGGGAATATTCTGTCAGGCCCCGGGGACTTATCTGTCAAAATGTATTTTAACAACTCCAACACCTCCTCTCCCTTAATATCAGCATGCTCCAGGACATCAACCTCACTCATATTGTCCTCACTATCATCAAGTTCCCTCTCATTGGTGAATACCGAAGAGAAGTATTCATTGAGGACCTCGCTCACTTCCACAGCCTACAGGCACATCTTCCCACCTTTATCTCTAATTGGTCCTACCTTCACTCCTGTCATCCTTTTTTTCTTCACATAATTGAAGAATGCCTTGGGGTTTTCCTTTACCCTACTCGCCAAGGCCTTCTCATGCCCCCTTCTTGCTCTTCTCAGCCCCTTCTTAAGCTCCTTTCTTGCTTCCCTATATTCCTCAATAGACCCATCTGATCCTTGCTTCCTAAACCTCATGTATGCTGCCTTCTTCCTCCTGACTAGGTTTTCCACCTCACTTGTCACCCATGGTTCCTTCACCCTACCATTCTTTATCTTCCTCACCGGGACAAATTTATCCCTTACATCCCGCAAGAGATCTCTAAACATCGACCACATGTCCATAGTACATTTCCCTGCAAAAACATCATCCCAATTCACACCTGCAAGTTCTAGCCTTATAGCCTCATAATTTGCCTTTCCCCAATTAAAAATTTTCCTGTCCTCTTTGATTCTATCCTTTTCCATGATAATTGTGATCTCACACTTGTCTAACATCTGTAAATAGGAAAACTAGCATATTTTACACGATCTAGGTATATAAAGCATGTATTGTAGATAAATATTGACTTCCTATTTCACACACAACTGCTTATAGCATCAAAAATAATGAAATATGCTACAGCTCTTAAATCAAGAACTGGTTTACAAGTTAACAATCTGTATACCAGTTGAGACCAACTCCTAGAAAATGAGACCTTGCTTATTATTCTAAACTTTCACTTTCCTCTGCAGAATTCTGTAGACAGAAAGAAAGAGGGTTTTGGAGAAGCGGACGGAACACAGAACAGTACTGCACAGGACAGGCCCTTTGGCCCATGATGGTGTACCGACCCTCTAACCTACTCGAAGATCAATCTAATCCTTCCTTCCTACATAGTCCTCAACTTTTCTTTCAACTATTTGCCTCTCTAAGAGTCTCTTAACTATTCCTAACATATCTGCCTCGGCCACCTTCTGTGGTAGCATGTTCCATCTAACTACCACTCCTTGTGTAAAAAAATACTACCTCTGACATCCACACTATACTTTCCTTAAAACACCTTAACGCTATGCTTCCTCATAGTAGCTGTTCTACTCTGGGAAAACGTGACTCTGGCTGTCTACTCATTCTACGTCTCTTATCATCTTGTAAACCATCTGATTCTTGAATGGTCATCGAACCCATAAATACTACCTCATTACTTTTTTATTTCTATTTTTGCACTACTTATTTAATTTAACTATTTTATATATATATACTTACAGTATTTCATGTTTTATCTCTATTATTATATATTGCATTGTACTGCTGCCGTAGATAACAACGTTCACAACATTTGCCAGTGATATTAAACCTGATTCTGATTCTGAAGTCATTTCTCATCCTTCTTTACTCCAAAATGAAAAGCTTTAGCTCACCTAATCTACCCTCATAGGACATGCTCTCTAATCCAGCCAGCATCTTGGTAAATTTCCTTGCATCCTCCCTTAAACTTCCGCATATATCCTATAATTGGGCGACCAGAACTGGACATAATACTCCAAGTATGGTCTAACCAGAGTTTTATAGAGATGCAACATTACCTCACAGCTCTGATCTCAATCCCCTTACAAATGAAGGCCAACACACATCTTCTTAGCCACTCTATCACCTTACACTGCAACTTTGAGGAATCTTTGGATGTTGTCCCAGAGATGTCTCTGTTTCTCCAGACTGTTAAGAATCCTGCCATTAACCTTGTATTCTACCTTCAAGTTCAATCTTCCAAAAAGAATTACTTCGCACTTTGCTGGAGATCGAGAAAGACAGAGAGAGACAGGGGGGTAGAAAATAATACATGTAATACAGTAAATGGTACTTGTGAATAAAGTTGCTGGAGCTATACAGAAGCTAGTGGATATAGAAGTTTTTTATTCAACAAAAATGAGCAGCAGGCATCATATTGAGGCCTTTTTGGAGGAATATTTGACCGAATATTACATGACATTTTGTCTGCTAAAGATCAAAGAAAGTTCCGCACTCCTGTAGATGGGTAGATATTACTTTGTCAAAGTTTATGGATCAACTGCCTTTAAAGGAAAGTGTTCTCATTAGCATAGAACAGGCTAGCATCCAAGATGATCTCATAGTAGCAGTCAATTACTGCAAGCAAAGGAGATGCCTTCCCTCTGACTGCACAGATTCCAGGACAGCAGGACTCTGGCAGGCTCAATCTGTGGTGTCACTGCCACAATCCTGTCATAAGGATTATGATGTTCAAGTTATTTTTTTTTATCAGAGATAGTTAATAGACTGCTGACTCGCACTTGATATGATGTAATGATGTGAATAAGAGACCCATATTTTCCTATGATAACACTCACAGGGTTGACAGTGAAGGGAAAGGATTTCTGTTCTTCATGATGACATGATCATGCCTTCCATCTGACTGGGTTATCTGTAAACAGGAGTGTATTGTTATTTTAATTATCTTGAGTCATCAGAAGAAACAGTCATTCATTCAAATAGAGATGAGGAAGGCTTTCTTTTCTCAAGATGTCATAAATCTTCGGATTCCTTTACTCCAGAGAGCTTCAAGGGTTCAGTCATAGAATATAGTCAAAACCAAGAAAGAACAATTTTTGGATGATGGTTGAGTTTAGAGGAGCATAAAGGTAAATAGAGATAAGGGTAAGATCAGATCAGGCATGATCTTATGGAATGAGAGAGTAGGCGGAAGGGACCAAGTGGTCAATCTTGTTTCTATCTATTAAGTTCTAATGTCCTGATGACTTTGAAGAAGAACAGAGTCAGAATCACTTACATTCTGTATTACTTATCCATTATCAGCCGACTTCACAACTTTACGTAGGAAATTGTTGACTCTAGTTAACCATTTTTTCTGTTTCAAGGTATCATTCTCATGGTTGGGAGTGGTTTAAGCTAATATGGCAGGGCGATGGGATCCAGGATGATCGAGCTCAGGATGAGCCAGCTGGTTTACAAGTAGATGATGGATGTAACATGAATGTAAGGAAGGACAAGCCAATGACTGGGTACAAATGCAGACCACAGAGGCAAAATTCAAAAGGGTGAAGGTGCTGTATTTAAATATGCATAGCATTTGGAATAAGGTGGACGAACTTGTGAAGCAATTAGAGATTGCTCAGTATGACAACATGGGCATCACTGAGTCGTGGCTGAAAGAAGGCCAGAGGTAGGAACTTAACACTAAAGGATATATTTTATAGCAAAAGAACAGGCCAGAAGGCATAGGCAGTGGTGTGGCTCTGTTGGTAAGAAATGGAATTACATCTTTAGGAAGCAATAACGTGGAGTCAGAGAATGTTGAATCTCTGTGGGTGGAGTTAAGAAACTGCTAGGGTTAGAAAAAACATTATGGGAATCATATATAGGCCTTCAAATAGTAGCCAAGATGTGGGGTTGAGATTGCAAAGGGAGCTGGAAATATAATGTACTAACGGTAATGTCATAATTGTAATGGAGGACTTCAAAATATAAGGCGATTGGGAAAATTAGGTTGGTGCTGGATCGCAAGAGAGGGGATTTGCTGAATACCTAAGAGATGGCTTTTTAGAGCAGCTTGTGCTTGTGTCTACTTGGGGAAAGGTTATCTTAGATTGGGTGTTGTGTAATAACCCAAATCTTATTAGGGAGCTTAATGTAAGGGAACTCTTAGGAGACAGTGATAATATGATTGAATTCATACTGCAATTTAAGAGTGAGTAGCATAAGTCAGAGGTATTGGTATCACAATGGAATAAAGGGAATTACAGAGGCATGAGAGAGGAACTTGCCCAGTTGGATTGGAGGAGGATACTGGTAGGGATAACGGCAGAGCAGAGATGGCTGATGCTTCTGGGAATAGTTCACAAAGCACAGGTTACATATGTTGCACAGAAGAGGAGGTTCTCAAATGGCAGTAGTAGGCAACCATGGCTGACAAGGGAAGTTAAGGACTGCAGAAAAGCCAAGGAAAGGGCATATAAGGTAGCAAAAATGCATGGGAAGTTAGATGATTGGGAAGCTTTTAAAATACAACAAAACGCATCTAAAAAAAAGCCATAAGAAGGGAAAAGATGAAATATGAGCGCAAACAAGACAACAATATGAAGCAGAATATGGAAAGTTTTTTAATTATATAAAGAGTAAAAGGGAGGTGAGAGTTGATATTGGAGGACTGGAAAATAATGCTGACGAGGTTGTAATGGGAGACAAAGAAATGGCAGATGAAATAACAAACAAGAGAAAATCTACAGACGTTGGAAAACTGAGCACACATAAAATGCTGGAGGACCTCAGCAGGCCAGACAGCATCTACGGAAAAAAGTAGTCAACATTTCAGGCCAAAACCCTTCGGTAGGACTGGAAAAAAAAAGCTGAGGAGTAGATTTAAAAGGTGGCGGGAAGGGAGAGAGAAATACCAGGTGATAGGTGAAACCTGGAGGAGCGGGATGAAGTAATGAGCTGGGAAGTTGATTGGTGAAAGAGACAGAAGGCCATGGAAGAATGAAAAAGATGGAGGAGCACCAGAGGGAGGCAATGGGCAGTCAAGGAGATAAGGTGAGGGAGGGAAAAGGAGATGGGAAATGGTGAAGGGAGTGGTGGTGGGGGTGGAGGACTTTACCAGAAGTTTGAAAAATCGATGTTCATGCCATCAGGCTGGAGGCTACCCAGGCGGAATATAAGGTGTTGTTCCTCCAATCTGAGAATGACCTCATCACGACAGTAGAGGAGATCATGGATGGACATATCGGAATGAGAGTGGGAAGTGGAATTAAACTGTGCAGCCACTGTGAGATTCCGCTTGTTCTGGTGGATGGAGCGCAGATGCTTAGCAAAGCAATCTCCCAATCTACGTCAGGTTTCACTGATATACAGGAAGCCACACTGGGAGCACCAAGCACAGTATATGACCCCAACAGACTTGCAGGTGAAGTGTCACCTCAGCTGGAAGGACTGTTTAGGGCCCTGAATGATAGTGAGGGAGGAGATGTAGGGGCAGGTGTAGTACTTGTTCTGCTTCTAAGGTTAAGTGCCAGGAAGGAGATCAGTGGGGAATGCTCCCAGTGCTGTCTCCTGTATATTGGTGAGACCCAACATAGATTGGGAGACCGCTTTGCTGAGCACCTACACTCCATCTGCCAGAACAAGCACGATCTCCCAGTAGCCACCCATTTTAATTTCACTTATCATTCCCATTCCGATATGTCCATCCATGGCCTCCTCCAAAGTTGAGATAAGGCCACACTTAAGTTGGAGGAACAACACCTTATATTCCGTTTGGGTAGCCTCCAACCTGATGACATGATCTCCTCCCCTCCACGTTTCACCTATCACTTAGTGTTTCTCTCTCTTTTAAATCTACTGCTCAGCTTTTTTTTCCAGTCCTGCTGAAGGGTTTCATCCTGAAATGTCGACTGTACTTTTTTCCATAGATGCTGCCTGTCCTGCTGGGTTCCTCCAGCATTTTATGTGGCAGATGAACTTAATGGGAACTTTGTATCAGTCTTCTCTGTGGAAGACATGAGCAGTGTGCCAGAGGTCCATGATTGTTAGGGAGCAGGAGTGAGTGCTATTATTATTACAAAGGAAAAAGCGCCGTGCAAACTGAAAGGACTTAAGGTGGATAAGTCACCTGGACCAGATGGACTACATCACAAGGTCCTGAGAGAGGTTGCTGAAGGGATAATGGATGCATTGGTCATGATCTTTCAAGAATCATTTGATTCTGGCATGATCCCGGAGGCCAGAAAGATTGCAAATGTCACTCCACTCTTTAAGAAGGGAGGTAGACAAAAGAAAGGAAATTATAGGCTAGTTAGCCTCAGTGGTTGGGAAGGTGTTGGAGTCTATTATTAAGGACAAGGTTTAGGGATACTTGGAGATTAATGATAAAATAGGTCAAAGTCATCATAGTTTCTGTGAAGATTAGAGTTTTCAAGAAAGTAGCAAGCAGGGTGGACAAAGGTGAGGCAAAGGATGTCATTTACTTGGATTTTCAGAAGCCATTTGATAAGGTGCCTCTGATGAGGCTGCTTAACAAGATAAAACCCCATGGCGTTACAGGAAAGATACTGGCATAGATAGTGGAATGGCTGACAGGCAGGAGGCAGTGCTTGGGAATAAAGGGTGCCTTTTCTGGCTGATTGCCGATGAATAGTGATGTTCCTCGGGAGTCAGTATTGGGACTGCTACTTTTCACATTGTTTGTCAATGATTTGGATAATGGCTTTGTGGCAAAGTTTGCGGATGATATGAAGGTAAGTGGAGGGGTAGATAGTGCTGAGGAAGCGATGCAATTGCAGCAGGAGATAGGCAAATTGGAAGAATGAACGAAGAAGTGGCAGATGGAATAAAGAGCTGGGAAATGTATGACAATGCATTTTGGTAAAAGGAACAATAGTGCTGACTATTATCTAAATGGGGAGAAGGCTCAAACATCAAAGGTACTGAGGGACTTAAGAATCCTCGTGCAAGACTCCCAGGTTAATTTACAGGTTGAATCTATAGTAAAGAAAGGAAATGCAAGTTTGCATTTATTTCAAGGGGAATATAATATAAAAGCAAGGAATTAATGCTGAGGCTTTATGACACTAGTCAGGCTGCACTTGGCGTATTGTCAACAGTTTTGGGCCCATATCTTCGAAAGCCTCAAAACTGAGGGATGACCTTTTAGAAGAGAGGTAAGGAGGAATTTTTACCTAGCCAGAGAATAGTGAATCTGTGGAATGCTCTGCCACAGACTGCAGTTGAGGTCAAGTCCAATCGTATATTTAAGGTGGAAGGTTATAGTTTCTTGATTGGTTAGGGCATCAAAGGATATGATGAGAACGGTTTGTGTGGGATCCAGGATCAGCCATAATGGAATGGCGGAGTACACTCAATGTGCTGAATGGCCTAATTCTGCTCTTGTGTCTTATGGTCTTATGGTTCTCCTTGGCGGTTAACCTGCCACAACTTCAGCCCCCTTTGTTCTACTTCCCGGCCCCTGTCGCTTTCTCCATTATTCCTTCCCTCACCCAAATCGCTTTGCCCTTCAGCTCCTCCGCATGCAGATCCACCTTTCACTTTCCAGTTCCTGCTTCACCCTTCCCCCTCACCTCATCTCCCCACTACACTCATAGGGTCTCAAGCCAAAAAGGTTGTCTATCTCTTTGCCTCCACAGATGCTGCCTGGTCCAACATGTATCTGGAGGAATTCACCAGTTCAGGCAGCATCTACAACATAGAATACAGAGCCAACATTTTGGACCTGATGAGGGGTCTTGGCCAGGAACTTTGGCTCTTTATTCCTCTTTACAGATTCTGCCTGACATGCTAAGTTCCTTTAGTATTTTGTGTATTTTACTCTGGATTTCCAGCATCTGCAGAATCTTGTGAGTATCTACAACAGCTGCTCTTTTGCTCCAGATCCCAGAATCTGCAATTTTTTGTGAATCCTGTGAATTTCCATAATTTCTTCTTGATCATAAGCTCCCTTGGGTGCAGTTTTCAAATGTTTTATTTTTCAAACGTTTTGCTTTTTGTTTTGCTGTTCCCAGTTTCAGAATGATGTACCCTGTGGGCCAGCCTTTCTCAACCTTTTTGCCCTGGGAGAACCCTTGAAATAATTTTCAGGTCTCAGGAAACCCCAGTGTAAAAATTATTATATCCACAGCTCACAGTATGTTGCATGATCAGTAAGTTGTATATATAATAATCAAAAAATAATTATCAATGCTCCTTTGAGCAGAGAATGAATTTTTAGCCAACCTTTCCCGAAAAAAGAAACAGAAAGTTAAGCTTAGCTTACCTTTCTTGAAATTAATGTCTTTCTTTCTCTTTCATAAATTTTAAAAACTGATAAGGCAAACAAAATAAATGTCTGTTAAATAACTGTCTTAAGCCAAAATGGGATTTAATATTTCTAAAGGTAGACTCAGTAGATGTAATTTAAATAAAGCTTGTAAATTGGTTTTAATTAATGCTATTTACAACATGAAAATTCATGTGCAATGTTGAATAGTCAATTTACTAAAAACCATAAGCCAAAGCAACACATTTGCCAGCACAGTTCCTCCAAGACAGACCTTTTTTTCCAGATATGAAGACAAAACATTAAAGATATCTTGGCCTTTGCTTGTTTTGGGTAGCTGTTTGCAACAGAAGAAGTTTTCTTGAATATCACCATCATTTACAAATTTTACAAATGCTACAATATGACATTTATTGGTGAAATCTGTTGACTCATCAACCTGGACAGAGAAGCTGTTGTTTTTCAGTTTATCACACAAAATCTCTTCAGTATCATGTGACATGTCATCAATACGTCAACTTATTGTATGTGTTTGAGGGTGAAACCTTTTCAATTTCTCGTATTGCGTCTTGTCCGCGCATTTTACTCACTATAATTTTACGCACTGGCATTATTAGGTTCTCACCAACTGTGTGACTTTTCCTTTTCTGGGTAATAGGTTCTGTTACTAAACAATTTGCTTCCTGAACTTGTTTTGGTGACTGTGACTCCATTAACAAAAGCTTTCCTCTGTTTCTTTTGAGATTCCAATAGCCGCTTAAAATAATCAGCACCTTTACATGCCATATGGCTGTGATTTGTAGTTAAGTGTCTTTTCAATTTTGATGGAGCCATTGTTGTATTTGTAAGTTATTTGCCACAAACTAGGCACAATGGAATCGGACAACTTGGATCACAAGTCCTTGTGAAACCCATTGATAAGTAGCTTTCATTGTAAAGATGAAATTTTTTACGTCGTGTGTTGCACTGGTGCAGTGAAATGACTCAGAAGATGGTACCATCAGACATTGGGACTTCAGACATGTCTGCAAACACGGGGGTTAATAATTTATAAAAAAAGAATGGCATCATAAATAACTAAATGAGTAATCAACAAAAAGTACTAAAACTTCACAATGCAATTCACTTCTAACCTACACAATCCACCTTTTGCAACGTTTACAACAATAGCAAAGCAGCAGGCCAGCAGCTGAACCGTGGCACGTAAAAATTCCTGAAGAATGAAAATTTCTCTCCAGTTTTCTACTAAACCGGTAGTGTTTGTTCGTTCCCATAAGTCAGTCGGCAGCACATAATGGGAAGATGGGGGAGGTAATTTGGGAGGGAGAGGCTGACATCAAAGGCCAAGTTGGGCAAGACCATTCAATGCTCTGAAAACACACTTCATACTCTTCATCAGCCGACCATCCTCCCTTCCATGCAATACAGTGCTCATCAGTTATCAGCCTATCGTCCTCGCTTCCATGCAATACACTGCTCACTATCAGCCTACCCGCCTCCCCTTAACGAGATTGCTAATGGGGCTGCTTGGTCACTGCCCACCACTCTTGAGTGCTAGCATCACGCATCGTGCAAGGTTCAAAAGATGTTTTTTTAAAATCCTAATCTCTCGTGAAACCCCTAGTGACCTCTCATGGAACCCTGGATGAGAAACCCTGCTGTAGCATAATTACATGAGTAGGTAATCATAGTCCTTAAGGTTGTCATAGTTGGGGGAGGTCGTGGGAATAAGCTTCCACTACCTATTAAATACTCCCAAGTAGCCTTGGGCAACCAAGTCCAGCTCCTGGCCTTCACGTGTGGCTTAGCTACTAAGTCCGGCAGAAAGGTTTTTACTGACAGGAGAAGGGGCAAGGGTGGGTTGTTGGCACCTTAAAACCAGTCACTTCGGGCAGATGGGGCTCATCAGCTATGGTTGGCAGCTCATCTAGGAGAAGGAAAACTCTGATATCAAACTTCTTGCAGCTGTATCCACTCATGGGAGGGCTTCAGGAGTAAACCCCAAAGGAAAAATCCAGAGCTGGAGTCCCTAAGGCAGTCCGATGTTGATCTCAACACTGACAACTCCTGTGACACCACTGATGCCAAACTGTATCAGTCTCTGCCGTTCCCTTGGGTTCATTAGCAGCATGGAGAGGGGGAGCCTGCTGCATTGGCAACAGCTTGCTCTCCATATCCTACTGTCCTGGTTTGTGTACTGGCCTGCATATCACATAGACAGATGTGACACAATATCCACAGTCAACCCTGACCAGTGAAGGGCCTCAAGGTCAAAATTGCTTTTTGATGGCATTAGTTCATTGCCTCTTGACTTTGCAACTCATTTTTAAATGTATGCCTTTTTGTGTATTCCTAAGAAGTTCTTAACTTAGTGATCAGTATTGGTCAAAAGTGTAAGTATGCCCAGCTTAGAAGCTATGCAATGATTTATCACTTAATTGTCACAACAGCTGCAGCTCAGTTTGATAAATCAGCATTCAGCACTGTATGGGCAAAATGCTTATTATCAGATGATGTATACCTGCCAAATCTCAGCATTAATTTACCTTGCTATGTATTGACATTTGTGTGACTGACCTCCTTTTCTTGGAATTTCAAACTACAGTTGTTCTCATTATTCTCACAGGATTTAAAGAAGGGAGTAAATTGAGTCCTCGTGAAACCATTTAAATCATTGCTGTGTTTTTACATTCTTATTCTAAACACGTGGGGTATCATTTTCTTTATTCCTTTTTTTAGCTTATTTTTTCTGATGTCAGATGCCTAGTTAAAATAGGACTTGTGGTAAGTGTTTTGCAATCTGAATGACAGATATCTGATCTTACTGATTTCATTTTGTGGCATTTCATCAGCCACTATATTTTCAAGGAATCCACTGTCCTGTTATTGTGCTGCATTCTTGGGCATGCTGTTCCAGCAAGGAATAAAAAGGTGGCTGGCTCAGTTCCAAGTGAAAATTAAAGGAATTCTGTTGCCTGGTGTGACTGTATTGACTTTTCATGCAGAAAGAACAAAAGCAAATTTTGTATACGTGGTGATTCAGAGTTATTGATTATATTGAAATTGTTTAATCTTAGCAACAGTTGAAGATACTTGTCACCAGTAATTAAACAAATAGTATTTTACTCCTCTAGTTCAATTCAATATTATATAAACCAGAGGGTATAATTACAACAAATTACTGTGAGGTTTATTGATCATAGAGTATTTTAGTAATTGCGTGTAATATGCAAGTTTTCTCCTTGAAGAGCATTATGCATGAAGCTTTGATGGGAAACAGCTTGTTCCCCGGGACCGTGAGACTATGGAACTTGCTGCCGCCACCCAGGTTTCATCACGTAAGAAGCATCAGTAATGTTATACTGTTTACCTTTTAACTTGTGTCACAAATGCACCTTATTATTTGCTAATTGATTTGTGTTCCTATTACTTTATGTGTTGCATGTGAGTTACTTACACTGTGCTGTGCACCTTCGTTTGGAGAAACATTGTTTCATTTGGATACAGTTGAATGGCAATAAACGTGAAATTGGTCTTTTATGGCAACTCTATGTCTTCCCCCTTCTATTTATCAATAACTGTGAAATGTTAGAGTGACAGGAATTCTACTTTGATAAAATTAATACAATCAGTGCTTTGAAGTACTTTAGTTCTCTGACCAAGTCTGAAATTGTAAAAGACTCCAAAACTTCATATTGTCTAGACAATGGTGTTTCCTTTCACCCTGGTAAGCCATGACTGAGGCTCATTGTTAGTCATCAGGAAACTGCTCTTCCACATTTGGCAGGAAGATATAAAATTGATGCCGTTTAAATAATATTTTTACCCATGGAAGTTTGTGACAAAACTTTGCTGATGGACACATATAAGCTTTAGTAACAAGGAGCATGAGTAAGCCATCTGGGCTTCTAATCCTGTTCCATATCCCAGTTCATCCATTAATTGCATCCTAACTTCATCCCTTTGCCTTGGCTCCAAATCTTCTCATATAATCTTACTTGTGTATGAGTCTCAGATGCAAAATTATTAACTGAAGCAGCTTTTTGTGGGGAGAAGGGATATGAGATTCCACAGAGGAAATGCAGCAAGTGCACATTCAGTTGATTAGAAAGTTGAGGAGTTTGAACTAATAGAGGAATTTGAGCAGATTAGATTTATCACCTCTGGAATTTAGAAGTACGAGAGGTAATCTCATTGAGTTATAAACGATTTCCAGATGGCTTTAACATGAGAGACCGCATCTTCTGTCTGGAGTAATTAATTTTTGTGAAAGTAGTCAATCTTAGGATAAATACTATTGAAATAAGGAGAGGAATTTTTTCTTGCATTCCTCTTCCCTGGAGAGCTGTGAAAACGTATTCTTTAAACATATTAAAGGCTGACATTTCAGCATCTGCATTTTCTTGTGTCTCAGTATTAAGGCTAACTTTGATTCTGAAACAAGGGATTAGGAAACAGGCTGGACAGTGAGTTTAAAACAAGGATTATTCATAACCTTCTTGAGTGACTTGAAGCACCTACACTCCCACTTCTTAAGTCCACAAAACTCGCTTAGTATTTTTACTCTTTTAGCTCTAAGGCCAATTGTGTGGGCTAGTTTGTTTAAAAAAAAATCCGTCAATCATTAACTTATCTCTGTTTCTCTTTTTCTTTGCTTCTAATTTTCTCCTGCATCATTTTCCCATCTTTTTGCATATTCACCTCTTCATATTCATCCTTATATTTAAGATTTGCTATCTCCTCTTTTCCTTTTTTATATGTCACAATCTTTGAGAAAGTCCAAATCCACCCCACACACACCTTTATTTCTTGTGTCTTCCTCATCTAGCCTGCTTCTTACCACTTCAACATCTGATGGAAGCAGAAATATGCCCAAGTATTGGCGTTTCTGTTTGGGCTAGTGTCTATTAGTCAAAGCTCATCAAATCAGTTGTTTCTAGACTCAGTAACTGACTTGGGTATTTACTGAAACATCACACCCGAGCAATTGTTCAGCACATAGAACTGTACAAGATGGGAGGCACTAGGATAACTCTTTGGATGCTGAGTGATGCAAAGGTGGGCAGTTCATCTCTGGTGTAGTCAAGATTCTCTCATATCTTTCACTTTCCTTCAAAAATACAAATGTAGATGAATTCCCACATTCAGATTTTCAGTACTGTAAAAGAAAACGTCGTCCCCAGAGATCTGGAGCAATAAACCTCTGTAAATAAACTGATAAATAAAACACAGACAGTGAAAAATTCGGCACACACCAGCCACGTTTTTTCAAGTGGGCTTATTTCAGCACACAATATTTAAGGCACAAACTCACCAAACCTATGTAAAGTTACAGTAGATCTTTGTTACTGTTCAAGCATATTAGTTTGCATTTTATAACAGAGCACTGAGCTCTGACTGCAACTTTAAGTAATTTCTTACAATTGCAAAATATTATTCTATGCTTTCTGCCAAACTAAATAGTATCACATGTTTTCACGTTTACATATCACATTCCTCCACATCAGACACCATATGTCACCTTCTTGTTCATTCATTTAAATAGTCTGAATTAAAATAGACGGAAGAGAAAGGTGAAATAGGAGAAACAGAAACAGACCAAAAAGGTGGAAAGGGTGAAACAAGGGAGTGACTGAAACATAAGGAAAAGGAAAGAATTATAAAAATGAGGAGAGATCTCATTGAAACCTATTGAATATTTTAAGGCTTAGACAGAGTGGATATTTCCTATAGAGGGGAGTTGAAGACCAGTGAGCACACCTCAGAATATAAGGATTTCCCTTCAGAACAGAGAAGAGGAGGAATTTTTTAGCCAGAGGGTAGTGAATCTGTGGAATTCATTGCCACAGATGGCAGAGTAAGTCAAATTATTGGGTATCTTGAAAGTGGAGGATAGTAGGTTCATGATTAGTAGGAACATGAAAGGTTACAGGGAGAAGACAGGAGAATGGGGTTCAGAAGGATCATAAATCAGCCATGATGGAATGGTGGAACAAACTTGACTGGCCGAATAGCCTAATTCTGATCCTATATCTTATGGTATAATGATCTAAAAATGATGGTTACATAGTGTACATTGTTTTCAGTGAAGTAGTTGGTCCAAAAGGTGAGAGTCCAGGGAGCCAAAGAAAATTGGCATATTGAATCTACCATTGGCTTGGTAACAGAAGATTGATATTGACAGTAGATGGTTGATTTGTGATTGGAAGCCTACAACTGGGGCTGTACCTCTGAGATTAGTACTGTTACCCTTACTGTTTGTCATTAATTTTAAGTAATTGAACATGAATGTAGAAGGTACCATGAGTAAGTTTGCAGATGACGTGAAAATTGAGGGTGTCATTGATATTGAGGAGAGTAGTCTTACATCTCATAAAAATATTGATCAGTTGGTAAATTGGGCAAAACAATGACAGACGAACCTTAATCTCAATGTGTTGGTGGCGAAAAGAAGATATATCTCTGCCAAAGGAAGTGTAAGGCGCTCCTTCTCTCCACTAGCCTGCAGATCAAGGTGCAGCGCCTGCTTAGCCCCTCCCCCGATTAGGGTCACGTGAAGCCACGGGAGCAGATGGTGGATGATCGTATGAGCAGCTGGTGCATGTCACCAGTCCTGGTTACGCAAGCACTATGGCAGGCAGAGGAGTGATGCTGGCTGGGGTCACCTGTCTTTCAAAGATACTGCCCAGAAGAGGGCAATGGCAAATGACTTCATTAGAAAAATTTGCCAAGAACAATCATGGTCATGAGACCATGATTGCTTACTTCATATGACATGGCACATAATCATGATGCTGAACAATGGTATAACAAACACCAAGGATGGTAGGACCCAAAAGAGTATTGAGGGACATTGGTGTACAAGTCCACAGATCTCAAAAGGTGCCAGCAGAGACCAATAGTGCAGTGCAGAAGACATTCAGGGTGTTTTCTTCATTAGCCAGGCCATAGAACAGAAGAGCACTGAAGCCAGGCCACAACTCCAAACTTTGGTTAGGCCACAGCTCAGGCATAGTTAATGTATGCAATGCAGACTCACGTGCAAACATTTTCTTGGCATGTGGCATGTAGTGCCCTCCTCAATTCTTTAACCTTTACCATAATAAAAAGATACATAATGATTATCCCTCCTGCCAAATTGAGCAGCCAATGAGGCAGTGATGGGGAATATGTTAAAGAATCATGGCTAGAGTGTGTTTCCCTCACTTTTGGTGGTTTTCCAGAAAAATAGCTAGTTACTATAGCATACGAGAGAGTTTTTCCAGAAGATTATTGCTAATTTGGGCACATGCTCTCAAACAGGTTCGCCACCTCTACCATAGCTAGAGTATAGTGTGCTATTCTGGGCAGGACGAAGGGTGTGTAATTGGAGTGGGTGCAGAGATGACTTATCGGAATGCTGAGTGAGACGAAATGCTTCTGTGATGATGAGAGTTTGGATAGGCTGAGTATGTTTTCCTTGGAGCAGAGGAGACTGAGGAGAGACCTAAAAGAGGTGTATAAAATTATGAGGAGCTTAAGATGGCTAGCGAGATATTTGGTAAATCAGGTTTACATCTGGGTACTTGTGTGGTTGATAGATAGCCCTGATGAGATGAAGTGCTGTATGATTCTAAGCCTCCATGATATTCTTCTTATCTCTCCAATTGCTTCATTCTTTTGTAGATTTCTCAATGTTTGTGTACATTCATTTTTCAATAAATAGAAATGTTCCCATTTCTAGTCACAATGGTTGAGGCAAATATTTCCAACCATAATGTCATGTTTGACACACCTGTCTTCTTTGTTTACAGGGTAAACTATTTAGAAATGAAAAGAAGAGAACATTTCTTCATTCAATGGATGATGAATATTTGGGTGTGTCTGATAGGATTCTGAATATTAATGAATAATGGGATATCACAAAAACAGCATTGATGTAGGAGATCAGCCATGATCTTAATGAATGATAGAAGAGGCTGAACGAACCAAATCACTTTCTCCTGCTCTTAATTTTTTTTTTGTATCTTGAACTACCGACGGTCACCAACCCCTCCCTCAATTTACCTGTGTCTGGAGTCAAATCTGATTTGAAAAAAAAGTACAAATCAATTTTGAACAAAATTTCTCCCAAAAAATGTATGAAATAACAACATTCCTGATTCCTAACGAGATCCAACTTTAAGTACAGAAATGTCCTTACAAGTTCAAGTATCCAGCGAAAAGATCTGGAAAATTTTAAACACTTTATTCTTAACACGTATAAATGTAAGTGGTGAATAAAGTTGATCCTTGATCCATTAGAGTGAACTGCTTCCAGAAGCATTTGTTGTAATTGATTATAGTCCAATATATATATAAGATCAGAATTGGTCGATAAACTGCAGCAGTTCAGAAAGATTTGCAGTGTCCTGGTCATCATGGGAGAGTCATCTGCCTCATCTACTGAAGATTCTTTAGTGATATCAATATTTGGAAATGATGAATAATAGTCATAAATGGAAAGGGTTTTATGCTATTGATAGGAATTCACGAATGAGGAAGGGAAGTCCATTTCCAACAGAGTGCTGTATGGAAAGAGTCAATTAGACATTATTTCTCTAAGCTGGCTCAGTCCCTCACGATGGGTGACTTGCTTTGAATAATAATCAGGATATATTGTGCTGCAGCAGAAATTGCTTTCAGCTGCATTAGAGCGACTATTCATAGTGACACTTGGATTAAGGGCAAGCATACTCAACTGCTGAAAGGGTCTCTGCTGAATTTTTCATGTTTGCTTAAATGTACCGGGAACACAGATAGGACTTTTCCACAGATTTTTGAGCTAAACTTTTCAAGATTTATTTCTGTAAAGGAAGATTTAGTGAATAAGGATCTTTACCCAAAATCTGCACAAAACAATTCTTCTCATAACAGTGAACCATTAGTTTGGAACTCGACTGGCTACTCTACCAATCTGAATGTTTGTTTTACAGATGGAAGGTGGTTATCTATAACCTAAAGTTTTGTAAGAAAAGAGCAAGTTTCCAAGGCCATAAACAGATTGTTTTCCATGTAAACAGAAAATGTTTACAGTATCTAAAAAATGTATTGCTGATCCTTAATCAGCATCGGAGACGATAATGGTGAGTTGCTACCTTGAATCTCTGTAGTACTTCTGGTAAAAGTTCTCCCACAGTAATGTTGTGCAGAGAGTTCCTGGATTAGATTCACTAACTATGAAGGAGAATGACATGCAGTACTTCTGAGTCAGGATATTGTGACATCAAGAATCTGCATCTTCAGCAGACAAGGAGAACATTGAGGGGTTGCTGGGATTGGGAATGGAGGGTAAATTGAATTAAATGCTCTGGAACAAATATCAATAGCTAGGCAATTTTCTGTTGCTTTGGTGAAACCACATTTTATGGAACCAGTCTGATTTTTATATGTTATTTTTTGCTTTATTTTAAATGGAAAAAATATTTAGTACATTCTTCAATGAGAAAGCACAGCTGCCTAGATGGTAAAGACCAGATGCTTGCATATGCTTTTTTTTTACAAGCATCTTTACTTGACAGAAATATAGTGTTTAAGCATTAGTGGGTACCACAACAAATAGAAATGATAAACCTATCAAAGCAGAGATGATAAAAATATGATAAAAGCAGAAATAACTCAAGAAAGCTGGGACATTATCCTAAATGTCAGTCAGACTTCGTTGAATGTGATGGGTGAGATATGCAAGAGAGAATAGAGCACTTGCTCTTACAACACCTCTTGTATCAGTCTGGTAGAAATCAGATCAAATGGACTATGGTTCTCTGATAAGGAAGCTTCCTTAACATTAATTCAGAGCCATGTTTCCCAGTTTTGGTGTGTTGGCTTAATGTTGCCTTTACTTGAAAGGGACTCAAATATGGGTCTGACGGGCAAGGTGAACTCTTACTGAATATCTATAACAATAATAAAAGAGGAATGGGTGTTTGTTATAATTTAAATATGAAAAAGCAGTTAACTTTTTAATAAAATGGAGTAAAAGACTGAAGGTTAATTGGCTGAAAGTAGAATGATTTTCACAAATAGTATTCCAAACTATTTTGCTTTCTTCACCTGCTTACAAACATAATAACTTCCAATTTCTCACATTTCTATTTGAGGACTTGCCATGTTAAAATTATTAATGACTTCATTTTTTTACATAAGCTGATATTTTACAGTTTTCCATGGGAAGATTGCTAATAAACAACTGCAGCGATCATATTACAGATTTGGCATTGCCTTGAGTTTGACATGATTCTTTTGCAGATGTCTGGGGAGCAAGGAGGGAAGTTCTAGGGGACTTGCTCATTCTCATAGTCTTAATGTGCAACCTCTTCCCCATTTCCCTCTGCTCAGGCCTGGAGAGTAGTAAGATACACCCACACATCAATGGGTGAGTACAGGTCAGAGCAGATGTGCATGAACGAAAATTGTTGCTCTGATGAATTTATCGCTATTTTCATCTTTGATGGGTGGGTGCTCATTGGTTCCCAGTGTTTAATGTTGCTATAGTAGTGGAGGCTACCGTGAATTAATTATTGCTGGCAGAGACTATGTAATAATTCCCAAGAAACAGATTGTACAGTCAAGAGGAAAACTCAATTTTCTATTTTAAAGGAATGCTATTAAATTTCTAGGCAGCATAGAAGCTGTTTGCAACCCAACCAGAAAGTCAACCCAAATGAATTAGAACTTCCCAGCACCAACCAATAAACTTCTATGTCTCAGGAATTTCCAATTCCCATTTATCTCAACTATCCCACATGGTCCCTCTGAAGAACTTGCATCATATTGCATTACAGTAGTGTAAATTGTGGCCCACCTCTACTGGTGCACAGCCTATATATGTATGTTCTCAAGGCACTTCTGACCACTGTGATGATCCCAGAACACCTTTCTTCAAGTTCCTTTATGAGCTTCAGAATTTCATATTTACCAGATAATGCACGACTCACTTCTCCCTGCATCTATGTAAGAAATATAATTAATTGGCTCCAATTATGTAAATAACGTTACCCATTCTCCCCAAAAAATTGTTGTTGGCTTTTCACTCTCTCCATGGGACCATTCACAAGCTTGTGAAGAGTGAGGGTAACAGCATCTTATATAAAACAGAAGATCTTTGCCCGCAGCATTTTTACAAAGCCAAACAGCTGCTATGTAGAATTACTTGGCTTCAAAATGATTTTTCAAGTCGTAATTGGAAAGTTGAGTTTTCTCCAGTGTTCGCACAAGAAAATGATGAAAGAGAAAAAAATGTATGAAATTTGACGGGAATTTGACTGCAGCTTAAGAGGCTGTGTACATCATTTTAAAAGCTGGCTGGCTGCAAACACACTGCTAAACTGTGGGTGATTAGGAGCCATTGACCATCAGTACATCAACAAGAAGACCGTGATCTGCACCTACCAGCTGAATGCATCATTAAACTGCCTGCATGTTGGAAACACAAATGTTGTGCAGATATTAACAATGCAAAGCAGTATCCACAATTAACCTTTATACTTGAGGGAAGTTTGGGCCGAGAGCCACTGCATACATTTCCATGAAAAACAGTGAAATAGCTCCTAATAGACTCAATGGATTTTTTTTAACTGTCTTTTTCTCAGTCCTCCAAATCACCTCAGTGTTGATTATAAAACTCAACTATAGTATGTGAAGATCCATGGGCCATTCAGTCTGGGTTCTTAGATCTAAAATTGCTGGCTTTAGAGCTTCCTCAGTAAAGGGTCAACTGCTAATATTTTAATGAATAGCAGAAAACCTGCAGTGAAACTGAACTTTTTGCCTCACTCTGTTTCTGTATTAAATCAATCTGACTTTGATGTTTCAGTGGGCTGCATTTCATTCCAATAGACATATTACCACAACATACCCTCCACAGCTGATTTCAGTATTTGTTACAGGGAGGAACAGGCAGTGTTAGTGGGTGGCCTATGGCTGTAATTCCTCACAGGAACAATCCTGTTTCTAAGACAAGAGACTTGGGTATTGACCGCAGAAGCTGGCACAGCAAACCATAAGGAAAAGAGATGATGTGTTGGGCTTGTAAGATGATTTAGCACAAGAGTACAGACATCTTACTGTATGTGGAATATCTCAAAGATCTAGTCTCATCGACTAAGGAAATAAAACCAATGCCATGAAAGGATTGTAATGAAGTTCAGAGGCTTGTTATATGGATTAAGCACACTTGGCTTTATACCCTCTGAAACTTAAAAGGTTAAGGGACAACCTCACTGGGAGATATTTACTGAATTTGACAGAGTAGCTGGTAGTTTAGAACCAGGATTCAGTTTCAGAATAGTCATTCAGACTCAGGTAAGAAAAAATATCAGCCAGGAAAATTAATATTTGGTCTTCATTAGGCAAGAGAACTGTGGAGATTTGTTTATTCTGTAGGTTCATGACAAAGGCAAATGTATTTATGGTTGTATAAGGGATTAGTGCAGATCTGTGGCCCTGAGGTAAAATGGCAGCCATGATCTAGATTATGAGGACACTCAGTCCTCGTTTATTGTCAATTAGAAATGCATGCATGCATTAGGAAATGATATAATGTTCCTCCAGAGTGATATCACAAAAAAACAGGACAAACCGAAGAATAACACTGACAAGACCACATAATTATAATGTATAGTTACAGCGGTGCAAAGCAATACCATAATTTGATAAAGAGCAGACCATGGGAACGGTAAAAAAAGTCTCAAAGTTCCGATCGACTCCCAATAGTCCCCGATAGCAGGCGGCAGAAGGGAGATACTCTCTCTGCCATAAACCTCCAGGCACCGACAACTGTCGATGCATTGGAAGCACCCGACCACAGCCAACTCTGAGTCCGTCCGAAACTTCGAGCATCTGACCAGCCCTTTGACACCAAGCACCGAGCACCATCTCTGCCGAGCGCTTTGACCCCATCCCGGCCGCCGAGCAACAAGCAAAGCCGAGGACTTGGGGCCTTCCCCTCCAGAGAATCTGGATCACACAGTAACAGAGGCAGCGAAAAAGGCATTTCAAAAGTTTCTCCAGATGTTCTTCCGTTCTCTCACATCTGTCTCCATCAAATCAGGATTGTGCACGGCACCCTACTTGACAGATTACAGATATCATTCACCGGAGTGGCTGCGCAAGCTGCGTCGTGCCGCCATCTTCTCCTCCTCCTGCATATATAATATATATATATTATATTATCATCTAATGCTTTACAGCTTTGATAGCTCAGATGATAATGTGCTTCAGTTACTATGTCTCCTGGGTGCCTGACAAATCTTAACCAAAAATAACTCCTGGGAGATGCTGAACATGCAACTTAATCCCTAACATTTATTGTTATGGTTGTATGGCATCATGGTGGCCACGACTCATCCTGATGCTTCAGCGGCTGGTTGAGAACCACAAATAGGTAACTATGTTATTGCTGAAGGTTTTGAGCACCATTCAAATTGTTCACATGCTGTTGAAGGTCAGAAGAATTTTTAGAACAAATTAGGGGGACTTGTTAAAGCACTTGTTCAGAACTTCAGCAAAACTCTATTTAGAATGATTCTGGGAAATTTCTAAGGAATTTAATTGCACTACCAAACTTATTGGACACCTTCTAATTATCAGCAGGAGAAAAGGAGTCTCTGTTCATTGCCCGCTTGTTGCAGGTGTTCCTTGGTCTGAAGGAGGAGAGGTGGTCAGCCAGAGTAATATCACTTTCTACAAGAGTGAAGAGATGAAGGCGTGAGCTGGTATTATTCTCTCAACCAGGTTCAGGATGCCTTACCATCCCTGCATAATTGGCAGCAGGACATCCAAAACTGCCTTCGAGATTCTGTGTATCCTTTCGTTCTTGCTATGAGCCATCCTTCAAGGCACCACAGCCAGAGCAATTGCTATGTTCAGTGGAAGTAGATGCCAGGTTCCCATGTGCAGAAATTGTCTAGAAACAGTGGTGAGATGCAGAGCAAGATGAAGGAATATTAAGGAATATGCTACATGGGACTTAGAGAAATTTTGAGGGATAAAAGAATTTAAATGTATTTACCACAAAATCAAAAATGCTGAATAGTCATTTTAGTTAAGTGTTACCACCAATTATTTCTCCTAAGTGATTCATCAACAGTCTAAATAGTAAAAGAAAAAAAAGCATGAGGGAATTTTTCCTTTATCCACCCCAAAGAGATGTCTTCCTTGCTTCGAGCTACTTTCATTCAAATCTTTGTCTCAATTGTTTATACCTGCACTTACACTCAGAGGCCACTTTATTAGGTACCTCTTGTACTAATAAAGTTGCAACTCAGTTTATGTTCAAGGTCCTCTGCTGCTGTAGCACACCCATTTCAAAGTTCAAAATGTTGTGCATTTAGAGATGCTCTTCTACATACCACTATTGTAACGTGCATTTGAGTTACTGTTACCCTCCTGTTAGCTTGAACCAGTCTGACCATTCTCCTCTGACCTCTCAAGGCATTTTTGCCCACAGGACTTCTAATCACTGGATGTTTTATTTTGTTTGCTTTTCCCACCATTCTCTGTTATCTCTAGAGACTGTTGTGTGGTGTGGAAATCACAGGACAGCAGCAGTTTCTCAGATATTCCAACCACTCTATCTGGCACCAACAATGATTCCATGGTTAAAGTAACATAGATCACATTTCTTCCCCATTCTGATATTTGGTCTGAACAACAATGGAACCTCTTGTCCATGTCTGCATGCATTAATGCATTGATTTGCTGCCACATGATTGGCTAATTAGATATTTGCATTAATAAGTAGCTGTACAGGTGTACCTAATAAAGTGGCCGCTCAGTGTATATTACACTAAAATCAAAATAGTTCGCCATAAAAGCACACAGGCAGAAAAGCTTTAATTCTCTGTACTTCAGTTATGAATTGTGTGCATATTATTGTGGCATTCCAGGTAAACCGTTGAGAAGTAGATCCAGATAGAGTAGATGTTTCACTCCATGGACCTGAGTTAGAGCAGACTGACAAAGGTACAACTGAGATTATTTCAAGCAAGCTGTTTGCCTTGCGTAGGGTATAAGTGAGAAACGTGTCAAGACTCTGCACCTGACATTGAGTTAGATCTGTGGAAGTTGATGCCTTTATCAGCATAGATGGTCATTGTACCTTTGATGGGTATTTCTGAGGGAATTTGTAAGCATGAGTCAATATGACCACTTCCCTGTTCTTAGTGCAGGATGGAGACTGTCAGTATTTAGCCTATGAATTTTTTTTTATTTCAAAATATACTTTATTCAAAAATAAATATATACAATAAACCATTCAATAACTTTTCATCCTTTACATACGTTTCCATTATACTCAGTACATATCCGTATTTATAGCCACCCACGTGACACTCCAGTAGTTCAGCTTACCATATCATTGTTGAGGGGTATACTCCCCGCCCACCGACCCCTCCCACTCCCACGGGTGGAGAAACCTATACTGTGGTCCTTCCCCACCGGGCCCTTGCGGTGGCTGCACCGAGTTTTAGTGCGTCCCTCAGCACGTACTCCTGCAGCCGAGAATGTACCAGTCGGCAGCATTCTCCCACGGACATCTCCATGTGCTGGTAGATCATCAAGTTTCGGGCCGACCAAAGAGCGTCTTTCACCGAGTTGATGATCTGCCAGCAGCACCGGATGTTGGTCTCCGTGTGCATCCCCGGAAACAGCCCGTAGATCAGAGAGTCCTCTGTTATGCAGCTGCTGGGGATGAAACGTGACACTAGCCCATCCATCCTCCTCCACACCCTCTTTGCGAACTGGCAGTGTGCAAAGAGGTGGGTCACAGACTCCTCCTCACTGCAGTCCTCCCGTGGGCAGTGAATTTAATATGTTCTGAAGGAATAAAGGTTTTCCAATAAGTATCAGTGTTCCATATTGAATTGGAGGGAAATGAACCCTGAGTAGTCACTTACATTTGTTTCTCATTATGCTGAGCTCCTTGCCCAGTGGAACTGTTTTGCTTGGGATCTACCAAGCATCGTGCTGGAGGTTTGGAATGACATTTACTATTTCCTTAGTATAGTCCTTAAGAGATCCCTTACTCTGCATAGTACCTCTCATCCAGATTCTAATTTCATTCCGATGAATAATTTGCTGATTGGAAATAGAATAGAGCTGATCTTTTCATCACCCTACCTCTGCGTTCATTCATGAACAGCTCGTATATTGCCACATGCAGAGTGTTTTTTCCCCTTTAAATGTATTACTTTTGATGCACTGTGTGGACTCCATGCAGCGTGCATGAGCTGACAGATGAAACTCTTATCAAGCCTATTGTGACGTTCGATCTATGCTTTTACAGAACCACAAAAGTGATTTGTAACATGGGCAAGTATTGTGACATCATATGATGGGGGGAAAAACCCTTCAGCCTTCTTAAATCATTCTTGGAAATGAGTTCACATCAATAACACATGTGAAGAATTGACATTTATTACATCAAATCCAGAAACAAATCCCGGTTATATATAAAAAAATTCCAATGCATTCGGTAGTCACTGATGATCCTGTCCTTGTTCAGTAAATGCTGCAACTTAATACCAAAGCCATCTCTGACTGGCTGATATTATAAGGACGCTTTGTGAAACTCCAGCTGTCATTAAGGAATATGGATGATGTCACAATGAAAAGTAACCAGCTACACACTTGTCAAACTGTCAGAGCTGCTATTTATCATGATTTACATAACATACAGAGAAGAACTACTGGAACAGATATAAGCTCATTTTGTCAACACACAAAGGCTATATTTCAGCAAACTTAATATCTAATTTAGGCACAGAGGTATTATTATTTTATGACATATTGAATTGCACTGTCAGAAGTTAACAGGTTTCCAGCTATTAATACACTTGGGAATTTTGGGAAGCGTTGCTCATCGACATGATATGTATCTGTGCTTTTCTCTTCTGCAAACTGTATGTTTAAAACACCCGTCACCCTCCTTTCTGCCATCTACCCAGTATATAAATATATTCATGCCAGTCTGTTGTATAATGACATCAGCGCACATGTGGAACAACCACATATATGCATGATTAATCTGTCTTGAAAGATCCTGATGACTTGTATGCAGGATGGTACCTGGAAGTTCTGCAATTCAAGACTAGTTCCAAGATCACCTCCAAACAGATTACATCTGGTGACGAGGATATTCTAGACACAGAATGGCACTGAAGTGAACGAAGTGGCTTTTAGAAACGATTTCTGTAACACCTTCTGTCACAATAGGGGGCGTTGATGGCGGGGCCCAAATGCAAGACACAGACATTGAAGTACAAGGAACAGGACTTGACTAAAGTAGGGGCATGACAGGATACAGACAAGGAGTAGGGACAAGAACACAGACTTGGGCTTGGACCCCGAGCCAGAGACTGGACAAGGACCCAGAACCTGGGTCTTGCCTCGGGCTCAGGCCCCAGAACCAGGCAAGGACATGACATGACTACAGGACAGGAGGCTGGGGTCTTGGGTCTTGAGCTTGGCTACGGGCTGGGGTCTTGGATCTTGAGCTTGGCTGCGGGCTGGGGTCTTGGATCTTGAGTTTGGCTGCGGGCTGGGGTCTTGGATCTTGAGCTTGGCTGCGAGCTGGGGTCTTGGATCTAGAGCTTGGCTGCGGGCTGGGGTCTTGGTCTTGAGGCTTGAGGCTGGGGTCTTGGGTCTTGGGTACTTCGAGGCTTGGGTATGGACTCAGAGCCAAAGACTGGGCAAGGACCCAGAACCTGGGACTTGACTCGGACTCGGACTCCAGAACTAGGCGAGGACAAGATGAGGCTACAGGACTGGACATGGCTTGGGTGAGGAACTCCTGGGGAGGGCGAGACACAAGGACAGGTGAAGGCACAAGGACAGGACTCAGATAGGACTGGACTAGGCACGGACTGGACGAGGGCCTTCAGGAGCACGGAGCCTTGGACTAGAAGAGACAGGAGCACGGAACACAGAGCCGGGACCTCTCCTTGGGAACAGAACATAGGGCCGGGACTCACACACAGAACACTGAACATGAAGAGACAGATCCCAACGCAATGTGGCAGCAAGCGGCCAGATCCACCTAGCGAAGGCAAGGACACAGAGACAGTTCCCTACACTAGGTAGCGGCAAACATCAGGACCTCCCTAGCGAAGGTGTGGACAAAGAGAGACAATTCCACGCAACGAAAGACAGTTCCTTATCTTGACCTAACCAGGCTCCGGTCTTGCTCCAGCAGAAAAACTTCAGCGATACAGGCGGGGTATCCAGGCTAGGTGAGCAGGCAGAGAGTCAGGCAAGGGGGGGCGGGAGACAGAGAGGAGAACAGAACAGTCCAGCCAGGAATCCCTGGTTTGCAGAGGTATTTATGTCTCAGCCCCAAAACGAGAAACGTGCCCACAACAGAAACTGGGGAAAACCAGAAACCCCGGAACAAGGAATCGGGGACCGGACCATGACACCTTCAGGACGTCACTTATTGCTGACACTCAACCATAGGACCCTGAAAGTGTATGAAATTAAAAACTCTTCAGGATTCTACATACTCAAGACCTACACTGAGTTCCTTTATTTGCACAGCTAAGGTCAACAGCTGGGATAAAAAGGTAAAGGCAGTTTCTGCAAACAAAGAGAAGAAT
Source organism: Mobula birostris (assembly GCF_030028105.1). NCBI lineage: Eukaryota > Metazoa > Chordata > Chondrichthyes > Myliobatiformes > Myliobatidae > Mobula > Mobula birostris. The sequence continues at coordinate 36,095,845 of NC_092390.1, forward strand.
AGTCTGTATTAGTGTGGACTAGAGAAAGAATGACTGATTTGAAGGGATTTCAAGATACAGGAATAGCAGCTTCACTCTTTTAGTTGTAAACAGGACAAAAGGGAAACAGACAATCATCGTAAGCAGCATAAAGCAATCGAAAACTGCAAACAGTGAATGTAAATATATGGCTAACAAAAGCATTGAAGTAGAAGATCATGTAGAGAGTGTACATGCACTGAAAATTGCTATAACTGAGACCTACTGTATTATATATTACCATACATGTTTGCTGATCCGGTAATTCCACAGGAAATCAAAGATATTTCTTTCATTGATGTAGTAACAAAGTTGATTAGTACATTAATTAAACCAAACCAATTTGAGATCCTGGGGCGCTGCAGAACATAGAACATAGAACATAGAATAGTACAGCACAGTACAGGCCCTTCGGCCCACAATGTTGTGCCGACCCTCAAACCCTGCCTCCCATATAAGCCCCCACCTTAGATTCCTCCAGAACTTTAAATGCGGAAAGTGCAATTAGAAACTGAGTTAAAGTGTGACTGACCATGCTGCTGTGTTGAGAGAGTTAACAGGATATTGTCACTTTGGAGAGCTTTAGTCTCATTACTGCAACATAGAAGGCCACTGAAGTGATCAATGGATCGTTTCTTTGTTGGTATGCATGGAGAACTTCACGTTTAGTCTGGCTCGTAAAATTGTATCCTTGTTGGAAGCATGCTGGAGGCCAGGTGTAAATATCACCATAACTTATGGTCAAAAAGCAGCAGAGAAAATTCCATTTCAGTAACAGGGTTAGCACTAAGTGGGTAAGTGGCAGCCACTCCTTTGAAGAGATAAACACAGTGTGTGCATCTGGAAGAAGTCTGAAGATTCATGTAAAAATAATGTTACCCATACAATACTGCACAGAGAGACAAAGCCTCAGAAAGAAATACACAGAGAGGGAGAGGGTATGACATTAAAGTTAATAAGGCCAATGTGGAATTAATTTGTGGACTATCTGTGCCAGTAGTGGCGCAAAGCTTATTAATGGAAACATGTTAGTAATACAGATTGACACAGCAGCAACTTGTTCCATTATGAATAAAGATGTATGCAGAAAATAATCAGTGACCCACCTTTAGGTTAAAGGACAATCAGGGACAAAATGCATTGAAGAAGGAAAAAACAAAACAGGAAGCTCATATGTGGCATTAGGAACCCAATAAAAGAGGACGTCTAGAAATCTAAAGAGTGCAGCGTTCAAATTTAAGAAATGGAAATTAGGAAGGCAAAGAAAGGGTATAAAAGAGTTCTGACAAATAAAATCAAAGGAAATCCAAACCTATTTTATGAGTACTGTATATGACATGGGGATAACTAGGGAAAAAGTAGAGTCTATGAGGGACCAAAGAGGTAACCTATGTTTGGAAGTTGAAGAAGATTGTTAAGCTCTTAACAAATACTGTGCTTCTGCTTTGAGTACTGTACACAGTTCCTCTTGCCACATTACAAGAAACATGTGATTGCCTGAGAGAGGTTGCAGAGGGCATTTGCCTAGACTGGCAAATCCTAACTACAAGGAAAGATTGGATTAACTCAGGTTATTTTCTGTAGGACAGGGTTGAAGAATGATAACTGAAAACGTATAAAATTATGAAAGGCATAGAGAGTGAACCTGCTTCTCTCATCAGAAGCCACCGAAGCCAGAGGGTGGAGATTTTAAGCAGTCAGTAGAAGGATTAAATGAAGGTGTAAAAAAATTCTTTCAACAAGATGCTAAATTGGGTTTGGTACTGACTGATTGGAAGGGTGGTAGAGGCAAAAAGCTTCATTGTATTCAAAACATGAAGATGGATGTGTTATAGCTGGAATATTATGCTGGAAAATGGGATTAGCCTGGATTGCTCTTTTTTTGAAAGGCACAAATGTGATGGAAAGGGTGTCCATTGTTCTGCTTTCCTCAATATTCTTTGCCTCCGTGCATCTGTGGCTCACTCAGATGAAATACTGAAGATGTAAGGGCAAATGTTCAGCATGATATGCTGTAGAAGCTGGCAGCTAGTTAATCACATTTAACAGTCAACATTATTATGCCTGGCCTGCTTAGGGAGACCAGTCTATTTGGGCTGCTCATGCTAATGCTTTATCCAGATTGCCCAAAAATGTTCTGATGTGGGTAGTGAAAGTCTGATATTACATTACAGCTAGCAGATGACTAATTACTGGCCAGAGCTGCTGCAAAACTATCAGGCAACATAACATGCTACTGAAATGACTCGAGGAGGGTACATTCAAAGAATAGCTTGAATAATGTCCAAATGAACACTTGCAACCATTCCACCACAGAAGTTTCAGCTTGTTGGATAACTAATGACTCTTGAAGTTATTGCTTGTGTTCTGGGAAGCACTGTTTCCTCTAAGTTGCATAGGGTGTGTGGCACGCACAGTAACTGAAATGCTTCCGCACACATAGACTTTGTTGCCACAGAGCTGGGATTTTCTTTTATATAATACTAATATAAAGTGCTGTGCAGTTTTCAGTTGTGTAAAAATTTCCTGCTCAGAGCAATGGTTGGTTTGCGTAGCTGTGAAAAAAATTAAAAGGAATGTTGCTGAGGAGGCGTATTATGCAGCTATTACATAAAAATGCACTGGTATTTCAGATATCAAAGATATTGTTATAACCTTTGCCTATTAGCTCGTGATGGATATTCGCTTTCTGGAGCCCAGGAGGCTTATTGCTAACATCAGCTTTCTAGTGCAACAGCGTCACCTTTCCACAGGGTCAGAGTCGTTCCTGACAAAGTTAAACTTCTAACCAATCTTATTTGTTCGGCTCCTTGTTGTAAACAAGTAAATAATGAGATCCTGTCGGCCCACGTTTAATCAACATAAGACAATGATGGTATGTTGATGGGCCTGTTTCTAATCAGGCAACATTGGTTAAGATATTTGCACCATTGTGACTGAGTTCAAGGAAGCTTGCAGAGCAGACTGATTTTGTCACTCAGCACATCAAACATGGTCACGGATATATCTGATCAATCCATAGTTAGGATATTTGTGTACTCTAGGAATCATCCCTCACAGCAATAATTTTGAGTGTCTGGGATCTCTGTCCCCAAAAGCTTTTAGACAATCTGTGTGAATTAATTTGTCCCAGCAAAGATATCTGAAAAACATTACATGAAAATAATGTCAACAAATAGCAAAATGGCAACTCCTTTGCTTGCATTTTCGGAAACAGCTCTATTTCCACCTTTAATATCTTTATTTTTCCCTTCAGGGTTCTTTTGAAGACCCTGACCTGGAGTTACACACAGGCTTCGGTTCTTTGCGGGAATGGGACCCGTTCTCCGGGTTCCACGTCTGGCCGTTATTCGATATGCCAAGGGTTTGGCCTGAGAGTCTCGATCGTGTGCGGAAGCCTAAGATCTTGGGGCTTCTGGAGACTGGTGGATAAAGAGTCAGTGTCACAGCAGACGACTCGTGTGTTGTTGGGGAGGCTGGAAAATCTTTCGCTGTGGGCCCTAAGACCTGAGGTCTTTGTGATCTTCGGATACAGAACTCGAAAAAAGCGACGAAACGGACTTTTAATGTTGTAAACCAGCGGGTTGTTGTTATGTTTCCCGCTCGCTGTGAAAATGGGGTGACACCTCTCTCTCCCTTATAAGGGAGAGAGAGAACTTGTGGTTTGTCGAATGTCAGATGAAATGCAGAGCCTTTGGGGTAACTTTGGTCTATGTCTTTGCTATTGCTTAGTACACTCTTGGGCTCGGTGACAGTACCAATACGCTTTTTTTTACTGGCAGGGGGAGGGGGGATCATTGCTTGCTGCTGCTTACGCAGGGGAGGGGAAACTGGGGAGGGACTTTGGGGTTCTTACGTTTAACTGTTGTTCATTCTTTGGGGCAATTCTCTGTTTTCGTGGATGGTTGTGAAGAAAAAGTATTTCAGGATGTATATTGTGTACATTTCTCTGACATTAAATTGAACCTTTGAACCTTTGAAATATTAGAAAGCATTGAGAATTGTTAGGAATGACAATGAGAATGACAAAATGATGGTGGGACAGAAAAATGAAACAGAATTAATTCTTCAACCTTCTGTTTCTGTGAGATGACTGACTCGTTCATCTGCAATTCATTAGTATGTGTTTTTAGTTCTTAAGAATTTTACTTGTGTTTGGAAATCCTTTGTAGCTCATAAATTTTTGCAATTCAGAAATCAATTTAAAAATTAGAAATCATCTGTGAGTTTCAAATGTGTGTTAAAAATTATTTGTCTATATTTAAATATGTATCATTAAAAATAAAATACATTCAGGGGCCCCAGATGGTCCTTCCAGGTGAGGCGACACTTCACCTGTGCTGGGGTGATATTCTGCGTCCGGTGCTCCCGATGTGGCCTTCTATATATTGGCGAGACCTGACGCAGGCTGGGAGATCGTTTTGCTGAAATCCTACGCTCTGTCCGCCAGAGAAAGCAGAATCTCCCAGTGGCCACACATTTTAATTCCACATCCCATTCCCATTCTGATATGTCTATCCACGGCCTCCTCTACTGTAAAGATGAAGCCACACTCAGGTTGGAGGAACAACAGCTTATATTCTGTCTGAGTAACCTCCAACTTGATGGCATGAACATTGTCTTCTCTAACTTCTGTTAATGCCCCACCTCCCCTTCGTACCCCATCTGTTATTTATTTATTTTTATTATTATTAATTTTTTTTCTCTCTCCCTTTTCTCCCTCTGTCCCTCTCGCTATGCTCCTTGACCATCTTCTGGGCTTCTCCCCTCCCCCTTCTTTCTCCCTAGGCCTCCTGTCCCATGATCCTCTCATATCCCCTTTGCCAATCACCTGTCCAGCTCTTGGCTCCATCCCTCCCCCTCCTGTCTTCTCCTATCATTTTGGATCTCCCCCTCCCCCTCCTACTTTCAAATCTCTTACTAACTCTTCCTTCAGTTAGTCCTGATGAAGGGTCTTGGCCTGAAACGTCGACTGTACCTCTTCCTAGAGATGCTGCCTGGCCTGTTGCGTACACCAGCAATTTTTATGTGTCTTGTTTAAACTGTGTTTAATCTACTTTTTCAGCTGGTATCTTCTCCTAGTTATGGAGGGGGAGTCTACCATTCAAATAGTGTGTATTGGTAACTAGACCCTGGAGTAGAAACTAGAGAGGGAGTTAAGCAAGTCTTCAAAGAGTTAGTTGATACAGTATTACCTCTCTATCGTGAGGGTATCCATAGATAACTATATTGCATAGGGCTTAAAATCTCCTTTTGAGTTTAGAGCTTTGTGGATCGTGAGCTCAATACCATCACGGGCTATGTATTGATAAAAATTTGCATAAACTTATGTCAGCTGATAGACTCTGCCAGGAGAGTAAGCAGACCCGGCAGACACAGGTATAGATCTTATCACACATAAGGAAGAGGTGGATCTGATCACTTTAGAGAATTCACAATGGTCTTTATCACGTAAAAACAGCCTTCTTGTACTCAAAGACTGCACAGTCAAAATGGATTGATATGTGGGTATCAGTGCCTCAGTGGAAGGCACAGTTGAAGGGGTAAGACGGATCTTTGTTACAATCGAAGTAACGCAGATGCTGGCAAGACACACAAAATGCTGGAGGAACTCAGCAGGTCAGACAGCATCTATGGACAAGAGTAAACAGTCGATGTTTCAGGGTGAGACCCTTCAGAATTAAGAAAGAGAGAAAGCAATTTAGTTTAGGCAACAAAGAAGATTGGGAGGGCAATGAGTGTGCTAAAGTAATATATGTAACAGGATGAAACAGTACACCTATTGAGCTCCTTTGTCTAAGTAATGTAATGTTATTGCAGAGACACCAAGCCCCTGGTTCCCTAAAGGTGCCAAGGCAGTTAGACAGGGCAGTAAAGAAGACACATGGAAGGCTAGCTTCATTGGCTGATGCATTGACTACCAGAGTTGGGATATCATTTTACAGTTGTGCAAAACATTGGCTAGTCTGCACTTGGTGTGCAGTTCCAGAATGATATAGAACTACAGGAACGGCAAGACCAAGCTAGAGAGGTTACAGAGAGGATTCACAAGGATGTTTCCTGGATTGAAGAGCTTGAGTTATAAACAGAGATTGGATAGGTTAGATGTGTTTTGCCTGGAGCAAAGGAGGCTGAGATGTGACATGATAAAGGTCTATAAAATAATGAGTAACATGGATAGGGTAAATAGCAAGAGTTTACTTCCCACAGTAGAGATGACCAAATCTAGAATTCTCACAGAAGATATCATTGGTATTTTTAATAAGCTGCTAGGCAAGGTGGTGAAGGCAGGAACAGTGATACTTAGGCAATATTTGGAAATATTTGAATGAACAAGGCATCGAGGGATGTGGAATTAATGCAGGCAACTTTAATCAGTATGGATATGCATGATATGGTGACAGTGACGGAGAGCACTTGGTAAACACATTCTATTCATGTGCATTTATACACACACACACACACACACACATTGTCTTGTCATTCTGCTGTTGTCGTGCTGAGTGTGCACACATCAATGTTTTCCCCTCGTATATTTTCATAATGGGTCCTAGACCGAGCTAAATGTGCACAGGATGGCTTTGTGGTGCCTTTCCACCATACACGGTGGAATACTCCATTTCTTTAGTAATGGGGATGTGTAAATATGTATATATTATTTCTGTACTGTGTTAAAGATTGATACTTCTGTTTATTTTGTAATATAATTGTAACTACATTGTGGGGTGCGTCATATTCTGATTCATGTGTTAACTTTGAGGGCAATTAAAAATGGTATCCCCTGGTGATTATAAAAGGATGCGGTTCACTCTCAGCAGGGAGACAGAGAGATCAAGTTACCAGGATTTCACACTGAGCAAAATAGTATGGAGCCGTTTATTGTGTTCTTTGGCAGATATCTTTTTGTTTATATCAGCAGTTTTCTTTTCTCTAATTTTTGTAAGTTTGATTTTTGACCCACCTAATAAACACCCTTGCATGAAATGCTGAAAGAGTCCAACTACACCCTTCTTCAGTCATAACCCACATATCATAATAGTGATGTCTCAGTGATGCCAAAGCATCTCTTTCTATGCTTCATACGATAGAAGGTATTAAACATTCACTTATAACAGCCTGGCTCCAGCAGTGCTCTCTGAAGGTCTATAAATGTTTTGAACGAAGTCTTGAAACAGTAAGTTTTGTCAGGTTATTTCAGTTTGACAAGAAATGCTTGGCTGCCCTGCTACTTTATGAAATATTGCACAATGACACTTTCTACTGCAGTTGTTTCATTCCAATAGAGTCGCTCATGCATCATTAACAATGAATGCATTTGAATTTGAATTTGCTATAAGCAAGCTTGAAGGAACAGTGAAAGGACGACAGTTAAAACAAAAGTATGTAAATATGGCCATTTGAAACTATGAATGCTTGGAACAGGTAGCCTGTGCCAAGGCTATACTGGAGATATTTGCAGGATCTTACAGGTGACTGCACACTAATGGAACAGGCAGACACCTGATGGTTTGATTGCCGGGAGGAGCGAAGAGACCAGATGGAATGAACAAGTGCTCAGCTTTGCTGTTCTGCCTGGCTTCTCACAGGTGCAAGGAGTCACCATCTGCTTAAGGGTGGCAGTCAAGAACTCCCTGACCATTTGGAGAGTTCATGAACTGGACAGGCTTCCAATCTATAAATGTACAGTCAATGAGAAGGCATGAAAAAACATTTATGTTGGTGTGCACAATATTCTTTGTCAGCCACTATGATTTCTTTGCCTTATATCCCTCACAATGTGCTTGTGTGATAAGAGGCTGGCTGCTTAGAGAAAAGATATGTTGGTTGAAGACTAATTTATGAAGAATGCAGCTAAAATCTTCGGGATTAGAACAACCCAACCTATAGACCATCAAACGTGTTACTGGAATTCTGCAAATGTTGATGGATTAGAAGGTGTTCTTAATATGCGTGAGCTAAAGTCTCCAGAATGGGGATGGAGAGTTACAGTTGAAATATACCAAGCACAGATGTTAGAACATAGACACTTCAAATGACCAAAAAGGTAAAGTGGCAGAAGACCATAAGAGATAAGACCATAGGACAAAGGAGCAGAAGTCGGCCATTTGGCCCATCGAGTCTGCTCCGCCATTTTATCATGAGTTGATCCATTCTCCCATTTAGTCCCACTCCCCCACCTTCTCACCATAACCTTTGATGCCCTGGCTACTCAGATACCTATCAATCTCTGCCTTAAATACACCCAATGACTTGGCCTCCACTGCTGCCCGTGGCAACAAATTCCATAGATTCACCACCCTTTGGCTAAAAAAATTTCTTCGCATCTCTGTTCTGAATGGGCACCCTTCAATCCTTAAGTCATGCCCTCTCGTACTAGACTCCCCCATCATGGGAAACAACTTTGCCACATCCACTCTGTCCATGCCTTTCAACATTCGAAATGTTTCTATGAGGTCTCCCTTCATTCTTCTAAATTCCAAGGAATACAGTCCAAGAGCAGACAAATGTTCCTCATATGTTAACCGTCTCATTTCCAGAATCATTCTAGTGAATCTTCTCTGTACCCTCTCCAACATCAGCACATCCTTTCTTAGCTAAGGAGAACAAAACTGCCCACAGTACTCCAAGTGAGGTCTTATCAGTGCCTTATAGAGCCTCAACATCACATCCCTGCTCCTATACTCTATTCCTCTAGAAATGAATGCCAACATTACATTCGCCTTCTTCATCACTGACTCAACCCGGAGGTTAACCTTAAGGGTATCCTGCACGAGGATTCCCAAGTCCTGTTGCATCTCAGAACTTTGAATTCTCTCCCTATTTAAATAATAGTCTGCTTGTTTATTTCTTCTGCCAAAGTGCAGAACCATACACTTTCCAACATTGTATTTCATTTGCCACTTCTTTGCCCATTCTTCCAATCTATCCAAGTCTCTCTGCAGACTCTCCATTTCCTCAGCACTACTGGCCCTTCCACCTATCTTTGTATCATCAGCAAACTTATTTACAAAGCCATCTATCCCATAATCCAAATCGTTGATGTACAACGTAAAAAGAAGCGGCCCCAACACAGACCCCTGTGGAACACTACTGGTAACTGGCAGCCAACCAGAATAGGATCCCTTTTATTCCCACTCTCTGTTTCCTGCCAATCAGCCAACACCCTATCCACGTATGTAACTTTCCCGTAATTCCATGGGCTCTTGTTAAGTAGCCTCATGTGTGGCACCTTGTCAAAGGCCTTCTGAAAATCCAAATATACAACATCCACTACATATCCCTTGTCTAGCCTACTTGTAATTTCCTCAAAAGATTGTAATAGGTTTGTCAGGCAGGATTTTCCTTTAAGGAAAACATGCTAAGTTCTGCCTAACTTGTCATATGCCTCCAAGTACTCCGTAACCTCATCCTTGACAATCAACTCCAACAACTTCCCAATCACCAATGTCAAGCTAACAGGTCTATAATTTCCTTTTTGCTTCCTTTCCCCCTTCTTAAATAGCAGAGTGACATTTGCAATCTTCCAGTCCTCCAGGACCATGCCAGAATCTATCGACTTTTGAAAGGTCATCGCTAATGCCTCCGCAATCTCCAGAGCTACTTCCTTCAGAACATGCGAGTGCATTCCACCTGGTCCATGAGGTTTATCTACCTTTCGACTATTCAGCTTCCTGAGTACTTTCTCAGTCATAATTGTGACTGCGCACACTTCATTTCCCTGCCACCCTTGAGTGTCCGGTATACTGTAGATGTCTTCCTCAGTGAAGACTGATGCAAAATACTCGATCAGTTCCTCTGCCATCTCCTTACCTCCCATTACAATTTCTCCAGCATCATTTTCTATCGGTCCTATATCTACTCTCACCTGTCTTTTACTCTTTATATACATGAAAAAACTTTTAGTATCCTCTTTGATATTATTTGCTAGCTTCCTTTCATAGTTCATCTTTTCCCTCTTAATGACCTTCTTAGTTTCCTTTTGTAAGCTTTTAAAAACTTCCCAATCCTCTGTCTTCCCACTAATTTTTGCTTCCTTGTATGCCCTCTCCTTTGTTTTAACTTTGGCTTTGACTTCTCGTCAGCCACGGTTGCATCCTTTTTCCATTCGAAAATTTCTTCTTTTTTGGAATATACCTGCCTTGCACCTTCCTCACTTCTCGCATAAACTCCAGCCACTGCTGCTCTGTGAGAAGTGATGAAGAGATTGAACCCATGGACACTACCTCACTTTTTTTTAATATACAGTATTTCTGTTTTGTGCATGTTTTAAAATCTATTCAATATATGTATACTGTAATTGATTTACTTATGTATTATTATTTTTATGTTTTTCTCTCTTCTATATTATGCATGACATTGAACTGCTGCAGCTAAGTTAACAAATTTCACATTACATGCTGGTGATAATAAACCTGTTTCTGACTCTGAGATCTAGAAAGAGGAGGAGAAGGAGGAGGCTGAGGAAGGGGGAAAGAAGGAGGTGGAGAGGAGGAGAAGGAAATGGGGGAGAGGGAGAGGGAGGCGGAGGAGGGGGGTGAGGGCTGATGCAACAGAACAAGAGATGTGGCGCGTGTTGCTGGCCAGATCAGGGTGATGAACCTGTCATGGCAGAGTGGAGAAGATCCCTCAACTATTAACCCAAGTTAACTTTATGCAAAATGGACTGGCAGGCAAGAGGGTCTGCATGGATTTTATTTCACCTCTTATCTTTTCAAACAATTTGAAAGGACACTTGGCAGATGGTATCCGTCAACAGTGCTCCAGAACGGAAAATCATGTCAGCAAATAATTTTGATCTGGGTTGACTTAACAGAAGTCTTAACACCCTCAAATTGTGCAACATTCTGATTGTCAAGATACGCTCTTCCAAATCTCTGGTAAGCCCATGCAATTGAGACAGCTGTCAGGACATCTATTGTAATTTAGTACAGTTCCAAAAATATCCTGCTTGTTGACAATCCCCAAGGACAAGCACTTGAGCAGGTCTTGGTCTGTTGTGGCATCTCATGCTCTTTTTCACTCTCTGCCAACTTCGAGTCTACATGAGCAAGTGTTCAATGAAATGTGGCTAGCTGATATCCAAACCTGTCACCAAGTAGCTATGAGGCTCCGTTCTTCTCATCAGACCACTCTACTGCTCAGCTACATAGTAAGCAGTCCAAGGTGAAAGGGTCAGCTTCATATCTTTGCATATTTCCTGGCAGAGTATCCTGCCCTTGGGATGAACAGGGTGAGGTGGATGCCAGTTGCTGAGATGGATGGGGTGGGTATGTCAAGAAGGATACTTAAGGAAGGACAGGGAGATTATGGGGGTTAAAAATACAGAATATGGCAAATGCTCAGTAGGTCAAACAGCATTAACGTGAGAGAAACAGAGTTTATATTTGGATTATGAATCCTTCTTCAGAACTGGAAAAACAGGGAGAGAACCATGTTTTAAGTTGCAGGAGAGAAAGGCGGAGGGAACAGAGAGAGTGTTTGCGATATGGTGTGGACCAAGGTGGTGAAGGTAAAAATTACCTAAAATAAAACTGGTAGTGCGAAGAAAATGACACAGAAGCTATCTGAGACATAACAGACTGAAGCAGAGAAAATTGAAGCCATATCCATGCAAATAATGGGGATGGCTTACATGAAATTGTTGATGGCAACAGTTCTGATGACTGTAACCTACACAAATGGAAGGCGAGGCGTTGTTCCTCGTTCAAACCTTTCCAGAAACAGAGAGGTGTAAGTGGGGATTAAATAGAGAATTAAGGCTCAGGCTCGTCTTTGCAGACTGGGGAAAGGTGTTAGAAACATAGAAGCATAGAAAACCTACAGCACAATACAGGCCCTTCGGTCCACAAAGCCGTGCCGAACATGTCCTTACCTTAGAAATGACCTAGGGATTCCCATAGCCCTCTTCTTTTCTGAGCTCCATGTACCTGTCCAGGAGTCTCCTAAAAGACCCTTTCGTATCCGCCTCCACCACCGTTGCCAGCAGCCCATTCCACACACTCACCACTTTCTGCGTAAAAAAACTTACCTCTGACATCTCCTCTGTACCTACTTCCAAACACCTTAAAACTGTGCCCTCTTGTGTTAGCCATTCCAGCCCTGGGAAAAAGCCTTTGACTATCCACACGATCAATGCCTGTCATCATCCTATACACTTCTATCAGGTCACCTCTCATCCTCCGTCGCTTCAAGGAAAAAAGGCCGAGTTCACTCAACCTATTCTCATGAGGGATGCTCCCCAATCCAGGCTACATCCTTCTAAATCTCCTCTGCACCCTTTCTGTGGATTCTATATCCTTCCTGTAGTGAGGCGACCAGAACTGATCACAGTACTCCAAGTGGGGTCTGACCAGGGTCCTATATAGCTGCAATATTACATCTCAGCTCCTAAACTCAATCCCATGATTGATGAAGACCAATGCACTGTATGCTTTCTTAACCACAGAGTCAACCTGCGTAGCAGCTTTGAGTGTCCTATGGACTCGGACCCCAAGATCCCTCTGATCCTCCACACTGCCAAGCGTCTTACCATTAATACTATAGTCTGCCATCATATTTGACCTAGCAAAATGAACCATCTCACACTTATCTGGGTTGAACTCCATCTGCCACTTCTCAGCCCAGTTTTGCATCCTAGCAATGTCCCGTTGTAACCTCTGACAGCCCTCCACATTATCCACAACATGCCCAACCTTTGTGTCATCAGCAAATTTACTAACCCATCCCTCCAGTTCTTCAACCAGGTCACTTATAAAAATCACAAAGAGTAGGGGTCCCAGAGCAGATCCCTGAGGTACCCCACTAGTGACCCACCTCTATGCAGAAAATGACCTGTCTACAACCACTCTTCGCCTTCTGTGGGCAAGCCAATTCTGGATCCACAAAGCAATGTCCCCTTGGATCTCATGCCTCCTTACTTTCTCAATAAGCCTTGCATGGGGTACTTTGTCAAGTGCCTTGCAGGAATCCATATACACTACATCTACTGCTCTATACCTTCAACAATGTGTTTAGTCACATCCTCAAAAAATTCAGTCTGTCTCGTGAGGCACGACCTGCCTTTCACAAAGCCATGCTGACTATTCCTAATCATATTATGTCTCTCCAAATGTTCATAAATCCTGCCTCTCAGGATCTTCTCCATCAACTTACCAACCACTGAAGTAAGACTCATTGGTCTATAATTTCCTGGGCTATCTCTACTCCCTTTCTTGAACAAGGGAACAACATCCGCAACCCTCCAATCCTCCGGAACTTCTCCTGTCCCCATTGATGATGCAAAGATCATCGCCAGGATCTCAGCAATCTCCTCCCTTGCCTCCCACAGTGACCTGGGGTACCTCCCGTCTGGTCCCGGTGACCTATCCAACTTGATGCTTTCCAAAAGCTCCAGCACATCCTCTTTCTTAATATCTACATGCTCAACCTTTTCAGTCCACTGTAAGTAATCACTACACTCACCAAGATCATTGTTCGTAGTGAATACTGAAGCAAAGTACTCATTAGGTATCTCTGCTCTCTCCTCTGGTTCCATACACACTTTTCCACTGTCACACTTGATTGGTCCTATTGTCTCACATCTTATCCTCTTGCTCTTAACATTCTTGTAGAATGCCTTGGGGTTTTCCTTAATCCTGTCTGCCAAGGCCTTCTCATGTCCCCTTCTGACTCTTCTAATTTCTTCCTTCAGCTCCTTCCTGTTAGCCTTATAATCTTCTAGATCTCTATCATTACCTGGTTTTTTGAACCTTTCGTAAGCTCTTCTTTTCTTCTTGACTAGGTTTACAATAGCCTTTGTACACCACGGTTCCTGTATCCTACCATCCTTTCCCTGTCTCATTGGAATGGTACCTATCCAGAACTCCGGGCAAGTATCCCCTGAACATTTGCCACATTTCTTCCGTACATTTCCCTGAGAACATCTGTTCCCAATTTATGCTTCCAAGTTCCTGTCTGATAGCCTCATATTTCCCGTTACTCCAATTAAATGCTTTTCTAACATATCTGTTCCTATCCCTCTCCAATGCTATGGTAAAGGAGATAGAATTGTGATCTTTATCTCCAAAATGCTCTCCCACAGAGAGATCTGACACCTGACCAGGTTCATTTCCCAATACCAGATCAAGCACAGCCTCTCCTCTTGTAGGCTTACCTACATATTCTGTTGAGAAACCTTCTTGAACACACCTAACAAACTCCACCCCATCTAAACCCTTCACTCTCGGGACATGCCGATTGATATTTGGAAAATGAAGATCTCCCACCATGACAACCCTGTTATTATTACACCTTTCCAGAATCTGTCTCCCTTTCTGCTCCTCAATGTCCCTGTTACTATTGGGTGGTCTATAAAAACACCCAGTAGTGTTATTGACCCACCCCCGCTTCCTGTTCCTAACTTCCACCCACAGAAACTCCATAGACAATCCCTCCATGTCTTCCTCCTTTTCTGCAGCCGTGACACTATTTCTGATCAACAGTGCTACGCCCCCACCTCTTTTGCCTCCCTCCCTGCCCTTTCTGAAACATCTAAAGCCTGGCACTCAAAGTAACCATTCCTGCCCCGGAGCCATCCAAGTCTCTGTAATGGCCACAACATCAGAGCTCCAAGCTATGCCAAACAGTCAATCAAGCTATATTTGGATTCTACAGTATAGAGGGAATCACATTATGGGAACTCCATGCAAGACACTGGATAAGAACAAATGTAAGTGAATTGTTGCTTCACCTGCAAGGACTGTTTTCATCACTGGATACTAGGAAGGGAGCAGGTAAAAGGACAGTAAATTAAATCCAAAAAGATGCAAATTTTGTCAAGAATATTTGAGGTGAAGTATTAAATGTGTTTCACTTTCCACAGATGTTGGCCACCCTGCTGAGTGCTGCCAGCATTTTCTCTTACAGAGGTAAAATGCTTTACAGCCTGGCGAACGGGCTTGAATTCCCACCACTGTCTGTAAGGTGTTCTCCCAGTGAGCTCATGGAAGCTCTGATTTCCTCTCACATCCTAAAGACATACAGGAAGATCAGTAAATTGTGAGTTTGCTATATTGGCACTGGAAGCATGGTGACACATGCAGACTGCCCCCAGCACATCCTCAGACTTTGTTAGCCGTTAAATGACACATTTCACTGTATGTTTCGATGTCCATTTGAGAAATACAGCTAATCTATTAAAACAGCAAATGTTGTGCATCCTTAAAGAAGTGCTGTGGGGGGGGGGTGGCTCATCGAGATTATTAGAGGGTTAATGAGTGATGTTGTGATAGTGAGGCGGGAAAGGATAAGAGGGACCCATTTACTACAAAAAAAAACATTTTAAGAAGACTTCTGAATCTCCAGCAGCAGCTGAAAAGTGATTGAGGCCTTAAAAAGTGCTGAAGCTTGCCCCTCAGCCTTAAGGTCTCATCCTGGCATGCCATCACTATGTGAATGAATATCATATGCATCAAAAATCCATTTCTACTGTACCCAATCATACTCTCAGCATGCTGAATATCTGATCACATATATTACTTGAGGTTTTATAAAAAGATCCTCCATGTAGCTCAGCAAAACTTTGAAATACATAATAGTCTTCCGAGCTTTGCACACAGTTTCACCCACAAGTACATGAAAGCCAAGTTACAAGTATACACAACCTAAAGAGGCCACTAAGCACTCTACTATCAACACAACCGGCTTTTAGAAATAGATGTTGTAAGGTAGAAAACATGGCAGTGAGTTCCCACAAGCCACGAGCTGGAAATTAGTGGATATTCAGATTTTGTGTTTAGCTTTGGAAGTAAATAGAAAAGACAAGTTTGCTTCTTTGTTTTGATGTGTCAGTCTGAAAGAACAGATGAGACTTTAGTATTGTGTACAAAATTTTGAAGTTCAAGTAAAAAGGATATCCGCCTTGCAGAAGGTTATGCAAGGAGAGCATAAAATCCAGCTTATCATGGTACAGCCGCAGAATGAATCTACAGCACAGAGCTACCTACATTGCTAACACCAAATCCAACCAATTGTGGGCAGAATTAGTAGTCCCACAAGAAAACCATAAAAAATACAGTAAAATTTGCTATAATCACAAGAATGATTGTTTACTAGGAAGTAACTAACCCCTGTGGAGATTCAGTTAATGCTTCAGCCATGACATAGCCCAGAAGAGAGGAGCTGTCATATTCAGTCAAGTGATGATGAATGACTAATTCTAGTTAAACTCATCAGACACCATATTTCTGCTGTTTTCCCAAGTGGCTTCCAAATATGCTCTGCAATCTTTCAAAGCCCTGACCTGATCTAGATTGTTGACGGGGAGCCTAAGGAATCTAGTCAGAACATAAAACCTTTAACAGTACAACACAATACAGGCCCTTTGGCCAGGATCATGTGCCAACCTTTTAACATTCTCCAAGATCGATCTATTGCTTTCCTTCCACATAGCCATCCATTTTCTTTCCTCCATGTTCCTATCTAAGAATCTCTTAAATGTTCCTATATATCTGCTTGTACCACCACCCCAACAGCACATTTCACGCACCTCCCATTCTGTATAAAAACCTACCTCAGAAAACCCCCCTATATTTTCCTCTAATCACTTCAATTCTCATATCAGCCATTTTCGTCCTTGGAAAAAGGCCCTAGCTGACCACTCAATCAATGTTGGTTATGGTCTTGTACATCCCTATCAAGACACCTCTCACCCTCTTTTGCTCCAAAGAGAAAAGCCTTAACCTACTCAATAAGACATGCTCTCTAATCCAAGTGACATTCTGATAAACCTCTTCTGCGCCCTCTCTAAAGTTTCCACATCCTTCATATAGTGAGGGGACCAAACCCGAACACAATACTCCATGTGTGGTCTAACCAGTTTTATAGAGCTGTAACACTATCTTGTGGCCCTTGAACTCAATCCCTGGACTAATGGATGCAAAAATAACATTCAGCTTCTTAATGACCCTATCAACCTGCGCAACAACTTTGAAGGATGTTTGATGTGGATCCCATAATCCTGATCCTCACTTCTAAGAGTCCTGTCATTAAACCTGTGCTCTGCATTCAGATGCATCCCTCCAAAATAAATCACTTCACACCTACCACTCTCCTACTCTCCCCGTTCATTTCTGAGCCACAGAACCAGACTCAGTGCCAGAGACCTGGTCACTGGGGCTTTCCCCCAGTAGATCGACCCTTCCAACACTGTCCAAAGCAGTATACTTGTTATTGGGTGATTGACTACAGACGTACTCTACACTGTCTGCCTAATCCCTTTCTCTTTCCTAACAGTCACCCAGCCACCTGCCTCCTGCAACTTGGGTGTGACTGCCTCCCTGTAACACCTATCTATCAACTCCTCATTCTCTCCACTAAGCCATAGGTCATCTATCTCCAGCTCCATTTCCCTAACACAGCCTGTAAGGAACTGCATTCAGGTCCACTCTTCGCAAATATAGCAATCAGGAACGTTGAAAGTCTCCCTGATCTCCAACATCTGCAGGAGGAGCACACCACTGCCCTGGGATCCATTTTTGCTGCTCTTGCTAGGCAAGAGTGCAGAAATATTGAGAAATTTGTCAGGAACCTCAGCCTCTTCTCATCAAAGTTTTGTGACCCAAAGTCTCAGTCCCCTATTATAACTTTGTCCTCACTCACACTACAGTTGCTCCCACAATGGCCACTGTGCTTAAACCTGACTTCCTTTTATTGGAGCTCAGCAGAAAGTCCTGCTAGGTCTCATTTGCTCACCACAAGTAACAGCTCCCACAATCTCAAACTTAGCAAAAACTTAGCAATCCAGTTACATAACTTCATTAAAGTATTCCTTATAATCATAGGGTTCCCATCCGTCTGCTCCCATTTTACTGTCACCTCAGGCTCCCATACTAACTCCCTTGAAACCTCTTCCAACCACTACCCTTTCTCTGTACCTTCCCAGCTTTCTCGCCACTGTTACTTATTATGCATTAGAACTGCAACAGCCGCTCTCACCCCTTCCACCATTCCACCTTCCCAACCCAATCCTCTTTCAGCATAGCCTGGAAGAAACACTGACTGTTTTTGAGTGTAAAACTTTATCTTGGTATATCTTTTCCACAGAAAATAAGGCTTCAAATTTGACAAATGGAGTCCTGAGCAGCTTTAGTTACTCCCAGTCATGGTTAAGGTATTGAAAGAAGCTAGCAAGGTTCCATTCTTCCATCAAGAGATACATACAAGTTAATCATCTTCTCGTTCAGCTTCTGCTGGAAACAAAATGTTCCAAATGTTAAATCAGACACAACAATGGTTAAATGCCAGGACAATAGGAGTTGCTGAGCTAAACCATAAGGCAGGATTTAGTTCAGGATGGCACAAATCAATTCCTTCAGTAGCTGGACCAAGACTGATGCAAAGAAAGAAGGTCATGGATAGAGGTCAATCATTACTGCAGAACTTCCCAGGGTAACATCTTCAGCACTTCAGCTACATCATCAAAAATATTTGCATTTTGACCTTTAATAAGCACTTATGCTTCATGTGCTTTGCAGCATTAAAATGCCAAAATAGGGGAACTTAACAGCCTATTTGTGGAAGGTTGAATTATGTGCTCAAGTCTCCAGAGCAGGGCACATATTTAACTTCTACCATAACGCATCCAAGACTGACATTCACAATAGCAATAATGATTTTGGAAAAAGAGCTGTCACTGATGACTTAATAGACTTCAGCTCCGTTCACTTTTCAAATAATCATGCAATGCAAAGGTTTGGAGAACTTTTAGCCCTGGTAGGCAGAAAGACATTCGGAACAGCTAAGGGCTGTCTTCTTCAGTAATAAACCTAAGCCTTTTCCCTAGCACCTTCCCACTTTCTTAGAGTCACCACTGGCTAGTGTTTCAGCATGATCAGCTGGTTGAGTGGTGTTCACAACAGCCAACTGATTGTAGACTTCAGGATGCGGAAGCCAAGGGAATGCACACCAGTTCCCTTTTGAGGGGTCAGCAGTGGAAAGGGTGAGCAGTTTGAAGTTCCTGAGTGTCAACATTTCCGAAGATCTATCCTGGGCCCAATATATTGATGCAATTACAAAGAAGGCACAACAGCAGCCATATTTCATTAGGTGTTTGAGGAGACTTGGTATCTCACCATAGACTCTATCAAATTTCTACAAATGTACCATGGAGTGCATTCTTACTGTTTACATCACCTGGTGTGGAGGGGCCACTGCACAGGATCAGAAAGTTGCAGATTCAACCAGCTCCATTATAGGCACTAGCCTCCCCAGCATCGAGGATATCTCCTAAAGGCGATGGCTCAAAAAGGCTGCATCTATTATTAAGGACTCCCTGTGGTGAACCATGTATATAGGTTGTAACCGTGTTACCTGGCTGGACATACCTGGACATGCCCCTTGCTGACTGCTCCTGTGGCTCCTCCCACAGACCCCTGAATAAAGGCGATTGTGTCACTGCTCCTCCCTCAGTCCAGGACAGATACTCAGCATGGACATGTGTCCATTTACTGTTAATAAAAGCCTTTCAGTATTTACTCTTCTTCCAGTCTTTTGGAGGAATTGATAGTGCATCAACCCCATCACCCAGCACATGCCCTCTTCTCATTGCTATCATCAGGAAGGAGGTACAAGAGCATGAAGCCTGAAGACTCATTCTTATATGTGCATTCTTATTGCAATTTTTACAGCTTTTTTATTATTATGTACTGCTGCCACAAAACAAGCAAATTTCTCAGCATTTGCCAGTGATATTAAAGCTGACCGTGATTTTGATTCTGATTCTGTTACAATCATTGTGACTCAAGGCTGGACAGTAGTTGTTACACTCGGATCAGTAGCTCATCACTTTTAATTCCTCACCTTTCACAAAGCTCAAGTGAGAAATGCCCTGTTGTATTGAGTGATGTATGGACTGAACAAATACTCAACCAGTTCCCACATCACCACTCTCAACCCAGCACTCCCAACATTTCCCACTGCCATGCACTTCTACGTTTCTTCCTTGCATACAAACACACTTTCTTTAAAATTACAGCAATCTCCCCTGAAAGTGAATGCTGCCAGATAACACTGCAATTCAATAGATATTAGAAATGATTGTGGATGTTTTACTGAATTATTTTTTGCCTAGAAAACCTAAACCACTACTGTATTATTTTAAAAACACAAAACATTTGCCTGGAAGACCTTTCTCTTGCTCTTGGAATTCCTCCTCAATTTGGCATCAACTGCAGCTGAACTAATACAATGCCAAAAATAATTTGCTGATGTTTGAACATCAGAATTCAAAGACTGAAGGCCAACTCTTTTTTTGTTTTTCTGCCTCTGCTAACTGGAGCATAATGAAATAAACATGATGTGGAGTGGAAGCCCAACTGCCTGTGCAATTCGTACCAATACTGCATCTCTCCCGCAGTGCAGGCTGCACATTTGCACCCACTGATGTCGGCACAGCAACAACAGCTGCAAGGCTTCCTGACTGCAACAGCAGGAGTGCAGAAACCTGGAGCTTTTATGATCATTGTTTTGGTATGGGCGGTGAAGGCCAAGCTTTGGCCAACGGGAAGGGAGTGGCTAGAGCTTTTCTGTTTGGGTCTGGGTGGAGGTTGCCTTCTCAGTTCCATGCATGGTTGCAGCATTGCCTTCTACAAGCTGCCATCCAAAAACACAACAAAGTGAGAAAGGAAACATCATTTGAGTCCTTCTGTGAAGTTCTAAGGTTGAATCCAGTCTTCCTTGAGAGACCCCAGAAATCACAAATCAAAGATATAGGAGGCAGAGATACAGTGACGAAAAGATCTCCAGTTGGCAATTATTCAACTTGTACTAGATGCAGCTTCACTCATAGAGAAACATGCATTTTGATCTTCATTGATATTGGTCTAACTTTGTTCTTTTTGCTACTTAGACATCCAGTAGAGATTACATACTAAAGGAATACAGAAAATAGGCCCTTTGAGCAAATCAATGCAGGCAAGGCTGAATCCCTTATTTTCTATTATCATATTCCTTTCATCTCCCCACATCTTTTCATGCATTTTTGTGTTCAGAAATTCATCCTCTTCCATCTCAAACACATTTAGCACTTTGCCTCCACTAGACTCCGTGGTCAAGAATCCCACAGCTTCACTGCCCTCTCATTGAAGATACTTCTCCTAACTTTGGTCCTAAATGTTTACCCCATATCTCAAGACTAGGACCAATGTCCCATAGCCTCAGCCAAGGGAAGCATTCTTCCTTCATCCAGTCTGTTCAGCCCTGTCAAAATCTTCTACATTTCATTTCTTCACTATGCTAGCAGCTATAGATCTGGTTGATAGCTGTCACCTCGTGCAACATCACTGTCATCCCAAAATTCATTTGCTGAGTCCTTACTTTATTCCGTTCAGAACAAGTTTATCTTTTCTTAGGTAAGGAGCCAATAATCACTCAAAATACCCTAAGAATGTTTGCGGTAGTTATGAGGGAAGTATACTATTGGCTGTAATACCTTTTGGTAAATATGGAAAAGGATGTGAAAGCTCTTATATAAATGGACACCTTTATTTGGGTTGGCATGGCAGCATAGCAGTTAGCATAGTGTTATTACAGTGCCAGCGGCCGAGGTTCAATTCATGCCGCCATCTGTTCTCGCCATGTCCTTGTGGGCTTCCTCTCACATTCTAAAGACAAACGGGTTAGGGTTAGTACGTTGTGGGCATGCTATGTTGGCACTGGAAACATGATGACCCCCAGAACATTCTCAGACTGTGTTGGTTTCCGAAGCAAAGTGGCGCATGTCACTGTACGTTTCAAAGTATTTGCGACAAAAAAGCAAATATTTATTCACTTACTTGGCTTTAAGACATGAAAAAACATTTGTGATACATTCCTAAGCAATGTTTCCTTAAGGCTCGAAACTGGAAGTGTATTGCAAGGTAAATGAAGCATTTATTGGTAGGAGTTACATATTTCTTAGCAACAGAAATATTGCTGTTGGTAGAAACAAGATTACTATGACCTGAGCTTGAACAATATCGGTGGAAAGGTGTTATTGTCTACTAAATTGTGTTCAGAATTATTGTACAGAGGTTACTTCTGCGATGGCTCTGAGATTATTCTTTTGGTCTCATAATCGTGCCTGTTAGATGCCAAGAAGAATTTAAATTGTGATATTGTGTAATGTGGGCTTTGCTAATGAGCTGTTTCTAGTAATTAATTTGTTTCATTAGAGAAAAGTCTGGCTGGAAAGAATGGATCGAAATCTTAAGCTTCAACACATTTACACAGCAAGTTATTGCACTGAGAAGCAAGAGGAGGTGTTTGAACATAACTGCAAAACGAGCCAGATCCAAAAAGAAGAATATGCGCTCAAGACACTTCCCAGCCACTAAGTAATTCTGAAGTGTAGCTATTTGTAATGAAGGAAGTACATTGTGACATTGTTAATTGGTTTATGGTCGTACATTTTAGTTGTTAAATACAACGGTCTCTTTAAAGTTAACTACTGGGGAAATCTGTATTGTTAAAGTCAGACTGGTGAGCTGTAACTTCTACAAATTAAATAAAAGGCAGTGATACCAAAGGTTGAACCCCTCAGTGCTCATGCAAGATGTAACACTTCCAAATGGGTCTAAGATAATAAGATAGCAGAAACTGCACAGACCCGATACATCCAAAAAATCAACGACAGAATTCCAGAGAGATTTCGCATTTACCTTGAAAACCAAAGTTTAAAGTTCAAAGTAAATTTATTATCAAAGTACGTGTATGTCACCATCTACAGCCCTGAGATTCATCTTCTTGCGGGCATACTTTGTACACCCAACAACCATATCAAAATCAATGAAAGACTGCACCAACAGGGCGGACAAACAATCAATATGCCAAAGATGACAAACTGTGCAAATACAAAAGAAGAAACTAAATAATAATAATAATAAATAGATAAGCTATAAATATTGAGGACATGAGAGGAAGAGCGCTTGAAAGTGAGTACATAGGTTGTGGGAACAGTTCAGTGGTGAGGCAAGTGAAGATGAGTGAAGTTATCCCCTTGGGTTCAAAAGCCTGATGGTTGACGGGTGATGCGTAACCATGCACGAGCCTGTTGATGACAATCCTAAGGCTCTTGTACCTTCATCCTGAAGGCAACAGCGAGAAGATAACATGGCCAGCAATCTATGAGTGAAGCAAAGCCAGTTTTTTTTAGTAGGCTCAGGTTCTTGTTGGCATCACACAGTGCTGTTAATGTGCCATTTCATGCAGCTGTCAAAAGATAAAAGTCACATATTATGCTTTTGGGAAGTCAAAAAGAGATAGGGTATTTATAGTACAGTTTGTATATACATATACAGTGAATGTTAATGAACAGAGAGACTCTGCGGTCTAAGTCCTTTGTTCTAGGAATGTGGCAACGTAAGTCAATAGGTGTTGAAGATGGCCTATGGCATGTTTGAAGAAGGTTGAGAGGTGGGATGTTTTGTTACAACTTTACAATATAGTGCTCACGCCATACCTGGAGTATTGTCTGTGGTTCTAGTCACCACGTTATGGGAAGGAATTGATTGCCTTGAGGAAAATGCAGTGGAAATTCACCAGGGTATTGTTTGAATTGGAGGGTCTTTATTGCATAGCTTAGGCTTCTTTTCCCTCGATGAAAGAGACTGAATGATGATAGAAGTATATACAATTAGAGGAGGCATTGATTAATCATATCCATGTTAGAAATATCAAAAACAAGAACGCATGCACTTAAAGTGAGAGGAAGGAGCTTTCAAGGGGGCCTGAGAAGTATGCTTCTTTTTACAAAGTCAGTGTTTCGTATCTGGAAGGGTCTGCCAGAGGATGTGCTGGAATCAGTTACTATCATGTTTGGTAGCTTCAGAAACTACTCAAAAGAAAAACACGGGAGCCAGGATAGCATGTCTACTTAGTGAGGCGCATGCATACGATGCGGTGGCATGTGGCACAAGCCATTCACATAATTCTTACATATAACCTGTAATGAATTAATTATACAAACATAGAATGCTAAATCAAACAACATATTTACAATATCACTCAAATATTACCCAAATATTAAATACAGTATAGTTACCATTACTGAGGCATTTAAACACGTATTGAAACAGGTGAGGCATTGAAGGATACCATTCCACCGCAGGCAAGTGAAGTTTGTGTAGGTGGACAAAAAGATCATTGTGCATGTGTTGGCGAAAGAGTCTACCTATGTGCTGTTTGACTCCACGACTCTCTAAGAGTCTGCGATGTCAAACAAGCACCATAAAGAAATTTCAAACTTACAAAGTCCGTGCGCATAATCAGATGCTAACGGAGGGGATTGTCAAATACAGAGCCAAGGCCCACTGACCAGGAGAAAGCCTTACTATGCAGAAATTCAGAAGAAGCGCTAATGACAATAGGCACACTATTGTGATGGCAAGAAAAGTGGTTGTCCTTCTCGATGTGTTAGACCACACCTGGAAAACGACAGTCTTTGAGACAAGATATTCCGGGTAAGTCCCTTGCCTGGTATTGAACAAGATGACAGCTTCTCCTTTCTCTTCAGATTCACATGCTTTGGTATAGTGAAATGGAGGTGAGGGACAGCCACTCATGTAAAAGTGCGACACAGAACAAATTTGGAAGTGCCGTGATCTTGCATGCAACCTATGCAGAGCTTACGCTTTCTCTCTGTGACCACGTAGGTATCTCCCAGTTGCTCTGGTTTACTCCCCCACTCCAACTGATAGATGTCCGATAGAAAGACTAGTTTACTGGAAGATAAATGGGAAAATGGTGTACGGGTGTACCTAATAAAGTGGCCACTGAGTATATATTACTATAGTGCACATTATATATTGCAGGGTTTTTTTGCCAACATTTTTATCCTCTCCATCCTTCAATCTGAGGTTCGACCTGCTTTAAGAAGACCACTATCATCCCGGTACCTAAGATAAACAATGTAAGGTGCCTCGATGTCTACCACCCAATTGCAGCTGTTTTCTGTCATTCATTTCTTTGGAGGGGATCTAGTAACATCACCTGCAAGAGTTCAACATCCCAGCTAAAAGGCCGCACTTCTAGCATTGCAGCATGCTATCAGTACTGCACTGAAACGACGGCCAAAAGTTTACTCTCAACTCACTGACACAGAACTTGATTTGGATTAAATCTCATTTTGGAAGCTTGGAAACCAGGCTGACTCCGAGACTAAGCTTTGCCGACAATATTCACAGGATAAATGCCTGCCTATGCTGAGAGAAACAAAATGAATGGTAAACCACAGGAGATACTTCAGGTCCTCATTTTTTTCTTACGCATGTTTTTCTCAACCTCTTTGTCTTCTTTAAGAATAAACCACATATTCTGCTTTCCAAGCATAAGTGACCTACAGCTGGCTGCTTCAAAAGGTAAGGGAGCCGTCTCTTCAGATTGTTGCATCATAGTATTGAACATTTTGCAAGTTGTTTAGCAACAGAGTTCAGAGCACCATAAATGGTCAACTATGAAGAACCCGTTATCCGATTCGTGTCTCTAATTTGTCTCTGGACCAATGACCACTGTCCATTCCCCTCCCATTTCATCTTATATTGCAAATAACTTTCATTTATTGGCAGCCTTGGATGAGCTGACTGCACAGGTGAACAGGGACTCAGTAATGAAGGATAACTGATGCATGACATAATGGGGTCCAGAAGCTGGTGTCTGAGGTGCAGAATTACTGAAAATAATCTGTGAATTCTAGTGTAGACCGTGGAGATATTATTTTCAGAAAGGACAAGGACATGAAATATCTTGGACACATTGTGACATATTAATCATGATATAACACTTGGTCTAGATGGAAATTTGTTTTGTAAAAATGGTGTACTATGTCTCAGAGTTAAAGAATGAACCATACAATGAGAGTCAATCTGAAATTAGTCATTGGCACTGAAATATTTCCCTTAATGGTTTGAAAGAACATTTTTCCCATTCTAACACCACATACTAGAGGCTTCAGCAAGTGCCACTGTGCAAGTCGAGGCCCTGATATGGTAAAACAAATGTCATTGCTGAGATTGAAATTTGCTTGGTTAGATCTAACTGTAATAAATCTGCTGTCAGCAACCACAATATGACATCATATACAAATATAATGTTATGATTCATATTTATGCCGTCTGTACCATTTGCACAGCTGATTGATGCATAAAATTCAGCACATTCTTCTGCAGTCTCATTTCAGTGTCTATCTGAAGGACCAACAGCCATCACAACTGCAACAGTATTGCTCCCTCTGTTGGCTGGATTTATTAGTCGAACTCTGAGGAAATTTCCTTTGGACTTCTCCCACTCCCTGACATAAATTTAGCAGAACCTTTCCCCCCACTGAGGACATTTACAACAGCAGGTGCATAAAGAAGCCCTGGAAGATCACTGGGGACACTAGCCACCCCAACCATAAACTGTTTCAGCTACTTCCATTTGGCAAACGGTACCGCAGCATTAAAGCCCGGACCAACAGGCTTCGGGGCAGCTTCTTTCTATATCATTAGACTTATAAACGTCTGTACTTCACGCGGAGTCATAATGCAAAGACTTTTACTCCCTCACATTGTGGGATGGATGTAAGATTTAAATAAGTTCAAATTCAATCTCTTTTTGCTACTTCTTTAAATAACTGGAAGAAAATGCTCTTCCAGGAAGTATAAGTTGACATGTAGGTACGTACTACTGAACTTTGAGCTTTGCCCATCTCTAAGGGGTAAAGGAAGACTTCTTTCCACACCACCTCTATGGATTTGGAAGTGACTGATAAGGTGTACTGAGACTCAGCCACAGGTGAGTGGATGGGCAGTTTTCTGTGCTCTGTGTTTTTTCCACTCTCCTTTGGAGAGACCTGAATTGTTAGTGCTTTTCCAAATATTCCTTCTCCACTTTAAGGACTTATGAACTTAGGTTTCCCTTGGATGAAGAACATGCTAAATGCTTTCAAGAAGATTGAGAGGAAATCTTTAAGGCATTTTTATTTTCAAACACAAGAAAATCTGCAGATGCTGGAAATCCAAAGCAACACATACAAAATACTGGAGGAACTCAGTAGGCCAGGCACCATCAAAGGAAAAGAGTAAACAGTCAACGTTTCGGGCTGAGACCCTTCATCAGGACTGGAAGGAGAGGTTAGAATAAGAAGGTGGGAGGAGGGGAGGAAGAAGTATAAGGTGACAGGTAAGAGATTAAGCTGGGGGAGGGGAAGAGGTGAAGTAAAGAGCTGGGAAGTTGATTGGTGAAAGAGATAAAGGACTGGAGAAGAGGGAATCTGACAGGAGAGCACAGAACACCATGAAAGAAAGGGAAAGGGGAGGAGCACAGAGGGAGGTGATGGGCAGGGTAGGGTGAGAGAAGGAAATGGAAACAGGGAATGGTGAAGATGTGTGGGGTAATTACCGGAAGTTCAAAACATCGATGTTCATGCCAACAGGTTGGAGGCTAACCAGATGGAATGTAAGGTGTTGCTCCTCCAACCCAAGTCTGGGCTCATCCTGACAGTAGAGGAGACCATGGAGTGACAAGACAGAATAGGAATGGGAAGTAAAATTGAAATTGATGGCCACCTGGAGAGGATTGGAGAGGATTACTGGAGACAAGATTTACAAGCGTTTGGAGAAGCATAGTCTCTTTAGGGATACGCAGCATGCCTTTGTGAAGGGCAGGCCATGCCTCACCAGCCTGATTGAATTCTTTGAGGAAGTGACAAAGCATAATGATGAAGGCAGAGATGTAGTCTATATGGATTTTAGTAAGGTTCCTAATGGTAGGCTCATGCATGTAGCATGGGATCTAGGGAACATGGTTGTGTGGATTGAAAACTGGCCTGCCCACAGAAGGCAGAAAGTGGTAGTAGATGGAGCATATTTTACCTGGAGGACAGTGACCAATGGTGTTCTGCAGGAATCTGTTCTGGGACCCCTGCTCCATCTAATTTTTGTGCATGAATTGGATGAGGAAATGGAGGGGTGGGTTAGTAAGTTTCCAGATGATGCAAAGGTAGGTGGTGTTGTAAATAGTGTAGAAGGTTGTCATAAGTTACAGAGGGAGATTGACAGGAAGCAGAGCTGGGCTGAGAAGCGGCAGATGAAGTTCAATTCAAGAAAGGTTGAACTTGAAGGCATAATCCAGAGATAATGGCAAAATTCTTAACAATTTGAAAAAACAGGGATCTTGGAATCCACATCCATAGACTCTCAAAGTTGCCATGCAAGTTGATAGGGTGATTAAGAAGGTGCATTATGTGTTAGCCTTCATTAGTCAGGGGATTGAGTTCATGACCCATGAGGTAACGTTGCTATAAAACTCTGGTTAGGCTACTCTTGGTGTATAGTGTTCAGTCTGGTTGCCACATTACACGTCTAGGCAATATACCATAGGCTTCTTCAGATTTGGAACATGGCTCCTTTTTGAATTATCTTTCCTTTAGTGTACAGCAAGGATCAGTGTTTGGACCTTTGATATTTGGTATACCGTACAAATCACGGGAGGAGAGAGAAGCAGCGCGCCGCGCGTGGCAGCCCTCCGGTGAAAAATGGTATCGTATCTGTTAAATAGGGGCCGTGGACAATTCTGATTTGATGAAGATGGACGTGAAAGCACAGAGGAACATCTGGAAAAATTTCTGAAACGCTCGTTCGCTGCTGTTGTTACTGCGCAGTCGGGAATCTTCCGGAGGGTAGGCCTCAAAATCCCCGGCTTTGCCTGCTGTTGGTGACCAAGATGGAGGTTGAATCATTCGGATAGAGATGGCGCTCAGTACTCGGTGTCGGAGAACTGATCAGAACTCGAAGTTTTCAGATGACTCAGAGTCGGACCGTGGTCAGGTATGGCAGGGAGAGTTTTACTTCCTTCTCCCATCTGTGTGAGATGTGGGACATTTGAGAGACTTTGAACTTTTACTGTGATCATGGACTTCTTCATCAAGTTATGGTACTGTTGCACTGTTGTAACTATATGTTATGATTGTGTGGTTTTGTTAGTTTTTTTCAGTCTTGGTCTGTCCTGTGTTTTGTGATATCAGACCAGAGGAAATATTGTATCATTTCTTAATGCATGCATTACTAAATGACAATAAAAGAGGACTGCGTGTCTTCATAATCTCATCAACACTGGCACCTTTGTGGATCAGCTGTTGTTTACGATATGCAGTGAATTAACACAATGGACGTGAATGTAGGAAGTTTTATTATTAAGTCAGCTTTGTTGTGGATATGGAAAAATGTTGTGCAAGGCTACAGCAGGATATAAATCAGATGAAAAGTTGGGCAGAGCATTGGCAAATAGATTATGATCCTGACCAGTACAAGGTGATGCTTTTTTGAGAAGTCAAATAGTGGTACACTAACACACACAAAATGTTGGAGGAACTCAGCAGGCCAGGCAGCATATATGAAGATAAGGAGATGATGTTTTGGGCCGAGACCCTTCATCAGGATCAATATATACAATATAAGCTTTATAAAGTAATGCAATATACTGTATATGGTATGGTGCTAAGGAATATTAATGAACAGGGGGAGATTCAGGTTGAAATCCACAGATCCCTGAAAGTTGGCAATATGGTTGATATTGTGTTGAAGAAGTCACAGGGCTTCCTTGACGTCAAAGCTCGGGACATAGAATATAAAAGTTGGGATGTTTCAGTATGTTGCAACTTTACAAAACCCTGGTTAGAACACACTTGGATTATTTCATGCAGTTTTGATCATCACAATATAAGAAGGATGTGATTGTGCTGGAAAGAGCTCAGAGGGGATTCATAGATTGTTGCCTGCACTAGAGAGGCTGGGATTGTGTCCCCTAGATTGGAGGAGGTTGAAGGCCATATTGATAGATCCTGGGACTTTCCAAGCATCATCAAGCTACCATTTACTATGTCTATATATTGCACCTGCCACTGATCCTCTTAGGATAACTTGAAGGCTTCTACTCAAGCCTTCAGATTTCTTTTCTAAATTAAAATTAAATTTAATTAGAGTTAACCCGAAGAATGTATATATAATGTAAGAAGCACATATAAGGTAGATAGTCATATTGATTTTCCCTTGGCAGAGGTATCAAAGATAGGAGAGCATCAGTTTTAAGATGAAGGAAGGAATTTTGAAAGCCATTCGAGTAGCAAGTTTCCTCACAGCGAGTGATTGATATCTGGAGTGAGTTGCTAGATGAGGTGGTGGAATCAGATACAATCCTTAAGTTTTAAGAGGCATTTAGACAGGCACTTAAATAGGCGAAATGTAGAAGTCTGTGAACTTAATGTAGGCAGGTGGGATTATTGTAGATGCATGAAACATGGTTTCAACCAACCAACTCACCAGAGGTGAAATCAGTAGCTGGCATGTTTCTGTGTTGTACATCTCTCTATGGCTCCATGACACTGGGACTTGCCAAATATCACCAAGCTACCGTTAACAATGCCTAGATATTGCACGTGCCACTGATCCTCTCAGGATCAGTTCTGCTTCTACTTAAGTCTTCAGATTTTTTTCTAAATTAACATTAAATTTAATTAGAGTTAACCTGAAAAAAGTACATAGTTAATGTGACAAGTAAGACTGCCACAAATTAATTAATTGGTGCGATTCACAAATATGTAATTAAACTTTAACGCTGAACAAAAATTAGGCATGATGCAGGGGTGAACTGTTAGTACATAGAATTTCAGTGTGTCTGGACTGGTCATGAATAGGATGAAGAGCAGTGGGGGAATATTTACTGTGGTAGAATGATTGGAAAATATCTGCAACACAGGAAAATTTCCTGATAAACATTATTGATGAGAAAGATCTTCCACTGGGTGGCTGCAGAAAGTCAGGCGCAACACCTGTGGTTATTAAGTATGGAAGTTTCTGTCAACAAAATGCAAAAAAGACTAGATTGTTTTAGCTTTTTGAGTTCAATGGAGTCCTGAATGTATACTTAAATTGAACAGGCCTTCCTATCATAATAATTGATAATATATGCTTTCATGTTTGCTTCTGGCTACCTATGACAATTTCTATCCCAATCAATGTTCAAATAGAGAGGAGAAACAAAATTCCATCATAAATAATGGTAAGCTTCAGTTCATCTTGCATAATGCAAGCATTGCTAAGGTGCTAGTTGGGTAATCAGGTGTGAAGAATAATTCATATTATTTGTTGGACATCCTAATGTGTTTGCATGATTGTCTTGGTTACATTTCAAAATTCAATTATCAAAGTCTCTTGTTGTTCCTTGAACAACACCTCTCCTGTTATACAGGGAAAAGTTTTCAAGCGCCAAGAAGAGAAAGCACGACTAATCTTCTGCTCTCAATGCCTCACTATTATATGTAACTGATAATGTATGAAATTAAGTGATTGTAACAATACCAAGAAGGTGGGCTTAAGTATAATTAATGCCTTGTGTGAAAATCAGAGGGATCCATTAAGTTTCATGTATAAAAGTAACAATCAATCATAGTACACTTCAATGGGTTCAAGAGAATGAAGTCAGAAAGTCATGTTTCTACCAATAATTTCATAAAAAATTACCTCCACCTACAGTGTTGGCAAAATAAGGTGCATTAAGGAGCCATCCAACAATTTACTGAATGGTTTGAAAGGTATAGTACAACTAGAAAATGAAAATGTATATATTTAAAGATTCGTCACCTGTAAATCGAAATGTTGAAACATACAGTTAGATATGTTGTTTGTGGCATCACAAATTGTCGCCACACTTTCTATGCCAACATAGCATGGCCACAACTTACTAACCCTAACCGTATGGTTTCAGAATGTGGGAAGGAACAAAAACACTTGAAAGAGATCCATGTAGTCACGGGGAAAATGTACAAAGTCCTTGCACACAGTGGTGGGAATTGAACCCTGATCCTACAGCTGGCACTGCGCTAACCACTACGCTACCATGGCACCCTAAAGATAAAGAAGTCTCTCTCAGGGACTGTATGGGACAATCACCTTCATTCTACGTCCATCAAGTATTTCCTGTTTTCATGGAGCCCAGTGTTTGAATTGGAGAGAGAAGGCCATTGTCTAATAGTTGAATGTTAGGAATATAATTTAGGTTGGGAAAAGTTGCTTGTAATTGAGAAAAATGCCCTTATTTAATGGTTATTTGGAATTAAAACCAAAAAACATTGAAAACTATGATTGATGTGTAAGTTGTAGAACTCAGGATGTCTTGTAAGGAATGCTGGTCCGGTACATACCATCAATGGGCATAATGCCATCATCAGGCCTCACTTCCCCAGGCCTGTCGATATCAACCTGATGCCGGTGCATCCATGCAAAGTGACCAAAGACAGTTTTGTCAGAAGCTAAATTGCATTCCTGATACTTCAGCAACATACAAAAATATGCAAACCAGAAGAATGGGAATTTAACTGTGTGGATTCAGGATTGGTTTGTCCACAGAAGACAGAGGGTGGTTTGTAAATGGAGTACTGTATATTCTGCCTGGAGGTCGGTGACAAGTGATGGATCTGTTCTGGGACTCTTACTCTTTGTAAATACTGTAAGTGATTTGGATAAGGAAATGAGGAGGTTTTGTAAGTCTGCAGATGACACGAAGGCTGGTGGTGTTGTGGAGAGTGTAGAATGTTGCCATAGGTTACAAGGGGATATTGGTAGGATGTAGAGCTGGGTGGAGAAGTGGCAGCTGGAGATCAATCCAGAAAAGTATGAAGTCATGCTTTGGAAGGTTAAATTGAAGACAGAATACAGGATTAATGGCAGGACTCTTAACAGTATGCAGGAACAGAGGACTCTTGGAGTCCATGTTCATACATCCCTCAAAGTTGCCACGCAAGTTAATAGTGTGGTGTGTCGGCCTTCATTAGTCAGGGGAATGAGCTCAAGAGCCACAAAGTAATGTTGCAGCTCTATTAAACTCTGGGTAGACCACACTTGGAGTATTGTGTTCCATTCTGGTCATCCCTGCATTATACTTAATTTTGCACAATGTTAAAGTGTATAAATCGCACCAGTTAAGTTGGAAGGGTGTGGAAGCTTTAGAGACGATGTTGTGTGGATTAGAAAGCATATTTTATGAGGATAGGCAGAGATAGGATTGATGAGAAAGATCTTCCATTGGGTGGCTGCAGAAAGTCAGGTGCAGGATAGGATTTTTCTTTTTGGGGTGAAGGAGGATGAGTGGTGACTTGGTGGAGGTGGTACCAGATGATAAGAGGCATAGATAGAGTGGACTGCCAGAATAGGTAACACAAGGAGACATGACTTTAAGGTGTTTGGAAGAAAGAGGGATATCAGAGGTAGATTTTTTTACACATAGAAGGGTAGGTTTGTGGAACACAATGCCAAAGATGGTGGTGGTGGCAGATGCAATAGCATCATTTAAGAGACTCTTAGACAGTCATGTGGATGAAAGAAAAATGGAGGTCTATGTGGGAGGGAAGAGTTGGATTGATTTTAGAGTAGGTTAAAGGGTCAGTACAACATCATGAGCCAAAGGTCTGTTACTGAACTGTACTGTTTTAATTTCTATTTTTTAAAATATACAAAAAACTTAAAAAGAGAAATCACTTAAAAATACTACAAACCCCTTTAAACAATTTATATAAGATCAAACGTGGTTGATTAAGATGGAAAATAAATTATCTTTTAATTATCCTTTGCTATCACAACTATTCTTCTCTATTTGTGTGATTGATTTACTGCTCGTGCTCCAGTGCAGGTTCAATGATTAGGATTCCCACTGGGGTATCACAACAGTCTGCACTTTGTCTTTCGACTCTTGTCAGGGGTCTGGATTTGAAACCCAGGCAATACCCATAAAGTTTGGCCATCAACCTCATAAATTGTTTTTGAATTAGAATCATGAGCTTGGTGGCATGTGCTGAGAAATAGCAGGAATTTCTGGAGCTGCCAATATTTCATAGCAACTTCTGCAGGAGGAGATATTTTATAAAATTGTAAATGACTGCTGTGTCTTGCTCAAAATTGAGAAAGGAATTAGCCCCCAGTATCCACAAGTTACTGCTTCTTAACAGGGCCAGATTAAGCTAGTGCGGGGCCTGTAGCACATGTTATAAAGGGGCCCTAAATTTAAAAAATGCACATAAGAATTAAAACATAAATTATTTACTTGCATAGTAAAATAATTCATTGTTTTCATTTGCTATACAGCCAGATAATACAACAACTGTCTGACACTTCAGTAATAGTATTACTTACATGTAGGTATCAATTTCAAATGTCAAAAGTAACAAAACTACAATCTGAAAGTTAGATTTTCTAGATTTAGTATGAGCAAATTTGTTGATGATACTGGAAATGTCTATTTCACGCAGAAGTTCGTGTTCAATGCTCATTAGAGTGAGATTGTTCAATCTGTTTTGACCCATGGTGCTCCTTAGTTCATTTTTAATTCCTTTTCAGTTTTGAAAATGAACATTTTCCACTGCAGTTGGTAACCATGAGTGACAAATAGATGTGCAAGGCATTTTCTACATTTGGAAAACATGACTTCAAAGAATTGTCAGTTATCAAACGGTACAACTGTAACTCTACGAGGTCTTGTTTGGCGCCAATACAAGAAGCAAGATCAGTTTTCAACAGTTCAGTAAACTGTACAAATTCTTCATTAAGACTTTCTTCCAGATCTTCCGGATATGATTTAATAAGATTTGATGACCTCTTTACGATCTCTTCAGGTATAAACGACTGTAACTGATGAAGGAATTCAAAAACACCATTTACCTTTAGATAACCTTTCTGCCTTTTTGACAGGGCTGAAAGCAAGCTGTCAATAATGGCAAGAAATGTTCGGCTTTTAAACTTCTGAGAAGGAGTTTGAGATTCAACAAGTGGATGAAGAGTGCTGGAACCACTGAAATCATCATAAGTTCGATTTTGCTTGTGTTTTCTTCGAGCTTTTTGCTCAATGTCTGAAAAAGTAGACCGCATAGCTTGAATATATCCATGCAAGGATTCACAGAGTGCACAAGGTGTGTTCAAGTCTTGGCCAGAAGATTGCAAAGAAGCGCTGGTCATTTGAAAATGCTGTAATACTTGATCCCACAATATGACCATTATTCCTGTTTCCAACTTCATCATGGTTGAAAGTAGTCCACGAGCCTGTTGTCAACACTCTGCCTTCTGATCATTGTTATTTGAAATGTCATCCAGGACTTGTTTTATGGCAGAAAAGCTGTGTAAATGTGCTTTTGTGGCACCAGCACAAGCTGACAACTTGGTATCCAACATTCTTTTCACAATGGGCAAATGAGCACCACTATCAGATAATGCAGCAGAAAGGAGATCCCATCAATAAGTAGAAGCAGAAAAAAATGTGTACCGGCTTTCTATAAATTGAAAGAAAATTAATGCTTCTTGACAACATTCAGCAGCAAATTTTCCAACCAAATTTAGTGAATGTACAAAACATGGAATGTAATCCGCAAACTCTTTAATTCGTGCTTGTAAGCCACTATACTTGCCACTCATGTTGCTGGCATTGTCATAACTTTAACCACTACAGTATTTTATATTAATGTCATTTTCCTTTAAAAAGTCAAGTAACCTTTGAGTGATGTAAACACGAGGAATTCTGCAGATGCTGGAAATTCAAAGTTGCTGGTGAACGCAGCAGGCCAGGCAGCATCTCTAGGAAGAGGTACAGTCGACGATTCAGGCCTGACGAAGGGTCTCGGCCCGAAACATCGACTGTACCTCTTCCTAGAGGTGCTGCCTGGCCTGCTGCGTTCACCAGAAACTTTGATGTGTGTTGCTAACCTTTCAGTGAGTTGTTCAGCACTATGACCTTCCATATCCAAAAACTTCACAAATCTTTCAACTAGTCCAAACGGCAAAACATAGCACACAGTCAAAGTCAGCTGGTCCCCATTAAATATATCTTGAGTAGAATCCAATGAAACAGAATAATACTTGTATTTCTTCACTTCACCGATAATGTGTTCCAGTATGCTGGATCCAATCAGATTGATGAATTCCTCACATGTTTTTTAAGACAGGTATGATTTATGTCCCTTTCCTTGATTTGCATGAGCATTTATACTACGACACAGCAAGGAACCAACACACACCTGCACACACGTACTGTACCATGCAGTATGCAGCTCCCCTGACATGAAAACAACAGTGTTGCCAGCTCGTCGTCGTTGTGGTGTGGATGAAATCACACAGCGTTACGTTACCGGTAGGTACAAGGCAGTTTCTTTATTCGACAAACCAAGGTTACAGCAGGCAGAGATCCCTGGCAGAACAGGTCTAACTGCCTTGTGATTGAGGCTCGATATTTATTTGCTAAACGCAAAGAACAGTTCATAGTTACAAATATAGACAATCCTTTGAAGTTTTCACATCTTTTGATTAAATTTATTCTACCGGCACCAGTATGTCTAAGCTGGCATTCATAGCCTTTAGGAATGCAAGTTAAAATCCATGATACATTATTTGGTATGTTATGTGCTAACATAGAGGACAATTCATATTCATAAAGCATGGATAAGGTGTCTTCTCAACTACCTGTAAACTTAGCATTCTTGTCTCAGAGGTGCCAGAAATGCATTGTTACAAATGAAACTGGGTTCACAGCTTTTAGGAAATGTATTGTTATGAACTCAATCCACAGCACTTTGTCAAAGAACAGAAGACTGATGGCTGAAGTCATTTATTTAAGTGTAAATGAATCGTCCACCCAAAATTCACTCTAACAGTAGTGAGAATACGGCTTGCAAGCATTTAGTGCGGGCAGGGCCCTCGAAAATGCGGGGCCTGTAGCATGTGCTACTTTTGCTACTA
This sequence comes from Mobula birostris, assembly GCF_030028105.1. Lineage (NCBI taxonomy): Eukaryota > Metazoa > Chordata > Chondrichthyes > Myliobatiformes > Myliobatidae > Mobula > Mobula birostris. The sequence goes on from NC_092390.1 coordinate 36,132,624, forward strand.
GGTTAATCCAGCCCTGCTTCTTGATGATTCTCACCATCCTCCTTATTTCTTTTCTGGTTTGGTTGTCATATTCAATCAGAAATATTTGCTCCATCCTTCACACTGTTACGTAGTTTCCTGGCAATGGCCATCAGTCCTCAGCGATATGTTGCTTAGAGACACCACTTTCAAAGATGGTGATAACTGAGCATTTAAATGGGAGATTGAAAGTCTGGTGCCACAGCAACAATTGCTCACTCACCATCAGCAAAACCAAGGAGCTGATTATCAACCACAGGAGGAAGAAGCAGGAGGACCATGGGTCAGTCCATATGTAACCGGGTGATAGTCAGATCTTATTCAGCATCGTTAAAAGTGTATTTAGGTATCCATCCGAGTAATGCTAGAATAGTTGTCTGTGCCTTTAAGGGAGACGGTGATGTCATTACGCACGCGCGAGATAGTGGGGAAACCATTTTGTTTCTGCTGAAGACGCTGGTGGGGCGTTGGAATCAGGTTCCTCCCAGAGTGTGCTGGGCATGGTGAGGAAAGGTGAGCATTAATTGACAACATCCATGTGAATTCATTTATTCTTGTTGGTGAATCGAGAATATCAGTAATTTGACATGTTTTACATGTGGATGCTTTAGATTTCCATGAGTGAAGGCATCAGCGCTGGATAGTGTGGCTTATACAAAGTTCCCCACCATCCAAGTAGGTTAGTCTTCCTGTAATTTAACTACCAGGCAATACCTTGTAAACGTTGTGGCAAAGTGAACCTTTTGTCTAACTTTATTGTATCAGGACTGATTGTGCATGCAACTGCGTAACGTGAATGTTTAGTCTCTGTTCAGAAGTTTAGCACGTGTGTACGTCTTAGGTGAGATGTATTCGCTTACATTTTTTGCTGTTATGTTTAAGATGCAGGGTGGGTGGGATTCTAATGTTGTTTGTATTGTGTTCCTTCAGAATTGCCACTATCGTATTAGTACTGTATTAGTTCTGGTATTTTTTATACTGCATACACAATTCTGTCCGTACACAAGGGTGAGGATTGAAAGTTAAACTGAGATTGTAATGGCAAGAACTGGTTGTAAATTCATTTGTTTTGTTTCACGACCCTCTTCCAGCACTTAAACATCTAAAAAGGAATTAAAACCCGAAAAAGTCTTTGTTGTCCTGAGTGTGTACTTTTCCCCAGGCTACACATATAAGGGGATCAGAGATGAGGAGGCTCAGTGGATTTAAATTCCTTTGTGTTAGCATATCAGAGGATTGGTCCTGAGGCCAGCCGGTAAGTGGAATCACGAAGAAAGCACAACAGCAGCTCTATTTTCTTCAACGTTTGCATAGATTCAGCATGCAATCTAAAACCCTGACAGACTTCTATAGATGCACTGTGGAGAGTATCCTAAATGGTGGAAGCACCAAAGCCCAAGACAAAAAAAGGCTGCAAAATGTGGTGGATACAGCCCAGACCATCACAGAAAAAGCCCCCCCTCACCACTGAGTGCATTTACATGGGGCACTACCACAAGAAAGCAAAGCCCCACCACCATCCAGACGATGTCCTCTCTTTTCTGCTACTGTTGGGTGGAGTACCATTAGGTCCCACACCATCAGGTTCAGGAACAGTTATTACCCTACAACCATCATGCTCCTAAAGCAGTGTGGATAACTTCATTCACCACTACTCTAACTGATTCTATGACCTACAGACTCACTTTCAAGGATGCTTTACAACTCATGTTCTCCATATTATATTTATTTGTACTGCTTGTCTTCTTTTGCATGTTGGTTGTTTGTCAGACTTTGTCTGCTTATGTGTAGTTTTTTTTCTGTAAATTTCTATTGTAGTTTGTTTTGTAAATGTCTGAAAGAAAATAAATCTCAGTGTAGTATATGGTAACATTATGTACCTTAATAATAAATTTAATTTGAACTTTGCACTTTGAATTTTGAATTTCCAACACCAGCCCTTGTGCTGGGATTTACCTTAGGCAGCTGCAGTTTTACACTGCAGTAGGCAATATTATGTGCTGGGAGCCAAGCTCCCAGTGAAGGACTGTGCCTGAGATCACACTAGAAGAAACTGTAGCCCAGCAGCTAGTGAATGGCAATCACTAGGTAAGAAAATACTGTATAGCCTATTTTAAAGCAACACTCTTAAATCTAGCTTGATTGGAACCCTCTTCTAAGTTGAATCATACTGGGTGACATTTTTTTTAATTTAGTACAAGAGTTCCCCTATGCTAATATCATGCATTGCATCCAATATCCCCAGGGGCCACTCTGCCACTTTACTGAAGAAGTTCCCTGGGCTATTGAAAGCTAAAGGGCGTGCAGCCAGGGAACTGGGGAGCGAAATCTGTGAAGTTATTGGCAGTTATCAGCTTCTGGGAATTAAATCTCTTGCATTTCACAGGAACCTTTCACATTTCTATGCGGTAGAGTTAGTATCTTCCTGAAGCTACAGAGGATGTGGTGTCTCAGAAAGGCAGCTTTCATTATTAAGGACTTCCCGCACCCAGGGCATGGCCTTTTCTCACTGTTACCATCGGGTAGGAGGTACAGAAGCCTGAAGGCACACACTCAGTGAACATGAAGGAACAGCTTCCTCCCCTCTGCCATCGGATTCCTAAATGGACATTGAACCCTTGAACACTAACTCACTTTTTTAATATAAATATTTCTGTATGATTTTTAATCTATTCAATATGCCTGTGTTGTAATTTATTTATTTATTTATTTTCTTCTATATTATGTATTGCATTGAACTGCTGCTGCTAAGTTAACAAATTTCACAACACGTGCCGGTGATAATAAACCGGATTCTGATTCTGGTAGGAGTGATCACTGTTTTCTGCTGCTGGAATACATCAGTCAAGAACAGATGTGACACATCTTTGGATTGCCATCTGACTTGTTGTAGATACTGTTAGACTACAGATGAAAACAGCAGCTTTAAAATCTAAGGACAGGATTGCAGTTGAACATCACTGCAGCTGCCATAGAATCAAAAGCAAGGAGAAGAAAGATGACACTTACTGACTGTAACATCTCAAGGCAGCTCTGACATCTGTTCAGAGGATTGATGTCAAATGTAGATTGTTTGCACCAACCATGGAACCTAATTTCCTCTGAACACCACCACCCCTCGCAACCTTCCAGCACCAGATTCTGGTTAGGTTGATGCATCCTTTGATCAGAAATCAAGTGAAGGAGAGATTTACCTCTCCACAAATATCAACTGAAACACATCAAAGGAAAAAAAATAGGTCACCTACTAAGAGTCTCTTAAATATCCTTATTGTGCCAGCCTCTGCACCCACAGCAGTACATTCCAGACACTTAACACTTTACACAGAGTCTGACATCTCCCCTATAACTTCCTCCACTCACCTTTAAAGGATGTCCTCTAGTATTGGCCATTACCACCCTGGGAAAAAGGCGCTGGCTGTCCACTCTATCTGTGCGTCTTATACATCTCTGTCAAGTCACCTCTCATCCTCCTTCTAATTTTCTCTTTATTTCAGAAATACCAGAATCTGTAGAGTTTTAATGCATTGTAAAGTAACGTAATTGGTGGAAATATACAGAATTCACAATCACCGAGATTGAGTTGGGATTTCATTTTAAGAGGCTGGTCTGATGTGATGATGTAATTACACAAAGGGCTTTTACCGTGCTTTGTGTTCAGGTTTTTGGAGTTCAATAAATGAGTTGTGTGTTTTTTTCTTAAACATAAAACGCCTCATGTCATTTTATTTGTGAAACCCTACATTGGTGACCTTGATTCCCTAGGATGATTCCAGAGTTATTGAACATGTCGGCCAACACAGTTGCTTTGAGACTGCCCGAGCTTTGGGAGCAAAGTGCTGTTGCTTGGTTTTTACAAGCCAAGGCCCAGTTCGTGCTGTGAGGTCTCCGTCAACAACACCAAATTCTACTATGTTGTAGTGTCGCTGGGAAACTCCACGGCTGTGAGAGTGGTGAGTCTACTAGAACACCCGCCTGAACATGATGAATACCAATCGCTGAAAACTCACCTTTTGGACTGTTGGAGTCTGAGCACGCCAAACAGTTGCTCTCTTTGCCCGACCTCAGAGACACTAGGCCTTTGGATCTAATGGCCCACGTGCTGTCTCCCCTGGGAAATCACCATCCTTGTTTTACTTTTAAACAACTCTTCATGCAGCAAATACCTGATCAAGTTCTCATAGCCCTCCTTAATGCACCCATGAAGGACTGTAGGAAGCTTGCTAAAATGGCCGATTGTCTACACTCAGCTGGGCAGTGGTGCATCATTCCTCCTCCTGTCTCTACCTCAATAAGCTCAGTCAGCAAGACCCCCAATATACAGCTGCGAAACATTCGATGTTTGGTCAGTGTTTTTACGCCACTCTCTTTGGCACGAACATTAGCAAGTGATAACCCCTTTGCCCTTTCGACAGTGCCAGCAGCTTGGGGCATCAGAGGTCTGTGAACACCGTGGATTCCAACTGTAAGAGTCGTCTACTATTCATTACAGACACCCTTTCAGGGTGACATTTCCTGTGTGACGCGGGTGCTCAAGTGAGTGTGCTGCCAGCGTCGCCTATGGATGAAATGGTAAAGAGCGACGAAGCCTTGCTGGAGACCACCAATGGTAACAAGGTCCAGACTTACGGGACACAACGGATGATGCTCTGTTTTAATGGGAGATGATAAACATAGGACTTCGCCCCGGTTAAAGTGGCTAGGCCTCTGCTCAATACAGATATCCTGTGTGCCCAAGAACTACTAGTTGATCCTAAGAACAGCCAGTTGGTGGCTTTCAAGGACTTTGGGTCATTATCCTGTTCCACCCACATTCTCCACTACAGTCACAGAACATGGGGTCGGGCACCGCATTCCCACAATTGGCCCAACAGTCCGTGCCCACAATTATAGACTGGACCCAGAAAGGCTGGCAAGCGCGAAGGCTGAATTTACCAATGTGGATAGACTTGGCATTCTACACTGATCGAACAGCCTCTGGGACTCACCCCTCCATGTGAACCCAAAGTAAGATAGTGGTTGCTGCCCATGTGGCAATTACCAACGCTTTAACGAGGCCACTGCACCTGACCATTACTCACACATCCAAGACTTTTAGCCAGAAAGTTAATTTTTTCCAAAGTCAGTTTAGTTAGGGGCTACCATCAGGTGCCTGTGTGCTTGGAATTTCTCCACATGCCATTTGGGCTGAAAAATGCAGCATAGACTTTCCAACGGCTGATAGACTCTGTATTAAAAGACCTAGATTTTATTTTTGCTTGCTGGGATGATATACATATCACCAGTGCATCCAAATCCAAACACGTATCTCATCTCCGCACACTTTTCAAGCACTTAAGCCAACACAGGTTGATTCTTAACCCTGCTAAGTGCCAGTTTGGGTTGTCAACCATTGACTTTCTCAGCCATTGCATCTCCACAGAAGGTGCAAAAGCCCTCCCATCAAAAATAGTCACTATTATGGATTTCTCACTGCCCCGAACTACTTAAAAACTACAGGAGTTTATAGGTATGGTGAATTTCTATCACTGCTCCATTCCATGGTTGGTGCAAACAATCTACATTTGACATCAATCCTCTGAGCAGATGAACACCTACACTCTGTCCGCCAGAGAAAGCAGGATCTCCCAGTGGCCACGCATTTTAATTCCACATCCCATTCCCATTCTGACATGTCTATCCACGGCCTCCTCTACCGTAAAGATGAAGCCACACTCAGGTTGGAGGAACAACACCTTATATTCGTCTGGGTAGCCTCCAACCTGACGGCATGAACATTGACTTCTCAAACTTCCGCTAATGCCCCACCTCCCCCTCATACCCCATCAGTTATTTATTTTTATACACACATTCTTTTTCTTTCTCTTTTTCTCTCTCTCCTTTTTCTCCCTCTGTCCCTCTCACTATATCCCTTGCCCATCCTCTGGGTTTCTCCCCCTCCCCCTTTTCCTTCTCCCTGGGCCTCCTGTCTCATGATCCTCTCATATCCCTTTTGCCAATCACCTGTCCAGCTCTTGGCTCCATCCCTCTAGGTAGTTACCATTTCACGGCGTTGGTTGACCACAAACCCCAGGTTGGCGCGATGGCCCTTGGTCTGCAAGCAACAAGGCCAACTGTCCTAGATAATCAGTTTTCAAAAGTTCAGTAAACTGCACAAATTCTTCATTAAGACTTTCTTCCAGATCTTCCGGATATGATTTAATAAGATTTGATGACCTCTTTACGATCTCTTCAGGTATAAACGACTGTAACTGATGAAGGAATCCAAAAACACCATTTACCTTTAGACAACACACATCAAAGTTGCTGGTGAATGCAGCAGGCCAGGCAGCATCTCTAGGAAGAGGTACAGTCGACGTTTCAGGCCGAGACCCTTTGTCGGGACTAACTGTAGGGTCGCATTTAAAAGAGCTCATTTGGTATCATCAAACACCCTGGTCATGGGATGTGGGACATGTCAGAATGGGAATGGGATACTGGCGAGACCCGACGCAGACTGGGAGACCGTTTTGCTGAACTTATGCTCCGCCGGTATAGTGCGCTTAAAGGCAATACCCCTAATCAGGTGCTTGACTGGTCAGCGGACATGACCAGGGTGTTTGATGATACCAAATAAGCTCTTTTAAATGTGACCCTACTGGCGCAACCGTTCCCCAATGCCCCCATAGCCTCTGACACTTCTGACACTTCAGACTATGCTCTGGGTGCTGTGCACGAACGGTTGGTCGGAGGCTTGTGGCAGCCTCTCCCTTTCTTCAGCCGGCAGCTCCGTCCCTCCAAAAGGAAGTACAGTGCGTTTGACCGTGAACTTCTCGGTCTCTATCTGGCTGTCCATCATTTTTGTTTTCTTCTAGGTAGTCACCATTTCATGGCGTTGGTTGACCACAATCCCCAGGTGGGCGCGATGGCCCTTGGTCTGCAAGCAACAATGCCAACTGTCCTAGATAATCAGAGTTCACAACTGATATTCAACATATCAAGGGGAAGAATAATGCCATGGCTGATTGCCTCTCATGGCCAGCTCTTGAGGCTGTATACATAGGGGTTGACTATGTTGGCATGGCAGCCGACTAAGCTACTGATCCAGAGGTCCAAGCTTACTGAACAGAAATTACAGGTCTGCGGCTGGCTGACATTAAAGTTTGCGCAAGCTGGGATTTCTCTCCTGAGTGATGCCTCAACTGGTCACTCTTGCCCTATAGTGCCTGCAAACTGGAAGTGGACTGTTTTTAACTCCATACATGGCCTGTTGCATCCAGACCGGAAGGCCTCATAAAAACTGATTGCACTAAAATTTGTGTGGTTCAGCCTTAGGAGGGACTTGTGCGATTGTGCCTGCAGCCTGTGTGGAGTGCCAGCAAGCAAAAATTAACCATCATATCAAAGCGCCTCGAGGTCCCTGAGCAATGGTTTGACCACGTCAATGCGGACCCTTGTTGTTCCTCTTCCCCCTACTGTGATTCCATGCACCTCCTTACTATGGTTGACTACACCACCAGGTGGCCAGAGGTTGTTCCTCTAGCACTAACGATGGCCACAGACATGGCTTAGGTGTTCATCAGCACCTGGGTTGCTCAGTTTGGCACCACATCTGATATTTCCATTGATCGCGGTCCCCAATTCGTATCAGACCCTTGGGCTCCGAAGGCCCCGAACCTCGGCATTAGGCTACACCACATCCCTGAGTATCACCCACAGTCCAAAGGCCTACGCGAGCAGTTTTACCGCTCGTTGAGGGCTATTCTGAGGGCTTCCTTCTTGGATGAGCGTTAGCATGATTGTCTGCTCTAGGTCCTGCTGCGGCTCAGAACAGCTCCCAAAGAGGACTTGTAGGCATCCGTGCCTGAGCTGGTATATGTGCAGCCATTGTGATTGCCAGGTGATTTAATTCCTCTCAACAGTGTTCCACCCTCCTCAGTAAACTCAAATCCTTTTCATCTATTCCTACCTCCCACCAAGGCGTACAGCACTCTTGGGTTCCTGCTGACCGACCTACATTCCACCTCATTCACTTTTGTCCGCCATGATGCACACCATCTTCTCCTTAGGCCCCCTTATGATGGCTCGTTCCGGGGAGAAAATACTTTTATTATAGATAAGACAGGTAAACGCAAACATGTTAAACTGGCCCACCAAGATTTGGAGGATTCCGCTACTATGCCCTTGGCACCACGACATGGCCATGAGTGTGTCAACAAGCCCCTGGATAAGCCAGGGGCACCCGCTGTTCCTCCACCCATGGAACACAGGACCTGAGCCGGACAGCTCGTCTGAGTTCTGGACAGGTCCACAATGTTGGTTTTAGACAATTCTTGGAGGGAGGGGGTGACGAAATTGGTGGAAGTATACACAATTCACAACCTCTGACACTGAGTTGTGCTTTCACTTTAAGAGGCAGGTCTGATGCGATTTACTGCACTTTGTGTTCAGTTTTTTGGAGTTCAATAAATGAGTTGTACGTTTTTAATCTTCAACATAAAATGACTCAAGTTGTTTTATCTGTGAAAAGCTACACCATAACTTGCTCAATAGTCGAGGAGTCTAAAACTAGAGTCCACAGGTTTAAGGTGAGGAGGGAAAGGTTTGAAGGGGACCTGCAGATTTTCTCAAATACTAGTAGTACAATCACAACATTGAAAAGATATTTGGGCAGGTTCATGGCAGGGAAAAGTGGATGAGCATGGACCAAATGGGAAATAGCATGGACAAGTTGGGTTGAAGGGCCTGTTTCTTTGCTGTATAGCTTTATGATTCTATGAATATAAATTAACAGTAAAAAGCAAAGCTAGAGATATTAAGTGAGGAAAATGAATGATCCATCAGAATCAGTGAAAAGGCAAAATGCCTCATAAAATCAGTCAGCCAGCACTAGAGAGGTACTGTACTGCCAATATTTTGCATGAGAAATTTTTGTATGGATCCTGTGATTTCTAGAGCAGTGGGAGTTCTCATAAAGTTTCTGCAAATCCTATTAATGAACAATTAACAACCATAATTAGTTTCAAACACATGACTCAAATTACTACTGGGCTTAATAAACTCTCCTTAAAATATGATTTTCTCCCATTAATATTCAAAATCAGTGGGTGCTCAAAATTCAGTTGCAAGATTGTACATTATACAGGTTTGTTTAGACTCTGAATTCTGGATTTTGTTCGCGTATAACATTTCTCCCTGACGGCTCCCACAGACATGCAAAATCTGTATCTTCCCACTTGGATCTACAAATTCCTCATCATAAATTGATTTGTAAGGGTGTCAAATAAAAGCAGGAGAATGGGGGTTGAGAGGTATAATAAATCAGCTATGATGGAAAGGCGGGGCAGACACAATGGGCCAAATGGCCTAATTCTGCTCCTATGTCTTATGGTCTTATAAAATAACTGTGCTACTCTGCTTATCCCAGAGTCACTAGCATCAAATTTCTAATGCCAATCCTCACGCAAATTCATGTGTGCAATTTCAGTGCCTAGCGCATTGTTTAGTCAATTACCTTGAAACACTTGTTAATATTTAAATCTTGCACATCTGTGGAACTAATTCCAGGGCTCTGATGGTGCACTAGACCAGCAAGCATACACCTGTTGGGAGTGCTTCTCAACCACGCTTCTGTAATGATCGTAAGGATGGTTCAACGGGACAGAGTTACTGATGCAGACCCGGGCAGCCTTGTTGCTGAGGCTGAGAGGAAAGTCTTGTTCCCATGGTCTCAGTAGGGCAGTGAAATGAAATGAGACTGGTGAGAAGTCACAAGAGGGATAGTGTAAGGAATCGTCTCACAGTTGCAGTGATCTAAGTTCAATCCCGACCTTGGATGTTATTCGTATGGAGATTGCACCTTCTCCCTTTGACCATGTGGGTTTCCTCCAGATGGCTTCCTTAGCAGATGTGAATAGAATGGATTTAGACTGCTTATCTTATAGAAGGCAACATAAACAGGTCCCTTTTCAGGTTGGAAGGATGTAACTTGTAGAATCCATCAAGAAATCAGTGTTTGACCTTTAATTATTTACAATTTATGGAATTCCTTGAATGGCAGGACGTCCTATCTCCTGTGGCCAAGGATATTTAGAACATTAAGGGCAATCTTTTAGAAACATGGAAGAACTTCAGGTTCTCCCACTACTGGAAACATCTCCAACTTTGACAAGTTTCATGTCACGCTGCTTCCACTAATAGAAGGGGAGTACAGTTTTACGGAATTTTACAGGTGGTCATTTAAGGTGTGTAAAGACTTCTCCTCACCAGCAGCACGAATCTCTGAAATTCTCCACTCCAGAGGACTGTGCAGGCTTGATTATGGTTTTATTTTAGGAAGTATATAAATTTTTGATAGATCTAGCAATTAAGAAATATGAAAAATGGCACAGAAGGGTAGATGCATCTGGGACAGATTGGCTATTGGACGGTGGGGCAGTCTTGAAGCTCAGAGTGGCCTTACTCGTGCACCAATAATCTAATGTTCTTATTCCAGTTTCTTCACTCATCCCAGGGCCATTTGGGTTGGTAAGTTAAATGGCTATTTTAATTTGCGTCTAGTAGTAGATGAGATCTAGAACATGAGGAAGGAAGACACACACACACAGAGTTACGTAATCTCTCGCACATTTTGTGACTGAATTAAGTTACTTGAAAGCCATTGAAGCTGCCTGACAAAGGTCTTCTTCATCACAACAAGTAGGCATTCCCTTGTTGTGACTTAGTAGAGTCTCTCCAAACTCTTGTCAAGTTTTTATACTCTTAAGAGAAAAGGTTACAGCAGGTTATTTGATAAAATTTCAATAGCTAAAATGTTTACTTGGATATTTTGAGCCTGACAAATAGTTATATTGCATTACATATTTACAATGGGTTCAAACTGTAACTGACAAGACACCTTTGAATGTTCAGACGTCTTTGTTGGGATATTCACAAGGATGGTCCAAGAGCTTCTGAGCCGAAAGAGCCCAGGCACCCAAAAATAATGCTGTGAGTTTAGTTACTGCCTGGTATGCCGCTCAGAGGACCTTCATTGCTACCTGTTTGGTCCTCCATCTCTGCCTGTCCTTGGCACTCTGCTCTATCGTGCCCCAGGTGCAGTTCAGGTTCTTCATTTCTATGGTATGGCGCCAAGTTTTCTTTGGTCTCTCATGTTTCCTCTGCCCTTCAGAAGTCTAATGAAGTGCTCTCTTGATGATAGAGTTGGTCTCTCTCTCTTCTCATCACATGGCCAATCCACCTCCAACATTTCCTCATGATAATTGTGGCTGTGTCTTCTTGGTGACACTGAAGGAGAAGGGCATGCTTGAAGATCTTCCTTGGCCAGAAGATACGGAGGATCTTCCGGAGAGTCATGGTGTAGAATGGTGACAGTTTGGCAAGGTTGTTCTCTGTCATGTGCCAGCATTCTGATCCGTACAAGAGTGTGGACAGAATACAGCTCTGGTACAGATTCTCCTTGGTGTGGATGCTGTACTTGGTTGATCTCCATGTGTTTCTCATTGATCTGAAGGTGTTTCTAGCTTTGCCGTGTCTGCACTAGATGACATCCTTGGTCCCACCATCCTGCCGAATGATGCTGCCCAGGCAGATGAATCTGCCAATTGTCAGAAGCAGACCGTTCTTATCTCTCACGGGACCACTGGATCTGGCCTCGAACTTCCTGCATACCAATTTTGAAATCATGTGTGTATTTACTGACCACCTCGACTGGCTGCTGCTTTGACCTCTTTTGCAAATTCTTCCATGTAGACTTTCTTACAAGTCCTTTCACTTTCCTGTTAGCTTCAATATATACTAGATACATAGAAACATGTACTTACTATAGAAATTACATAGGGTTACCCATTGCCCTCTTTTTCTAAGCTCCATGTACCCATCCAGGAGTCTCCTAAAAGACCCTATCGTATCTGTCTCCACCACCATTGCCAGCAGCCCATTCCAGGCACTCATCACTCTCTGCGTAAAAAATTTACCCCTGATATTTCCTCAGTACCTACTTCCAAGCACCTTAAAACCGTGCCCTCTCATGTTAGCCATTTCAGCCCTGAGAAAAAGCCTCTGATTATCTGCACAATCAATGCCTCTCATCATCTTATACACCTCTATCAGGTCACCTCTCATCCTCCGTCGCTCCAAGGAGAAAAGGCCGAGTTCACTCAATCTATTCTCATAAGGCATGCTCCCCAATCCAGGCAACATCCTTGTAAGTCTCCTCTGCACCCTTTCTATAGTTTCCACCTCATTCCTGTAGTGAGGCGACCAGAACTGAGTACAGTACTCCAAGTGGGGTCTAACCAGGGTCCTTTATAGCCCAAGCATCCCACAATTGATGAAGGCCAATGTACTGTATGCCTTCTTAACCACAGAGTCAACCTGAAAAGCAGCTTTGAGTGTTCTATGGACTCGGACCCCAAGATCCCTCCGATCCTCCACACTGTCAAGAGTCTTACCATTAATACTATATTCTGCCATCATATTCGACCTACCAAAATGAACTACCTCACACTTATCTGGGTTGAACTCCATCTGCCACTTCTCAGCCCAGTTTTGTATCCTAAAGATGTCCCACTGTAACCTCTGACAGCCCTCCACACTATCCATAACACCCCCAACCTTTGTGTCATCAGCAAATTTACTAACCCATCCCTCCACTTCTTCGTCCAGGTCATTTATAGAAATCACAAAGAGTAGGGGTCCCAGAACAGATCCCTAAGGCACACCACTGGTCACCGACCTCCATGCAGAAAATGACCCGTCTACAACCATTTTTTGCTTTCTGTGGGCAAGCCAATTCTGGATCCACAAAGCAATGTCCCCTTGGATCCCATGCCTCCTTACTTTCTCCATAAGCCTGGCACAGGGTACTTATCAAATGCCTTGCTGAAATCCATATACCCTACACCTACTGCTCTACCTTCATCAATGTGTTTAGTCACATCCTCAAAAAATTCAATCAGACTCATAAGGCGTGACCTACCTTTGACAAAGTATGCTGACTATTCCTAATCATATTGTGCCTCTCCAAATCTTCATAAATTCTGCCTCTCAGGAGCTTTTCCATCAACTTACCAACCACTGAAGTAAGACTCACAGGTCTATAATTTCCTGGGCTATCTCTACTCCCTTTCTTGAATAAGGGAACAATGTCTGCAACGCTCCAATCCTCCGGAACCTCTCCCGTCCCCATTGATGATGCAAAGTTCATCACCAGAAGCTCAGCAATCTCCTCCTTCACCTCCCAGAGTAGCCTGGGGTACATTTCGTCTGGTCCCGGTGACATATCCAACTTGATGCTTTCCAAACGCTCCAGCACATCCTCTTTTTTAATATCTATATGCTCAAGCTTTTCAGTCCGCTGTAAGTCATCCCTACAATTGCCAAAATCCTTTTCCGTAGTGAATACTGAAGCAAAGTACTCTGCTCTCTCCTCCAGTTCCATTCACAATTTTCCACTGTCACACTTGATTGGCCCTAATCTCTCACATCTTATCCTCTTGTTCTTCACATACTATTTGAAGTTCCTCCTTAATTCGTGTTGACTTTGCATCTAACACTTTCTTCTTAATTTTCCATCTTTCTTCTATACATGTTCCCTGCTGTATCCATTCTTTATTGTTCTTTCCAGCTCTGAATCCTAGACAAGCCTTGCTGCTCTCCTTGAAGACTGAGGCAATGCATTTCCACATTGTGTTGATCCTAGCTACTGAAACATCCTTGTCAAGGTCTTGCAAGGCCTGGAATCTGTTCTTAAGCTGAATGGTGAAGGCAAATCTCACACTGGTGTCCTTGAGCTTTTCAACATCAAAACATCTTTGACCATGTGTTCTGGTCCTAGCGCTTCTCAGCTTGAGTTTCATCACTGCTACAACAAGGTGCTCCAATCACAAACAAGAGGAAATCTGCAGATGCTGGAAATTCAGGCAACACACACAAAATGCTGGAGGAACTCAGCAGGCCAGGCAGTGTCTATGAAAAAGGGTGCAATCGACGTTTCGGGCTGAGACCCTTCATCAGGACTCTCGGGTAACAAGGTGTTGATCACTTCCTGTATCTGCTTCTCTCTTCACCTTTACATCCTGCAAGGATCATCTCCCAGTACCATTGACCATCAAATGGTCAATCCGTTTCTTGTCATGTCCATTGGGTGAGCACCATGTCAATTTGTCAACTTCACGGGGTGGGAAAAGGGTCCCCCTTATGAACAGGTTGTTCATGGCACAAAATTCCACCAGTCTTTCACCATTGTTATTCATCATTCCACATCCAAGCGTGCCCATGACCCTGGTGTTATTGAGTTAGTGAGTTGTTATTTCCTACTTCGGCGTTTAGATCTCCCACAACGATGATTAGGTCATGGCGTGGTGTTAATTCTACTTCCACTTGCAGCTGTGCATAGAAAACATCCTTTTCCTCAATGTCACTGTCAGTAGTTGGAGCATAGCATTGGATCACGGTCATGTTCACTTGCTTCCCTTTCAGTCTACTTTTGATAGGTTTCCACTCCAGCAAACACTTCTCAATGCCTTTCTTCAAAATGGCAGCTACACTATCGTGATGCTGACCATCTTCCCTTCATGGATGTAGAACTGTTTCACCATTTGCTGTCTACAGCCTGCCAGACCCTGTCCATCTGCTTTCACTGATGCCCATTATATGAAGGCCGTAACAACGCATTTCTACTGTCATTTGTGCTAGCTGCCAGAGCTGTGCATGGTTTGTACATTCCAAATGATCTTGGGAATGTTCAGTGCTTCCTTCACCAAGCCAGTAGCTTCCTCTCAATTTTCACTACTATCAGTCATGCAAATTCCAGGTGGAGACTCAGAAATATTGTCGCACACAGACGTAGAAAGATTCTTCATTGCTGTTTCCATAACAAATTTTTTTGACCAGTCAGGGTTGTTAGCCCTGAGTTGAACCACCGAACCTGGAGCACTGGTGGACCACTCTTAGTCTGGCCTCTACACTTTGACCTCTTTGGCATGGGTGATCCTACCAGGAGTGAAAGCAAAAGGGCCTACTCCAGCCAACATAGTTCTCCGTGTCATTGAGGCACACAAGCCTCCAAACCCTACGACATAGTTGTGGTTCTCTTGGAGGAATGCTGTGAGGGCTGAGCTTAATTACACAAATATCCCAATTAGTGATAATGCAAATAATGTCTATGACCAGATTTTTTGTGCTATGTGACAAAATCAATCTGGTTGCAAGTTTCCTCGAGCACAATCACTCAGTCAGTATTACTTGGTTGGATGTCAGTCAATTAACATAACTCCAATTCCTTACATTTGACTGATATATACATGAACATCTCATGGTCAATTCATTTTACAAACCATAGTTCACCAGAAGCCAGCCTCTTACTGTGAATCAGTAGCCTGTGCTCTGTAGACAATGCTGTTTGTTTACAAAGTTGCCCTTTGATTTTCAAACTGATTTCTACTTGAAAATTACATTAAGAACATCTATCCAAGTTGAGTTTATGAACAAGGCAGCTCACCAATGCCTCTACTTCCTCAGGGGGATAAAGACATCTGTGATTTCCCCATTGACACTTACTAATTTTTATTGATGCATCATAGAAAGCATCTTATCTAAATGGATCTTGGCTTAGTATGATAACTGCTCAGTCTATAAGTACAAGAAGCTGAAAATTGGTGGACTCAACCAGCCTCCCCTCCATGCACTACACCACTTGCTTCTTCAGTAAAGCAGTCAGTTTTATCAATGGAATCACCCCAGAAATTCTCTCTTCTTGTCTCTCCAACCAGGCAGGAGATACAAAAGCCTGAAAGCACACACTGTACAGACAGACAGCTTCTACCCTGCTGCTATAAGGATGGTTCCCTAGTATGATAAAATAGACTCTTGATCAGATCCACCACATTATGATCTTGCACCCCCTTGTCTATCTGCACTGCAACTAGCTGTTTCACTTTAATATGCATCCTGTTATTGTTTTGTCTTGTACTACCTAAATGCACAGTATAATAATTTGATCTGTATGAACAGTATGCAAGAAAATCTTTTCATTTTACCTTGGTCCTTGTGACAATCATAAATCAATTTCATTTCCAATTTCAGTTCCCGCAATATAGGGAACATAATAATCCCAGACAGGCTATGCATGCTTACTACCTGCTGGTCTCTGGGAAGGTTGGTAGGTAGCTCTCTTTGACTACAGACTGTCAGTGACAAAATCGCAGCAAACCGTGGGATGTTGTAGATACCTTCACCTTCAACCTGAAGGAAGTATTAAAGGGAATGACCATGACCATCAGATTTCTTGCCCTGATCGTGAGAACAGATGGTAAATACTTCGTACCTTGCTGATATTCAGGGAAGAAGTTGTTCCATCAAAGCCATATTCTCCTGTTGAAAATCTGGTCTTCCTCTTTCCTTTCGTGGCAGTTTGACCTCTGAGTAATTTCCCAGCCACAGTATTTGCTAAAGAGGCAGTCTGATAATCCACCCATATCTAGAACCAAATCACTTGTGCAGAAGCCCAAAGTCAGCCAAGAGATTTTCAGTAATGGCTTCTATCTATACTCGCAGTTAAGTTTTCCAGGTGAAAACCATCAGACACTTGCAGAATTACTGTACATCGAGAACAAACACCAATAAGTAACAAATTTGTAAATAGTCATTCTTTAAAAGGCAGTGGCAGGCTGCCTTTCCTATTGTTCAACATACATAAGCTGAATATGATTAAGAGAAGTAATAAGTTGGAGAGAAGAGCTCCAAAATGCATGCAGATTGATTTTCTATTTCTCCTGCATTGGGTGGGTCTGACAGACATTGGCTCTGTGTGCTAATGCCTTGATCAAAATGGCACCTGACTTAATTCATGGCAGGAGTGTATCCACATACATCGTAAGCTGTTTTGTCGTTAACGTCTCCTATAGCAACCAAATAGCAGGTATGATTGACTTCAGTTTTGTGCCATGTATTTTTCCCAGTGTAAGCTATTATTCAGCTCGATGAACTAAGTCTGTGGCAAATCAATTGACTTTTTTTTTTGTGCCACATATTATTTCCAGTGTAAAATATTATTCAGTTCTATGAACTAAGTCTGTGGCAAATCTACTATTTTAGAGGCAAGGCAGGCACGCTTTCTTGTCCTTTATTTCAGGGAATGATGTTCATTTAGTACAAAATGAATTTATGGTAAATATGTCAACATGTCAAATGTCAACTTTTTGACATTCTTGGCTCCTGCATAGGCCACTACTTCTGCTGTTGGTGATGCCTCATCATGTGGTGTGCTGCTGCAAGATACTGTGCGAAATGATGCATACTTGATCCTCTTATGAGCATGCAGCAATGTTAATTGAAGGAACATAGGACATAGAAATCTACAGCACATTACAGACCCTTTGGCCCACAAAGTTGTACCGACCATGTAACCTACTCGAGACACTGCCTAGAATTTCCCTACCGTACAGACGTCTATTTTTCTAAGCTCCATGTACCTATCTAAGAGTCTCTTAAAAGACCCTATTGTATCCACCTCTACCACTATTGCTGGCAGTGCATTCCATGCCCCCATCACTCTCTGTGTGAAAAACTTAACCCTGATATCCCCTCTGTACCTATTTCCAAGCACCTTAAAACTATGCCATCTCATGTTAGCTATTTCAGCCACGGGAAAAAGCCTCTGACTATCCACACAATCAATGCCTCTCATCATCTTATACACCTCTATCAGGTCGCCTCTCATTCTTACAAGGAGAAAGGGCCAAGTTCACTCAACCTATTCTCATAAGGCATGCTCCCAAATCCAGGCAACACCCTTGTAAGTCTGCTCTGCACTCTCTCTATAGTATCCATGTCCTTCCTGTAGTGAGGAATTAACATCATCAAGAGCCTATGTCTATGATACTGCTCACATGATTCTTAGGTAGTTTCTTGGAGGTGTTTGGAACATTTGTTAAGCTTATCCTTTAAGGACATAGCTCTAAATTGTACTATAGCAAGGAACCTATCGTCTCTTTCTGTTGATATACTGATCAGTGATGGAATACAAGCCCTTATTAATACTGAAACCCATGGATTTATACATCATGGCCAAATTAATTATGTGGACATCTTTAATAGCACACAACTCTGTAAAAATGTCAGTTTCTAATTGTCCTTTTATAGTGATTTCCAGTGTTTTAAAGATTACCTCCAAATTACATACCAGGAGATGAAACAACTTCATTGTCACTTCCCTAGTAGACATATAAAGCTAGTTGTCCACAGACATTCCCCAGGTCATGCTGGTGGCCTCTTGCTCTAGCATTAGTTCCCCTGGGGAGCTATATGTCAGTAAACAGCTTCATGGGTGGAATCTGAATTGACAGATATTGGGAATGTTCTGAAGGTGATTGGACAAAGCCTGAATTGTGGATTGTAGCTAGCATCCAGTTCTTTATGAGTGAACTACGCATAAGCATATATAAGAAACATGGCAAATTTCACCCAATTTATATATAATCTTAAAGAACTTGCATAAAATAAAGGGATCTTGCCTGGTCTCTTGTCAGTTTTAAGAATCTGTTCGATTGGAATTAAGTCCTACAGATTCCCTGTGATACACAATTCAAACAGTCAATTATATGCCTATTTTCTTCTCAAACATTCAAAAAAATGACCTGGATTTCTTGGCAATTGGCAAAGGGGCAATGAAAACAAAGGGGCATTGTCCTGGAAGAAGTCTATGCATTAAAAATATTGGAATTAGTATTGGCATCATTGTCCTTTCAGAATTCTGAACTCAGAAATCTGATCGTGGAGGGGATGAAACTGTTCCTAAATCATTGAATATATGTCTTCAGGCTTCTGCACCTCTTCTCTGAAGCTAGTAATGAGAACTAGGCATGCCCTGGGTGGTGAGGGTCCTTAATGAAGGATGCTGCCTTTTTGAGGTATCACCTTTTGGAGATGACCTTGATTGTGGGGAAGCTAGTACCCATGATGGAGCTGGCTGAGTCTATAACTCTCTGCAGCTTTTTCCCGCGGTCCTTCCATACCAGACAGTTTGCAACCAGTTGAAACGCTGTCCACAGTGCATCTGCAGAAATCTTCTCATATCTTTGGTGACCCACCAAATCTCCTCAAACTCCTAATGAAGTATAGCCACTTTTCATGTACCACATGAAAAGCTTATCTTACATATTGTCCCTACAGATCAAATCATTACACAGTGCATTGTGGTAGAACAAAGTAAAACATTAACAATGCTGAATAAAGTGCAAAATTTACTGAAATATAGTTTTGCTTTGTTTGACTTTGCTTTAGGTTTATCATTGCCACATGAACTGAGTTACAGTGAAAAGCTTGTCTTGTATACTGAACGTACAGATCAAATCACTACATGGTGATTGAAGTCAACATGAGTTAAAGCAACAACACAATACTGAATAATGTGCAACAGCTACAGAGAAAATGCAGTTCAGGAAAACAATAAGATGCAAGGTCTTAACGAGGTGGCTCATGAGGCCAAGAGCCCATCTTATCATCCAACAGGTCCACCCTACCCTGCTGTTATCAGGATACCTTGCTGTTACCCTGTCCTGATAACAGCAGAGTAGAATCAGTCCTTGAGTCTGGTGGTTTGTGCTTTCAGGCTTTTGTAGCTTCTGACCAATGGAAGAGGGGAGAAAGGAGAATGTTTGCAGTAGATGGGATCTTCAGTTATGTTGGTATTGGTTTATTATAGTCATGTGTACTAAGAGGCAGTGAAAAGCTTATCTTGCATACTGTTTATACAGATCAAATTATTACACAGTGCATTGAGCTAAAATAAAGTAAAACAATATCAATGCAAAATGAAGTATAAAAGCTGCCAAAAAGCGAAGTGCAGGTAAGTGATGAAGTGCAAGACTATAACAAGGTAGATTGTGAGGCTGAGAGTCCATCTTATCATCTAACATAGTGGTCACCAACCTTTTTAAGCCCAAGATCCCCTACCTTGACCTCAGTGAAAGGCAAGATCTAACTACTAAATCGTTTAGAGAAAAAACAGCTCATATTGTACTTCCAATTTGTGGCCTTTTATTCGGGCGAATTGTATTTGAGTTACTCAAAATACTTTTGTCCAACTTTCAAATTAATTCAAACAAGAAAACACTGTAACTAGCATATCAAACAGGCCATAGCTGTCTTTCTTTAAGAATATTACAATACTTCACACCTTTAATTCTAAGTTTCATTATTTTATTTTATTTCAGCACGAAAAATAAATGAATAAAAATTGACTGTTGCACTCCGTGTGATGACTGGGGCTGCATACTTTCTGCTAGTTCCCTGAAATTTGGCTCATAGCTACAGACAGCCAGTCTGAGACAGTCTGTGAGGTTGTAGGGTTGCCAACTGTCCCATATTTCCCCCACTAAGGTAGAGCGTTCCTATGAAACCTTTCGTGCCAAAATGCTTTACGGCGAAGAAGCAATTACCATTAATTTATATGGAAAAAATTTTGAGCATTCCCAGATCCAAAAAAATAACCTACTAAATCATACCAAATAACACATAAAACCTAAAATAACACTAACATATAGTAAAAGTAGGAATGAGATGATAAATACACAACCTATATAAAGTAGAAATAATGAAGATTAAGCCAAAACCGATTCGTGGGGTAAAAAAATCAGCACATATGCACATGCGCACACAGGTGCCCGTGCAAAGCTTCATGGTCATGGTAGTCTTTCTCAGGGTAAACACAAATGTCCCGGGATTTGACTGCTACTTTTGTCCATTATTTGGGAGTGAGAAAGTTGGCAACCCTAGTGAGGTGTCTGTCAGTAAGTCATCTCCTGTACTTAGATTTAATAATTTTCATCTGTGAAAATGCAATTTCACATAGATAAGATGACCCGAAGTAGGCACTGACTTTTAGTCCTATAAAACCAACACGCACACCACGCATTGCTTGGCCCCATCAGTTGTAATTGCCACCAGTTTATGAATGGGGATGTCATTTTCACAGACATATTTTCTTAAACTCATTGTAAATATCCTCACCTCCCATTCTTTCCTTTAATTGCAAAAGAGTGAGGAAGTCCTCCTTTGTTGTAAAATCCTGGAAAGCCATTCTGACAAATACAACAAGCTGAGCTGTTTGCATTACATCCAGGGATTCATCGAACTGTAGTGAAAAATATTCATGTCCTCTGACAGTGTCTCTACCCTCCTTGTCACTGTTGCAGGGCCAAGCGGTATATTATGTATTGCAGTTGTGATGCCGTTTTTGTTTTTAAAGTCATTAAAAACACTCGCTGCGGTAATGACCATTGCTTCCTTGAATAAATCGTCATCTGTAAAAGGCTTCTTGTGTTTAGCCAAAAGGCGACTTACACGAAATGATGCTTCAATAGCAGCCTTATTCTGAGCAGCTTGTTTTGTGAAAAACGATTGCTGGGCCTCCAACCTCGATTTCAGCTCAACTTTCCAGGCACGAATTGCGCTCTTTGGGGGGGTAGGTGCCTTTAAACTTCTGATGGTTGGTGTTGTGGTGCCGCTCCAGATTCCCTCTTTTAGTCAGTGCTTGTGTTTGGTGGCACAACATACATACACACTTGTCTTTCACCAAGGTGAATAGAAATTCCTCTTCCCATTCTGGATGGAATTTGTACGTTTTCGCCTTCTTTCGTGGAGCTTCCGCTAAGCTATTACAAGTGATTGCCGATTGCTTCGCCTCTGATCTGGGCCGACATTTACGTGCCAGGCAGCACCTAATTAATTAGCTTGTTTATTTTGGCTTTTTTTCTTAAAGATGAGCTGTGTGCCTCCCGGCTACCGCTGCACCCCTGCATTCTTCACAGCCCGGAGGTTGGACCACTGCTGTACATTGATGTTTGCGACCGTCTGTACTCTTATCTAATCTGATTGGTCATTTTGATGCAGCAGAGGCTACGCTGAAAACGCGGTGCATGGCGGGGGAGCTACACACATGCGCACTGGGCAGAAAGAACGGAACTAAACCCCTGCAACCCGGAAACAATCTCTCTTTAAAAAACAGCTTTTTAGCAAAAATATTGCTATAATTACCATTATCCTGAATAGTATTACTTTTATAATGCTCACATTACAACAGTATTTGTGTATTTATTTTTGATTTTTCTTCAGGTTCTACTGGGAAAGTCTCAAAGATCGACCGGTCGATCGCGATCGACGGGTTGACGACCCCTAATCTAACAGGTCCATTCAGGAATCTAATAACAATGTAGAAGCGTGTCCTTGAGCCTGGTGGAATGTGCTTTCAGGCTTCTGTATATTTTACACAATGGGAGAGGGGAGAAGGGAGAATGTCTGGGGTGGGTGGGGTCTTTGGTTATGCTGCCTGCTTTTCTGAGGCAGCGAGTATAGACTGAGTCTATAGAGGAAAGGCTGGTTCCTCTTATGTGCTGAGCTGTGTCCACAACTCTCTGCAGTTTTCTGTAGTCATGATCCGAGCAGGTGCTACACCAAGCTGTGAGGCACTCGGATAGAATCTTGTGGTACGTGACTAAAACCAGTAAGAGTCAACAGGGACATGCCTTTTTTTTCAGCCTTCTGAGGAAATAAGGAGTTGGTGAACTTTCTTGGCTGTGACATCAATGTGGTTGGACCAGAATAGGTTATTGGTGATGTTGACACCTGCAAACTTGATGCTCCCAACATCGCTGAACTAGACAGGAGCATGTGCACCGACCCTCTTTCTGAAGTAACTGAACAGCTCTTTTGTTTTGTTAACATTGAGGGAAAGAATGTTGTCACTAAGCTCTCTATCTCTTTCCTGTACTATGATTCATTATTATTTGAGATGCTAGCTGCTTTACTGAGGCAGTGAGAAGTATAGACAGAGTCCATGGAAGGAAGGATGGCCCTTGTGATGTGTTGAGCTGTTTTCACAACTCTCTGCAATTTCTTGCTGTCACAGGTAGAGCAGTAGGTCATACCAAGCCATGATGCATTCAGATATAATGTTTTCCATGAAGCTTTGATAAAAATTGTTAAGTGTCAACAGGGGTGTGCCAAATTTCTTTTGCCTCCTGAAGAAGAAGAGGCATTGGTGAGCTTTCTTGGCTGTGATTGGACCAATACAGGCTATTCCTGATGTTCACTCCTTGGAGCTTGTTCATTCTAAGAGTCTTCTATGAGCATCTCTAGGGTGATTCCTGAATATATTTCTCATTGATTATCACAGGCTTAAAGAATAATGGAACTAATTAGAGCAAAAGTTTTGACATTCAGTTGGTGAGCATCTCATCCGGGCCAGATAACCCACTTAGCGGGCCAGGCAGCATCCACAGAAAAGAGCAAACAGTTGACATTTCGGTCTGAGTCCCTGCCCCAGTCCTGTTGAAGGGTCTCAGCCTGACAAATCGGCTGCTCACCCTTTTCCATAGATGCTGCCAGGCCTGCTGAGTTCCTCCAGCATTTTCTGTGCATCGCTTGGATTTCCAGCATCTGCAGATTTTCTCATGTTTGTAGATAATTCATTGCCTTGATCATCTGTATCATTCTCATGATGATGACACTACAGTAGATTCAAATTTCTCTGTTGTACTACTGAACTGATGCATTATCTAGCATTACTTCCTAAAGCAAGAGGTTGGAATTTCGTTCAAAGTATCCATGGAGCATGGATGGAAATGGAATAAATCAGGTAACGAGTTAAACAGAACTCTTCTCAAAGTTATCCCATTGCTAGTGGACAGAATTTTCAACCCACTCTTCTGGTGGAGGAATCACATATTCTGTGGAAAAATTCTATGTGGAGTTGGCAGGAAAAGAAGCTTGCAAAATAGAAGATAGAACATATCTTTAAAATGTAAATACAAGTTAGAATTTGTATGTAATCACTGTGTATCCTTTGAATGGAGCTCGCATGCGGGCACTTGCTTTGTTGTTAAATAATTATATTTTCATCATCTTCAAGCACTACTAACAATTTTATTCTGATGTAGTAATTGGAACAGCTGGCAGTTGTCTGAAACCTGACTCCCAAATCGGCAATCCATCCTCAGAATCAGATTCAGATTTATTTTCACTGGCATATGTCATGAAATTTGTCTAGCTGAAGCAAAACAGAGCAATACAAATAAATATAATATAAATTACAATAGAAAATATATATTAAAATGTAAATAAGTAGTGTAAAAAGACAGCAAAATAGTGAGGTAATATTCATTGTCCATTCAAAAAATCTGATGGTGGAGGGGAAGAAACTGTTTGGAAAATGTTGAGTGTGTGTCTTCAGGCTTCATCACCTCCCCTCTGATGGCCGTAAAGAGAACTGGGCATGCCCTGGGTGGTGAGGGTCCTTAATGATGGATGCAGCCTTTTTGAGGTATCACCTTTTGGAGATGTCCTTGATAGTGGGGAGGAGGTACCCGTGATGGAGCTGGCTGAGTTTACAACCCTTTACAGCTTTTTCTGATCCCATGCAGTGGCCCTTCCATATCAGACAGTGATACAACCAGTTGAAATGCTCTCTACGGTGTATCTGCAGAAATGCTGTCATGTCTTTGGTGACGTACCATATCTCCTCAAATTCCTAATGAAGTATAGCCGCTGGCATGCATTCTTCATAATTGCATTAATACGTAGGGCCCAGAATAGACCTTCAGAGATGTTGCCACCCAGGAACTTGAAAGTGCTCACTCTTTCCATTGCTGAATGTAATTTGGAAAATTGGAAATATAAAACAGAAAATTCAGAAAAAAATCAGCACATCAGACAGCAAAAGAGGAACTAGGAAAAGTTAGTAATTGAACCAATGTCTCAATGTGTTCTCCTCTACAACAGCTACACTCTGTCGAAGTGGCTATCTTAAGTTTCCAGTTGCATGTCACTTCAACTCCCTATCCCATTCCCACTGTCTCCCATTCCCACATTGACCCACTTGTCCTCAGCCTTCTCCACGCCACAATGGACATAAACGAACTAGAAGAACAACATCTCATAGCTCCCTTCCCCACACTGCTTGTTTCTAACTCCAACCCAAGATCCACAAACCTGACTATCCAGATAGGCCTACTGTTCCTGTATGCTCCTGGCCCACTCATCTCTATTTTATCCCCCTTGGTTTAGTCTCTTCCCCACCTACATCCATGGCACTTCTCAAGCTCTCTATCTCCTCACCTTATTGTCACCATGGATGTCCAATCCCTCTACACATCTATTCCCCCATCAAGAAGGCCTTAAAGCTCTTAGTTTCTTTCTCAACAACAGACCTGACTCATTCCCCTCCACCATCACTCTCCTCCATTTGGCAGAACTGGTCCACTTCTGGAGACAAACTGTCTATCAACATCTTTTATAAACTTACTCGGTACTATGGCTATCTTGACAATGCCTGTACCCACCCTATCTCCTGTAAAAATTATATTCCCTTTTCTCAGCTCCTTAATGATTGCCACATCTATTCCCAGGGTGAGAAATTCTGTTTCAGGACATCATTGATACTGCCCTCACCCTCATCTCCTCCATTTCCTGGACATTCACACTCACCCCATCTACCCGCTGCCTTAAAAGGGATAGAATTCCTCTTGTCCTCATCCACCACCCCATGAGCCTTCACATCCAGCCCATCATTCTCCGCAAACTTCCACCATCTGCAATGGGACCCGACCATAAAACACATCTTTACCTCACCCCCTCAGCTTTCACAAGGGTCGCTCACTCCATGATTCCCTTGTCCATTCATCCCTTCCCACTAATTTCTTGGCACTTATGCCTGCAAGTGGAAGAATCTCTACACCTATTCACCCCCTCTCTCACCTCCATTCAGGGCTCCTAATGGTCCTTTCAGGTGATGCACCATTTCACCTGCAAATCTGTTGGAATTGTCTACTGTATCCAATGCTCCTGATGGTGCCTCCTCCACTCTGACGTAGATTGGGGGACTGCTTTATTGAACAACTTTTCTCCATCCACAAAAAGCAGACTGTCATGGTGGCCAACCATTTTAATTCCAATCCCCACTCCCAATCCATCGTGTCGGTCTATGGACCCCTGCCATAATGTGGCCACTCCCAGGTGGAAGGAACACCACCTCATATTCTATCTATGTGGCCTCCAACCTGATGGCATGAACATCGACCTCTCACAGTTTTTTCCCTCTTCTTCTATTTCCCACACTGGCCCCCTTCTTATATCCTTGCCTCACATGTCTATCCCCCCATTCCCTTTCTCCCATGGTCCACTCTTCTCTTCTATTAGATTCCCTCTTCTCCAGGCCTTTACCTGTTCCATCTATCACCTCCCAGCTTCTTCCTTCTTCCTCCCTCCCCCACTTACCTGGTTTCATCTATCATCTTCTACCTTGTACTTCTTCCCCTTCCCTTGCCTTGTTATTTTGGCATCTTCCCCCTTCCTTTCCAGTCCTGCAACATTAATTGTTTATTCACTGGCCGTCTGGTGCTCCTCTTTCACCTCTTTCTCCCATGGTCGACTCTGCCCTCCTATCAGATTCCTTCTTCCTCAGCCCTTTATCTCTTCCACATCACACCTCGGCTTATTCCTTCATTGCCTCTCCACCACCCACCTTCTTTTCACCTTTCACTTGCCAGCTTGTACTCCTTCCCTTCCTCCACTTCTTACTCTGATATCTTCACCCTTCCTTACTGGTCCTGGTGAAGGGTCTGGAGCTGAAATATTGACTGTTCATTCCTCTCCATGGATGCTGCCTGACCTGCTGAGTTCCTCCAGCATTCAATGTGCATTGCTCTGGACTTCCAGCATCTGCAGTATCTCTTGCATTCCACTTTGGCTACAACCTGACTGCATGAACATTGTATCTTCTAGTTTCTCTCTTTAGCGCAGCTTATCTATGGTGTTTTAAACAGCTTTTTGGAGAACATTATGTCTTTTGCAGCTGAACTGACATGCAAGGAGCCAAAAACTTCAGTGGTAGCTCAACGCACTGAAGAAGAGTCCACCAACCAAATGAATCAGTAGATACGTTTGCTAGGGAGAAGTTACTTCTTTTTAAAAGCACACATTTTTCTAGTGGGATTTTAAAGAGAAGGCCCAGATTGTTGAAGAAATGGCAACACGAAAGAAAAAACATTACAATGATTGCATCCAATTTTATCTTTAACATGTCATTTCATCGGCATCTTGCTGTTCCAATTAGCATTTTCACATCAAATTGAAAGCTAGGTACCAAGCGTTTTGAGATGAAGAAGATATAAAACACCAGGATCACTTATTAACCAATGCAAATGTTCTGGATGTGTGCACTTCCTTCAGAGTTTGCAAAGTAGCATGACAAAGATAACATTGCAACGTGGTAGAATAGAGGTAGTTCAATGCTTTACAGCAGCCAACTGTAAGATTAGGGTTCGATTCCCGATGCAGGCTGTAGGGAGTTTGTACATTCTCCCCGTGAAAACATGGTTTCCTCTGGATACTCTTGTTTCCTCCCACATTCCAAAGGTGTACGGTTAGGGTTAGTAAAGTTATGAGCATCCTCTTTTAGGCACAAAAGCGTGATGACACTTACTGGCTGCTTAGCACAGTCTTCGCTGATTTGATTTGACATAAACAATGCATGTCACTGTGACAAATAAACCTATTCTTTTATTTTATGTTCCATCTATTACTTTGCAAGCTACTTATCCTGCAAACACTACTGTACCAGTTTTCTGTAGAAGTTGTGAATTCTCCAAAAGAGGATGGATTCAGTTGAGAATTGGGTTTCTGTAAATACCACTGACTATTTG
This sequence comes from Mobula birostris, assembly GCF_030028105.1. Classification (NCBI taxonomy): domain Eukaryota; kingdom Metazoa; phylum Chordata; class Chondrichthyes; order Myliobatiformes; family Myliobatidae; genus Mobula; species Mobula birostris. Next base: position 36,160,322 of record NC_092390.1, read on the forward strand.
TCGATGTTCCTAACTGTTCCAACTATACTACTATACTGTTCGTGTAAGAACTTTAGCATGAACACCAGAAAAATTTAAAAGTCAGAGCAAATGTCCCAAATGTGCATATTTTGTGTGAAACATGCAGCATGGTACATAATGAGCAATGTTTCCTTTAACTGTACTCAGCATCACCAAGTCAAAGAATTTTCTATAGAGACCAAGCTGTGAGTTTCGCTTTGTGGGAGATGTGGAACAGCCATTATTTCAGATCCTACTCAGGCAACTGTATTGCTCTCCTTATGTGTGAAGTCAGAAGTACACAATTTTGCAGTAAACCAAACTCCGCTCAACTGAACACGGGGGTCAGGATATAGTGTCCAAGCTCTGGATGCTTTGTTTGGGCTGCGCTCACACAATTGAGTAAGAATAAGTCTTCTGATAACGGAGTCCAAGCAAAGTTGTTTGTGTCTTTTTTACAATTGCAGAACAATGCTGGACGTTAAGATCTTCAGGTACTGCAGGTCTACTGCATCAATGAGCTACTCGTTGGCAGAGGAGCTGAACCTGGTGCTGATCATGTTACTGCCTGCTACTGGAAGGCATTGGAGGCGGTGCACGGAGGCGGTGTGCGGTCTGACTGCGAGTGATTGTCTTGGATGTTACCCTTGTGATCGCAAGACCCTGGTGGACATTGACAATGTAAAGTGCTGTAAGTCCATTGTTTATTGGAGAGACAGGCTGCGGGGGAGCTGCGTGGCCCCAGTTGTAGAGAGTTCTAGGCCTCAGTCCGCGGGCTTGCCTGTTGTAGTAGTCCAGGAGAGGAGATGCAGGAAGTGGTGTAGCATGGTGTCCAAGGGGCTGGCCCTTCCTGTCTGTACCGCCCTCCAGTATTCAATCGGCAGAATGACAAGCTGGTTTGTGAGCGTGTGTATGTTTGGACTGTTGAGAATTGCTTGTCTTGCTGATAATCCCCATGCACTATCAATTTACAGGACATGTCACTCATGGACTTGGGCTGTAATATATTTTTTATGTGTGACTGTATTTTACTGCTATCTCATATGTGCTGTATGTGCTGTGTGCTGTGTATGACTGTTGGTATTGTGTCTTAGACCTTGGCCCCAGAGGAATGCGGTTTCATTAGGCTCATTCACGGCTGTTCATGTATGGATAAATGATAATTAAACTTGAACTTGAGTTTTTAATAACAATGACTTCAATGGCGCAAACAAAAGAAAGGCAACACAGTATTCTGTACGTGTACGTCAGTCCAACTGAAAAACTCCATCAAAAATCAATATGGCTTTCCACCCCCTGCACCTCCCCCTGCCAATGTGGTGCAATAGAATTTTGGAACTAAAGTCAGCAGCACTATTAAAATAAAAGTCAGCAGAGCAACATTTCAAAATAAAAGCCTGAACACTCCCCACATGTCATCTATAAAGACATGACAAACAGTTAATGAAATAGGTTATGAGGGGTGATTGATAAGTTTGTGGCCTAAGGCAGAAGGAGTCAATTTTAGAAAACCTAGCACATTTATTTTTCCTACATTTACACACTTAGTCCAACGATCGTGGAGCATACGGATCCCTTCTTTGTAGAAGTCAGCATCTTGGACCTCCAGAAGTGGTCCACAGCAGGGGTGATTGATAAGTTCGTGGTCTAAGGTAGAAGGAGATGAGTTATTAACTTCAAACTTCCTGCATTTTCACTCAAAGAGTTGAAATGCACACGCATGTAACAAGACCTGTATAACTCATCTCCTTCTACCTTATGTCACGAACTTATCAATCACCCCTGCTGTGGACCACTTCTATAAAGAAGGGGTACGTATGCTCCACGACCACTGGACTTAGTGTGTACATGTAGGAGGGGACTATGTTGAAATGTGCTAGGTTTTCTACAATTGACTCCTTCTACCTTAGGCCACGAACTTATCAATCACCCCTGGTATAAATTTCAGTCTTACTTTTTCAGAAGGAGAACAATCTCAGGCATAGGCCTGAAGAACTTTTTGCTTGACCCTTTGCTTTGTCACCATGAACTCTACTTTGCGAACTCTTCCATCTTCACTTGGAACGGTGTGTGTTATTAACGCCATGGGCCAGTCATTTTGGGCTACTCTGCTATCCTTCAGAAGCACGACATCACTTTCTTCTATGTTAGAGCATGACTCTTGCTACTTCTGGTGAATTTTCAGTGTCTGCAGATATTCTCCTTTCCCTCACCTCCAGAATTAATCAGCTAAATTCTGCACAACCCCATTGCTCTTCACAGAAGTCCTTTTCTGTTGTTTCCAGTTTCTGTGTTTACAGAAACTGTGTTTCTGTGTGAGAAGCATTTCAGGAGTGAGAATCAAAGATGAGTCTAATGATAGAACTGGAACTTGAGTTGATGATTGCAATTACTTCTGCCATGAGAGTGCACAAAACTTCATGACTCACGCTGAAAGAGCTTGTGCTCATCAGCATAGAGTCTAAGAGTCTCCTCGATAGTCTGATCATGTGTTCCAATGCACTGCCCAAATGTGAGGAGTGTGGTGGATTAAAATCCCAAGTGCAGCCTTGGCTGTTGATATACCTCTGCACGTTAGGATCCTCTATCATTTTCATGGCAAGCACAAACAAAACTCATACCACAGTCAGACTTCTCAGAAAGACCATGGATGGCAAAGAACAATCTCAGTGTTTGAAGCTGCTCGATGTATCCAAGGACTCAATCACTTCTACGTGAACAGCTTGAGTGCTCAGACAATTAATAAGCACCACCCATTGTTTGCTGTGGGCTAGACTTCCTCTTGCATGTCTATTAACCACAGTCCAAGGACCAAAGGCATCCAGACCAGTGTATGTGAAGGGTGGAGAAGTGCATAGTCGCTCCTTTAGCAAGTCTGACATCACTTGCCTCTCCATTTTCCAATTTCTCCTGGGATCAATAAAGTATGACTATGACTATCTTACCCCAAAGCTTACAACAAGTGCCACTGATGTGTAAAATGCAACTTATGTGTTGCTTGCTACCTATCAGCCAAACACCAGCAGCTCTAATGGCTCCTTCCGTGAATGTGCGTATCGATGCTCCACCTGTTCATGACAGTGTCGTATGAGCAACATGGAGATGTGATGCTTGCCAGGCAACGTAATGTGGCTCCTCTCTGAGCTGCTCAAAACTGCATGCTTTTTAACGAAATGAGGAGGAATCTTGGATGAGATATCCAGTTCTCATTCTGAGCTTTCCCAGGTACTGGCAAAGTTTTTTTTTTTCGCACTCCTCTTCAAGCAAACGATGATTGCTTTTTGAGATAACTTCAGTAAAACCATCATTCACAGTTGACATCGTCTGTTGCTCCTCCACAGCTACAGCTGAGTGAACATCAATAACGGCGACAATGGAAATGGTCCTATCAAAAATCAAATTGGGCCAAATCATCGGTCTTCTCCTTTGCATTTCAACGATTCGGCTTCTTCCTCTCTGCTATCTTATTTCTAAATGGATATTGAACCCATGAACACTACCTCACTACCTTTTTTTTATATCTATTTCTGTTTTTCCACTACTTATTTTAAACTAACTATTTAATATACATATATATACTTACTATAATTCAGTATTTTTCTGTATTTTCATGTATTGTATTGTACTGCTGCCACAAAGTCAACCAATTTCACAACATGGGTGGTGACATTAAATATTATTCTGATTCTCCTTTGGCTTTTCTCACATCAGGTTTTATATCCCTTTCCTTCTTTTTATTTGATAGATCCTTCACTGTCTTTTGCATGGCTGCTGGGTCATGGGGAACCACACACTCTACTCAATACATTGTGTTGACACTCCCTCCATTCACTGTTATCTGATCACTCAGTTGTTCTTCTATATACCTTTTATGTTTTGATGGCTGCCCAGATATGTCTTCACTTCTGGGACCAGTTCCATTAGTTTCTTGAGATTTTCCACCATACCCTGGATTTGCCCTGCAATTTTGCCTTGCAATTGGGTGTTAGCTGCAGTAGCTGCATTTAGCCAATTCTTCTCTCTGCCCAGGTCCAGTGTCTGCCACATCTACCCCAGGGGACAAGTCATTCTGGGATGTTCTTCTCTCTCTATCTCATCTCTTAATAATGTGACTACTTTTTAGAAGCTGTTTCATATACCTCATTTCCTTGGTCAAAGCATTTTGATTGGATAGATCTGGTGACGTATTTCCAGCAACAAGGGAAGCCATTTCCTGGTCGTCCATTCTGCTGATACTGATGATTGTGAGGCTGTGAACTGGAGTTTACCTTTTCATTAAGGTTAACATGTCTCGTGCTAGGACTAAACACCAAAGGCGTCCCATTTTCCAGAATGCTGGTCTTAAAGCTGTGAACAGTAGGCCTGTGGATGTTCCTTAAACACGTATCAGCAAAAGGGACCCATCCTAGATCCAGATTCTGTGTGTTTGGATGCATTACCAAGACCATTGATATGCTTCCTGCCCTTATGTACTGTGAGGATATCTCTCCCAAGCAGAAGAAGGATTTTGGATTTACCATTTAGAGTCAGGATCTATTCAGGAGGACACTTGAGGTGGGTGTGATAGAGAGCAGTCTCAGGAGTTGGTATTTCTTCCTGATTGTCAGGAATGTCATCACACTCAATTAGTGTTGGAAGTGTAAGAGTAACGCCACCATTCCATGCTTCAATCTGATAACCTGTCCTGACCTCTCCAATACACCAGTACAGGTCTTCAAGATGTAGGAAGATGAAACACCATGGATGCCAGACAGATCAAAGAACTCTAATTAGGCTAAGAACCTCTTGCTCAGGTCATTGAGCATAGAGTACATCTAGAAAGTATTCTCTCGTTGCCCTTTAGGATACACGTTAACTCAGCATACCTTGGAACAGGATATAGTGGATATAGATATATTCCTCTTCCTGCCCTCTTGGCTCTGAAATGTGATCCAAAACCTTGGACGCCACAGTGGAGGATCAGGATGTAGGGATGTAACATGACTGTTGTCATTGCATTCATCACACTTTAATGTGGCCTTGCAGCATCGTATGAGATGTGATGATGAAGAACAGCATCGGAAGCAAATCCTTTGCTCTTTTAGGTAAGCTTTTTGTTCTTCAATGGTTTTTAACCTAAATCCACAGCACTTTCACAATGGATCAGATTTATTATGGATGGGGCAATACCTTCCCAACTTTAGGTACAGTTTCATTCTGAGCTGTAGGTGGAGAGACATTGGTCTGATAGACTAACACTGGAGTCCTAACATTGTGGCTCGAGAGGAGGTTTCTCACTGTGAGGTGAGCTGTGGTTCGGAAGAGTGAGGCTGGAGTTATTTCTTGATTCAGCTTGATGGCAAACTAAATAAGTGAAGAAAGAAAAGGGAATATGTGACTGTATAGTCCCCTTTATACTTCGAGCCTTGAGAAATCTATTTCTCTCGCAAGGAATGTGGCAGCTTTTCAACAATCGTACTAATGTCGCGAGAAGTGTCGCAATAAGCTAAGCCAGGCAGGTAGCCATTTTCCTTTGCTGAAAGCAGCTCCATGAACAGATCATCAAGTTCTCTTATCCGACAGGTATCCTTACTTGCAGTCATTGGTAGACTGTCCAGCTTCTTGAAAATTGTGATTTCTATTTCCTCCGCGCACTATTATATTTGTCAAGCCTATCCCAGATCATTCTTAAAGCTGCAGCAGAGTTTCCTATTTAAATTGCTCTAAAGCATCTAACATAGTCTGAGGACTCCTTACCAAGCCACTTTGACAGCAAGTCCATTTTCTCACCAGCAGTAAGATCCATGTCTTTGATGGTTTTAACATAAGATGATTTCCATGCTCTACAACTTTCTAGATGGTCACCAAAGTGTGATAGACAGTTGCTCACAAGCTCTCTTCATGCCAGATACTTTGCCATATCCATTTGACTGAAGACTCTGGATGGCCTACTGGTAATTTGCCTGTGTACTGTGGTGCATTAAACCTTGGCTGTCGATGTGGATCGTTATTGTCAAATCTTGGCATTATCTCCTCTGTTTTAACATTAGAGGGATTCCTTATTCTGTGCTGGACAGGTGTGTAAGAGTTGTGTAACAGATATGAAAGATTAAGTATTTCTGAGCTTTGCTGTAAGAAACTTACTGGAGGGTGACCATTGGCATGTGCTGATTGCTGTCTTTTTCCAAAGGGTTACGCAAAGCTTGAGAAGTAAATTGAATAGAATGTTGTAATTTTTGATCTTGTGTTGTGTTACAGGAAGACTCAGACGACTGGCTAACACATTTGGCTTGATCCCTGACATAATCACATGACATGCTCATGCGTGCCCTGTATTATTCATGAGTGACTTTTTCTTTTCCTGTAAAGTTCCTCGCCCTTCTTGTTCTACTTCTGGTTCCAATATCTCTGCCTGGGCAACAGCAGCTGCCTCCTCTTTTTCTGGATACATGGTTTCCAAATTAGCTTCTAGCTGACCTCTGCCTGCTTTAAGGGCAATCTCCCTCTCTGCAAGAGTAGCACATGTATAGGCAGCCTCTGTCTTCGCTCTGGCTCGTACTGCTGCAGCACTCACTGATGATCTGCACCATTGCAATGAATGGTGCAATTTCAATTGCTCTGTCTTGTGAGGTTTGTCTTTCCTATGGTGTAGTGTGTTTTGCATACCCTCATCCATAATGCTTGTTGTCAACTCTGTGTACGTTGCTGGGCTAGCTGTGCTCACGTCTTTTTACTGCACCGCTCTCCTTGTGTGTGAAGTAAGAAGTACACAATTCAGTAGTAAGTCAAGCCGTGGTTCAACTTCACTCAATTTCACTTGTCCCATCACTGAAATGTTCCCACAACTCATAAACTCGCTTTCAAGGACTCTTCATCTCATGTTCTTGATACTTATTGCTTATTTACTTTTTATTACATTTAATTTATTTTTTTCTCAGCTCAAGCTGGTAAAACCTAAGCTACGGGCATAGCCAAGCACACTCATTTGTCAATTGTTAGGAACTTTTGGACTATTCCAGTGGTGTTTAGTATTGCAGCTTGCTGGAAACTTACATAGATATTACTGTGTAGCCCTATAACATTAGAGAAACCACATGTTGACTGGAAGATCACTTTAGGGATTTTCTATCCCTGTCCTAGTCTACCTTCTCTGTCTTTGATTTCATGCACAATTCCAATGAAGCCAAGCATAAGCTCAAAGGAAAGCATTTCATCTTCCAAGTATATAGCATTTGTATATGGCCAGAGCAGAATACAAGTAAGAACTCAGTTCCAGAGGGTTAACAGTATTCACTCAGAGAAGAGCTAGTTCATCAATGCCTCACCTCCTGACATATGCTCTTCCTTCTCCACCCCAGCCAAGCACATGTGCTGCCCCACTCCCTCACTAACCAGGAACCATCCTGTTTCCTCTACAGATTATGCACTGTCACAACATCTGTCACCCAGCCAGCAGCCAATCTGATTCCTTAAACCCTCCACCATCTAGTCTTCCATGATTTCTACCAAATGGCAGGAAATTGTTGAGGAAAAGTTTTAATATGCACTTCAAATAGCGATTCACTCTGATCTTGTGCCTTATTATTGCCCAGCAGCCTCAGACAAAATTGGCAGGGGATCCTGATACCACTTTCACACATACTTTCAGCCGCATCACTATTCCTAAGCAAACTGGTGTCCTCTTGGCCTCCATGATGAATGTTCTAAATACAACTAGACAAGTACTGTTGTACTTGCACTTACAAAGTCTCTCATGTTGATCTCCTTATTTCCACATGCAACAGCACCATTCCATTAAGAAATTCCCACCACCTCCAATTTTACTCCCAATCCATTATCTCACATCACAAGGGATTGTATCATATCTCTCACTTGTCTTTCCATCAGAACATTATCTAGTCATGTCTTCTGAAATAATGTTTTTTTTTGCTATTTGTCAAATCCATACTCAGCAAGTGTCAATATTCATCACATCTCCCAACCCAAAACCACCCATTGGAATAGAGTAAAATCAAAACTTAACCATGAAGGTAAACTACTTCAAGCCTTTCACCCGCTCTTAAACATCTATATTGTGAACTTGTTTACTGCCCGCAAGTCAAATTTCTAAGTATATTGCTATATCACCATCATGCTATGTGCTTGAAATTTTATTTCTGTTGAAGAAACCATATAACATCATGGAAATATGCTTAGAAAATGACATAAATATTATTCTGGCAATGAATGTCAGAATATTTGGAGATCTATTAGGAACAAGTCTTTTGATAAGTGTATTCTTGGAAACTGCAGATTAGAATAAAAGAACAGTGTTGAAAAATCTAAAATATATTATTCCATATTAAAGTGATGTTGTATAATATATTGTTTTTAGATAGAAACAACAGATTGTCCTGACACAAAATATAGTGGCTGTGGACTTTTGTTTGGAAATGTACCATTTATCAATTCCCAATAACTCAACTATTATTTGACTAAGATTCCAAATACAACTAAAAATACATTTTAAAATTAAAAATAGCAAGGGTATCAACATTCAATGTAAGGTTTAAAAAAAATCAAAATACTGCAGATAATATACATCTGAAATAAAAACACCAGTTCATGTCAAAGATCCTACCACCTGAAGCATTCCCTTTCCACAGATGCTGCCTGACCTGCTGAGTACTTCATGTATTTTGTGTCTCATTGTAAAATAATCTGGTGTAAATTAATGTCTAATTGTTAATGCTTCGTTTGTAATAGTGGGAGTATTTGTTGTGTCTTTTGAGGTACAAAGATATTGGAGGTGTCAAAGCATTTGGATAAGGAGTGCAGAGAGAGACACACTGAAACGGATCAACAGTTCACTGACTTTAATGAGAACTGTTGCAGAATTTAAAGGAAAAGAAAAACAATAAATGCCAGGCCAACAGGGCTGTTAACTAAAACTCTCAAACTGAAAGCTAATGCCAACACAGTGGCTGGAATCAATAGCTAATACTAAATGAATACTGCTCCTTGACAATGTCCATCAAAATGGAAGTCTTCTTTCTCAGGCAAGGTTGATGGTAAGCAGGGAGCAGAAATGTTGTTGTGCTTTTCGTCAAGCCTCAACAAGACTAGAACAAAAAGAAGGGAGTTAAATACCACCATAATAAAATACTAAATAGCTGGAATATGCAAACTCACGTGCAGCAGAGTCTGTAGTTGTGACGGGAGGACTGGTTTCGCTCATTATGAGATCCAAATTTATTCTGCTAAGGGTTCTTGGATCTGGTCACTTTAAATATAAATAAAGATATGAGCTATTAAATTGGATCGTTATAACTTGATTGACCCGGCTGGTGGCATAGTGGCATCAGTGTCGGACTTCAAGACGAAAGGTCCTGAGTTCGAATCCAGCTGGCTCCCCTGCACGCTTTCCATCCATGCGCTGGTGATCTCTTTGGAAACTCACCCGGCAGAAGGCAATGGGAAACTACTGCTGTAACTTGCCTCGTACGCGGTTCCCCATTATGTCAGAGAGGCGTGGAGGGAAATCGTCCGCTAACCGGAGAAACTCCGGATGCGACGTACCTTTCCTTTCCATAACTTGATTGTAACAAATAGAGTTTTACACTTGGCAAATATTTCAATGATTCAAACACAACTTAAGTTTAATATATGATTTTTTTCTAGTGAATGCTGCTTATATGTTGCAACAGCATCACAGGCACACAGCAAGTTACTTTTTCATTGCACCTGTGCATACATGTACCTGCGCACTTGACAATAAACCCCATTTTGACTTTCAACTTTGACCCAATGAACCTCCCTAAAAGAGCCAAGATTTAATATTCTTCAGTGAAGCTCTCTTTGTAAAAGAGAATTTCGAGTGGTGAGACTGTGTCAAGCGACCCATTTCTCTCCCAGCCCCCATTTGGCAAACAGTCAATCTAGAAAAAAAATATCCCAAACCTAAAAAATCTACTGCGTTCAGTGGCAAAGATTCTCAAGGACCGTGGTCCTGATCTAGAATACAAGAAAACAGGAGCAGGATTTGGCCACAGGTCTCTCATATCTGTACTGCCACTCAATATAATTACTGCTGATTTACGTCAGATTCAACTCTTCTTTTGCACCAGTTCCCAGACACTCTCAATTCCTGAATCTTTCGGAAAGATATCTACCTTCACCTTAAATTTTTCTAATGATCCAGCCTCCACAATACTCTGGAGTAGAGAATTTCAGAAATTCACCACCCCCTGCAAAAACAAATTTCTCCGCATCTCAGTTCCAAATTTCCAGCAATTTATCTTGTAACCGTGCCTCTTCATTTGAGACTCATTTACTGGAGAAATCATCTTGATATTCAGCCCGCCAAACTCCCTCAACTCCATAGGGTGATCCTTCATTCTTCTGAAGTACAAAGACTTCAAACCCAAACTGTTTCACCTCCCTTAATTCCTTCCATCCCAGGAATTACCCTAGTAAATCTCCCTTGGACAGTTTCCAGTGCTAGCATATCATTTTTTAGGTACAGGGACCAGAACAGTGTTCACTGCTCCTTACCAGCCTTCACATTTTTAAACTCCAAAGCCTTTGCAATTTGGATTCAATTTAGCATCTTAATACTTAAGAGATCTGCCTGCTATCTTTTAGATATTCATGCAATCGAACACCTAAATCCTCTGAACCACTCTTCTTCAATTACATAATAATTTTCCTTTTGATTCCTCTTGCATATTAAATTCCACTTGCCAAGCTTTTGTCTAAACACTTAGCTTATCATATCTCATTGCATGGTCATAATACTCTCATCACAATGTGTCCTTCTGCCTGTTTTTCTATTATCTAAGCTAGAATCACTGTCTTGAACTTTAACTGTTCATTCCTTATCTAAAATTGCTTGGCTAATAATCATCTTTATTTATAGAGGAACTAGAATTAATTTAACAACTTGAGAACAAGTTATCTAAACTAAACTGAAATCCTCCACTAATTTGAAGTAATTTTATTACATTGAGGAGTGACCAGACCATTTAATCTATAGCTGCAATGCTTCTTAATTTGGTCACATTAACAATTTCATTTACACAAAGGTATCAGTACAAGGGAAATGCTAGGAACGAAGAGTATGATCTGTCCTCTGTCCCTATTGTTTAATATCTGTAGGTAAATTCCTTATGTGCATTATCGTCCACATTGGGACTCACATCTCCATCCCTTTTACTCACCCTTCTCAAGCTCTTTTGAATCTCTGGGGTGTTAATGCTAAAATCTCTGCCTGCATCTTCATTTTTATATTTTTGCTTTTAAGTTTTTTCCAGGTGTATGTTACAGCATACACAACCTCAGTCATTTTCTTATTTCTAATTCCTCTCACCTCTCTTTCATAGGCATTTGTTCCTTATACTGTATATTAATTCCATATCTTTCACCCTCAGCATCCTTTGGGTCTTTGAAAGGCTGTTTGCATCGCCTCAGAATCAGAACCAGGTTTGTTATATCATCACTAATGTTTACTGTCAAATTTATGGTTTTGCAAACATAAAATATATTATAAGTTTCAATAAGAAATATAGATATTGCTCTTACTTATTTATAGATACATATAACTAAGTAGAGCAAAAAGAGAGCAGAATTAATGAGGTAGTGTTCATGTGTTCATGAACCGTTCAGCAATCTGACGGCAGAGAAGGGAAGAAGCTATCCTAAAGTATTGAGTGTGTGTCTTCTGGTTGCTGTACCTTCTCCCTGATGGTAGTAATACCTTGTTATTGTGGAAAGAAATGCTCAAATTCAGATTTGTTCACATATTCTTAATCACCTCACTACTTATTTTTTATTTCTATTTTTGCACTACTTATTTAATGTAACTATTTAAATATATATGTGTACTTACTGTAATTCAAAGGTTTTTCACTATTATTATGCATTACATTGTGCTGCTGACAAGAAGTCAACAAATTTCACAACGTCCGCCAATGATATCAAAACCGATTCTGATTGCTATTGTTGTTACATCAAGTGAAAATCAGTCTTCCTATACACTTCCACTGTTAAAATCCAAGTCATACAGCATTGAAACAGGGCCCTCGGTCCACTAATCCTGGCAAGCCATCAGCGCCTATTTACTCCAATCTTACACGAGTTACATTTTATTCTTCTAGTTTCAATCACTCACATGCATTTGAGAGGAAATTTACAGGGTCCAATCGGTCCACCAGTCTCTATGACTTTAGAAAGCCGGAGGAAATCTAACCAGTCACGGGGAGGAGTGCAAACTTCACACAGACAGCAGCTGCAGTCAATGTTGAACATGGTCACTGTCAGCAGGAACAGTGTGAAATTACAATTACTTGTGGATTGTTTCCCTCAGACATGTAATTTTTTTAAAATGTGCTTTCTAGTCTGCAATCTTGTACTTTAGATTGCTGTTAAAGTATAATCATTCTGATAGAATTAAGAATGATCCTTTCTTAACACTAATCCAAGGTGCAAAATTCAATTCAGGAGCAAGAAACCGAGAACTTCAGAGATTGTCATTGTGCCATAAGGAAATGAGCTCCGATCCCCAGAATGGACAGATGATGACTTCAAGGGTTGAAGGGCTCTGCACAATTTTGTACAGTGCTTTAAATCGCAGACTCAAAGAGGATTAGACAGAAATGGTGAATGGCTGCCCAGGACAGGAGAAAAAAGACTAATTGCATCTCCATTGAAGGCAAGGCAACATAACATATGGCAAGGAAAAGTGGTACATACATTGCAAGGTAGAAAATAAGCAGATGGTGGAGATACAGTAGATTGAGTAAATTGCAAAGAGGGGGTAGCTTTGTGTAATTACCCTGATAAAGTTAGTACCTTAATCAAATACACAGACCTTTATTCCTGCACTTCCATTCACACAGCAAGGCCCTGGTTGCTGAACTCTGTTTCACACATCATTGTCAAAGTACCTGTGCTTCCTTTCACGTGCTACAGCTCCTTTTCCTCTGCACCCTTTCACATTTGAAGCTCCAGTTTGTTTACCCCCCGTCACGTACTGAATATCCAGTTCTGTGCTCCATTTTACACACTAGGGCCTGGTTCCCATGCTGTCTTTAAAATTATCGGAGCTTTATTATGTCTAATTTTCCTTTAAACTAGCTAGATTTACTGGAGCATTGATCATTCTATTGTGTAATATATCCAAAATGGTGAATAAATGTTCACTGGAGTGCTCAAGGAACAGTTTGGATTCAGGAACAGTTATTACCTCACAATCATCAGGCTCCTGAACTGGCGTGGATAACCTCACTCACCTCAACTCTGAACCAATTTCACAATCTACAGACTCACTTTCAAAGACTCGAAAATTTCTGTTCTCAGCTATGTTTTTTCTATTTGCATAATTTGTCTTTTGCACATTGGATGTTAGTTTTGTTTATGTACAGTTTTTTATAAATTTTGTATTTCTTTATTTTTCTATAAATGCTTACATGAAAATGAAAATGAACCTTAAAGCAGTATATGGTGACAGATACATACTTTGATAATAAGTTTACTTTGACTTTGACTTTGAATTACATCCAATAGCCCGGAAATTCTGCTATTCCAGCAACACCTAAATTCCAGGATAATCAAGGACGCGTCCCACCCAGCCAACACACTTTTTGTCCCTCTTCCCTCAGGGAGAAGGCTCAGGAGCTTGAAGACTCGTACGGCCAGATTTGGGAACAGCTTCTTTCCAACTGTGATAAGACTGCTGAACGGATCCTGACCCGGATCTGGGCCGTACCCTCCAAATATCCGGGCCTGCCTCTCGGTATTTTTGCACTACCTTACTTTCCATTTTTCTATTTTCTATTTATGATTTACAATTTAAATTTTTAATATTTACTATCTTTATAATTTATACTTATACTTTATACTTCATTGTCCCCAAACAATTGATACTAGAACATACAATCATCACAGCGATATTTGATTCTGCGCTTCCCGCTCCCTGGATTACAAATCGATAGTAAATATTAAAAATTTAAATTATAAATCATCAATAGAAAATAGAAAAATGGAAAGTAAGGTAGTGCAAAAAAACCAAGAGGCAGGTCCGGATACTTGGAGGGTACGGCCCAGATCTGGGTCAGGATCCGTTCAGCAGTCTTATCACAGTTGGAAAGAAGCTGTTCCCAAATCTGGCCGTACAAGTCTTCAAGCTCCTGAGCCTGCTCCCGGAGGGAAGAGGGACGAAAAGTGTGTTGGCTGGGTGGGTCGTGTCCTTGATTATCCTGGCAGCACTGCTCCGACAACGTGCGGTGTAAAGTGAGTCCAAGGACGGAAGATTGGTTTGTGTGATGTGCTGCGCCGTGTTCACGATCTTCTGCAGCTTCTTCCGGTCTTGGACAGGACAACTTCCATACCAGGTTGTGATACACCCTAGAAGAATGCTTTCTACAGTGCATCTATAAACATTAGTGAGGGTCTTAGGGGACAGGCCAAAAGTTTCCTCAGGAAGTTAAGGCGCTGTTGGACCTTCTTGGCAGGGGACTCTGCTTGGTTGGACCAAGTCAGGTCATTTGTGATATTGACCCCGAGGAACTTAAAGCTTTTGACCTGTTCGACTTGCACACCACCGATGTAAATTGATACCATCAATGCACACCATCGATGTAAACCGATATATCGATTTGTAATCCAGGGAGCGGGAAGTGCAGAATCAAATATCGCTGTGATGATTGTACGTTCTATTATCAATTGCTTGGCGACAATAAAGTATAAAGTATAAAGTATTCCAACATCCCAGATTAACAGGGTATAGGATGGTAAAACTGAGGCTATGTAGCCTTCATTGGAGGGCAACATAACCTCAAATAAAATAACTAGAATAGTAGCAGTGCGAATGATGTGAATTATTCAGTCGTATTAGTGTGAAATTAAAATTACTTGTTGATTGTTTTCCTCAAATGTGTAAATTTTTTAATGTGTTTTCTAGTCTGCAATCTTGCACTTTAGATTGTTTTTAGGGGAAGATCATTCTGATAGGATTAAGAATGATTTTTTTTAACGCTAATCCAAGGTGCAAGATTCAATACAAGGAGCAAGAAAACGAGAATTTCAGTGATTGTCCACACTCCGCTTTTGTGATCTTGAGCTACGTTATGTATTTGAAGTGATCTGAAAAGCCTTGGGATTGATATATTATCTGAGGAACACTTTGGTCTGTAAGATTCCACATTCAAGGTTGCTTCCGTACGTAAATGTAAATGAGAATAAAATTATTGTTAGTCCTGATCCAGTGCAGTATAAAAAACACAAAAAGCATAAAGAATACAATAAAAAATAAATATAAGTACAAAAATAATCCTGTAAAACACAATGTACAAGTAACTGTTATATACATAGACTAATTGTATATATGTAAAGTGGTGCTGGGCCACGTACACCGCATGTCAGACAGAAGGATCCTGAAAGACCTGCTGTAAGGGGAACTGGCCGCCGGCAAGGGAGCATAAGGGTGGCTCCATCTTCGTTTCAAAGACGTTTGCATGAGAGACATGAAGTCACTGAAAATGAATGTCGAGAGGCAGGAGGACATCGCAAGCGATCGCTCTCACTGGAGGCTGGAACTACGCAGAGGTCTCAAAAGAGGAGAAGAGAAGCTGAGGCTTGCTGCTGAAGAACAACGCACTCGTCGGAAAAACAGCACCAAGACAACACTGGAGAACAGCGCCTTCAAGTGCAGTCGCTGCAGCCAAAACTGTCACTCCCGTGTGGGACTCTACAGCCACAACAGACGCTGCTCTAACACAGACTGAAGCAAGACTTCCCAGGTGCAGATCCATGGTTTCATGAGACTAACGGATGCCACCACCAGAAAGTGGTGCTGGGTGATGAGTATGTATTGGTAGTGAGGGGTGATGGGTGGAGGTGTTGATCAGCCTAACAGCTTGGGGCAAGCAACTGTTTATGAGTCTAGCTGCCCTAGCATGGATGCTTTGTAGCCTCTTCCCTGATGGGAGTGGACGAAACAGTCCATGAGCAGGGTGGGAAGCATCCTTCATGATATTGCTGGCCTTTTCCCAGCACCTTTCTGCATGTATATTCTCAAAGGCGGGTAGTCTGGTTCTGGTGATGCATTGGGCAGTTAAGCTTTGTGTGTGAGTATTAGTCTGAGGGGGTCAAACAATAGAGTGGTAGATGCACATGAAATAGAACCCATGCCTCACATGTTGGTCGCTATAGTCACGGGGAGGATAACATGGGCTGAGAGGCAGAATTTAATGTGGAAAACCTAAAAGCAAAGTTCTTTTCAGGCTGGGCAGTTGAGGGATGGCAGATGTTAGAATCTGGAGCAAAAAGCAAACTGAAACATCTACATTTCCATCCCCCTGTAGGCTACGTACGAACTCTTGAGTTCCTCAAGCAGATTTTTTTTTGGTTCCCTTCAGACTGTTGAGCCTTATATGTACGCATGCCTGTCTACTGTCCTTGATCGATTTCTCACCAACCACTTTCCTTGACAGCATTCAACCCAATTGATAGGCTTGGCTGCCAATTAGATGGAGCAGGCTGAGGTAGAGGAGTGGGGTCTGTTCCCAAGGGGGGATCAGGCTCCGACCTGGAACTACAGAAGAATGGTCCAAACCTAGTAATAGGAAATCACAATGTCCAACCTCACATTTCAGGTGTATCCCATCCCATGACTGAGGTCAGGTCCTTTATCCCTGCATGAATGGTATTTCCAGGTGAAAGAATCTGGGATGCATAAGAAAAGCATCCTGGCTCATCCAGGCCAGTCCCGAAGCAAAGCAGGTCCAAAAACTCCCACACCTCACTGTAGCAGCTGAGTGTCCCGAGAACTGGGGATCCCACTTACCCTGGCATATCTGCAGAGTAGGCTAAATAAAACACTTGAAAACCAAGAAGTATAGACCCTGGAGATCCATAATAAAACTAAGAAATGTTGGCTACTTCGCAAGTCAAGCAACATTTGTAGAGAGATTTAACTTTAATTCATTTCTGCTCTTTACACAGATGCTGACTGACATGCTAGCTATTTCAGATTTCTAGCCACAGCAAGGTTACATATCTCCACTGATGTTTTATTTGCCTCACCCCCCCCCATTCTCACTCATCTCACTCTTTTTATGTCACTTCCAGATTATCTCCCATTAACACATTGTCAGCGCCCTCTCACAGATGATCCCAGTAATCTCGTTGTAACACACACAAAATGCTGGAGGAACTCCGCAGACCAGGTAGCACCTACAGAAAAAGGTAAACAGTTGACGTTTCAAGCTGAGACCCTTAAACAGGACTGGAAAGAAAGATGAGAAGCCAATAATCGAGTTTCTTGCTCTCCACCTAGTCTAGAAAAGTGGCAGATGGAGTTCAACCTGGAGAAGTGTGAGGTGGTACACTTTGGAAGGACAAACTCCAAGGCAGAGTACAAAGTAAATGGCAGGATACTTGGTAGTGTGGAGGAGCAGAGGGATCTGGGGGTACATGTCCACAGATCCCTGAAAGTTGCCTCACAGGTGGATAGGGTAGTTAAGAAAGCTTATGGGGTGTTAGCTTTCATAAGTCGAGGGATAGAGTTTAAGAGTCGTGATGTAATGATGCAGCTCTATAAAACTCTGGTTAGGCCACACTTGGAGTACTGTGTCCAATTTTGGTCACCTCACTATAGGAAGGATGTGGAAGCATTGGAAAGGTACAGAGGAGATTTACCAGGATGCTGCCTGGTTTAGAAAGTATGCATTATGATCAGAGATTAAGGGAGCTAGAGCTTTACTCTTTGGAGAGAAGGAGGATGAGAGGAGACATGATACAGGTGTACAAGATAATAAGAGGAATAGATAGAGTGGATAGCCAGCGCCTCTTCCCCAGGGCACCACTGCTCAATACAAGAGGACATGGCTTTAAGGTAAGGGGTGGGAAGTTCAAGGGGGATATTAGAGGAAGGTTTTTTACTCAGAGAGTGGTTGGTGCATGGAATGCATTGCCTGAGTCAGTGGTGGAGGCAGATACACTAGCGAAGTTTAAGAAACTACTAGACAGGTATATGGAGGAATTTAAGGTGGGGGCTTATATGGGAGGCAGGGTTTGAGGGTCGGCAAAACATTGTGGGCCGAAGGGCCTGTACTATGCTGTACTATTCTATGTTCTATGTTCTTTGTTCCCTCCAATCCCTCCCCCTTCTCTGCAACTTCCTCCAACTTTTCTCAGTTGTGATTAAAGGCCATCAATCTGAAATGTTAGTCTTGTTTGTTTCTCCATAGATGCAGCCAGACTTGCTGTATGTTTATTTTCAGTAAGAGACTTCCAGTCACATTAGCATATTAAATATTAGTAACCTCTGGGAGTGAGTTTGTTGCCTTTGACAAATCTATGTTAGTGGGTTGGAGCTCACTTTCGAATACCCTGCCAACTTCCCTGTAATTATCTTCTGCTTTCAACCATTCAAAACCCCATATTGCTCTGTACAATAAAATTCCCATCAATGTCCCTGGTATCTTCACTACAATGGAGTTTGGAATTCAGCAGAAATGATTCTCATTGAGCCACAGAATGATACAACACAAAAACAAATACCTGCTCCACTTAGCTCATGCTGACCACCAAACGGTTTAACCCCAATCTTACCCTAACACATTTTACCCTTTCCACATTCACATAAAATGCTCCCAGATTCTACTGCTCACGTACACACTTGGGGTAATATACAATGTCCAATTGATCACATGGTCAGGGGGAGATCATGCACACTCCACACGGAAAGCACCGGAGGGTGAGATTGAATATGGACTACTGAAGCTGTGAGGCAGGAACTCCACAGAGTGATTCTCACTGCACTTGTAGTGTTATATGCATGGGGCAGAATTACTAGCAACATTAACCAACAGCTTGTGAAAAGGTTCCAAAGGCAGTAAATATGATTTGTGAACTGCTGGATTCCTAAGTCTATTTCTTGAATTAGTGCAGAATGTTGGAGACAATTTTTCTGGTCTGAAGTATTTCCCTGGGCTTGGTCCAGTTACTCCCAGAATGCCTCGACTGAGAACAGGAACAGATCTCTCTGATGCAGTAAACTGGCTCAGAAGAACAACCTATTGGCAACTAAAATTTCTCACGGTAGAAAATATTTTTTTTTTACCCAAGTCACGAAAAGAATTACAGAACTGCATGAATTATTTTAGAAAACTGAGATTGTTTATTTTATGAGTCTGGGCAACCTTCTGCTGTTAGTCCAGCCACTTTAATATGGTATGCATCAGCACAATGCATTGGTACTTGCTCCTCTAAAGAGATCAATATCAGCATTTAATAGAGGTTTGTACTGGAGTGAAAAATTAGCAAATCAGGACAGTGAAAACTTCGTTTTGTTTGCCATCCATATGGATCCTTGCATTGCAACTGTGCATTGAAGTATTTCGGTGGAAACCAATAACAGAATTCAGAATAGAGTTTTACAGTTACAGAGAAAGTGCAGCACAGGGATTGTGAAGTCAAGAGTCCATCGTTTGATGCAAGCAGGATAGAAGCTGTTCTTGAGCCTGCAGTACGTGCTTTCAGTCTGTTGTACCTCCTGCCCAATGGGAGGAGGGAGAAGGGAGAATGTGTGGCATGGATACAGTCTTTGATTACGTTGGCTGCTTTACCAAGACAACAAGAAGTGTAGGCAGACAGAGTCCATGGAGGCGAGGCTGGTTTATGGCTCAGCTCCATGTAGTGCCGGCAAGGCACTTCATAATTCCGCAAGGGCCATGGAGCACCTTGAAAGTGATTTTCCATATGCATCTGTATTTAAAAAGCAAAATCCAATAATTTACACATAACAAGATCGCACAATAGGTTAATGACCAGATTATTTATTCATATAATATTGACTTTTTTGCAATTCTGAGATCCCTGTGAGAGCAATTTAATGTTTCATCTGTAAATGCTTGCTAAAATACTGTGCGGCGTTTCCCAGCAAGGTCATTGATTTCATGAAGATGATCCCAGGATTTGATCTCTATATATCCACATTTTTGTCGTATTGATCAATTTTTGATGTGAACTTAACTAATTCCATCAGAGTTTCTTAATCAGTTCTGCCATTGTCTAATCTATTCCAAGCAATATTTTATTAGTCAGGTCAACATGCTGATGTCCAGTCTGAGATCTGGATAAAAAGAAATGGATACAACCAGTCCATCACAGGTAAAGCCCTCCCCAACACTGAGCACATCTACAAGAAGCATTGTTGCAGGAAAGCAGCATCCATCATCAAGGACCCTAACCCCACCAGCCAGGCCATGCTTTCTGCTTGCTGCTGACAACTGGGAAGGAGGTACTGGAGCCTTAGGTCTCTCTCTACCAGGGACAGGAGCAGTTATCACTCTTCAACCATCAGGCTCCTGAACCAGCATGGATAACTTCGCTCACCTCAACACTGAACTGATTCCACAACCTAAGGACTCAACCTCATGGACTCCACAACTCGAGTTCTCAATATTATTTATTTGTTTGTTTGTTTTTCTTGTTCTATTTGCACAATTTGTCATCGTTTGCACAGTAGAGTTTAGTCTGTCTTTGTGCGTAGTTTTTCATTGATTTTATTGTATTTTGTTGTATCTACTGTGAATGCATACAAAAAATGAATCACGGTAATATAGAGTGACATGTACATACTTCGATAATAAATTTACTTTAAACTCTACAATAATTAGGGATGAGTGGATAACTGATACGATCCAAACTGGAAACATTCTCATCAGCTGATTATTTTTCTTTTCCAATACTTTTTATTGATTTCTATATTGAAGAATACAGAGTCCAAAAGAATACATATTATAAAACAAAGGAAAAAATATAATAATACCAGATATAGTATATTGAATCACATTAACGAACTCCTTACTCTATATTCATATAGATTAGATTAATCCGTGTATTAGAATATAAACAATTTTATTAAAATTGACACACATGAAAGTTGCTGGTAAACACAGCAGGCCAGGCAGCACCTCTAGGAAGAGGTATAGTCGACATTTTGAGCCGAGACCCTTCGTCAGGACTTTCATGTGTGTTGCTTGAAATTCCAGCATCTGCAGATTTCCTCGTGTTTGCTTTTATTAAAATTGATTATTTTTGAATAAATCATTTTGTTGAATGATTATTTCTGAGCTCTTAATATTAGCAAATTGCCTTTCCTTAGACAATATTCCACAACTTCTCAGTGTTAAACTCATTAATATTTACTAACTCTTCACTAAGATATTGTTTTACACTACGGAATACATGACATTTGTCTTTTTTTAAACTTCTACTGACTAGTAAAACGGAGGAGCTAAAGATGGCGCCAGAGGGCGACCTCCCAGTCCATCTTCAAAACAGTTTAAATTCTTCTTCTCATTAATGTCTCTTCCTTCCTTTTCAAGCTGTTTGGGTTCCTGTCAGAGCCTGTGATCTACAGCTGCAATCAATCTGCAGTTCTTCATGACGGTGGGTCCTACTCCCGGAGCTCGCAAGCAGCCCTTTTTGATATTTCCAGGATGGGCCTGGAAGATGTGTTCCTTCAGAGTGCGGCCCTGTGGACCTGATTCCTCTCTGGTGTCACCAACTGAAGCATCGCAGGGGATCAGAACATCAAGACAATGGTTGCAGCTGACAGAGGTCTCTACACTCAAGCGATTTCTCTCTCTCTCTCTCTCTCTCTCTCTCTCTCTCTCTCTCTCTCTCTCTCTTTCTCTCTCTCTCTCTCTCGCCCCCTCTCAATTGTGAGAGAGAGTTTGCTGCCGATTCTTGGATTCTTGAGTTGGGGAACTTGAAATAAAAGTAACACTGCAGACTGTAACATTGAAAGAGCAGGCTGTTGAGAGAGATAGAGATAGATATATATATATATAGAGAGAGAGAGAGAGAGAGAGAGAGAGAGAGGAGAGAGAGAGAGAGAGAGAGAGAGAGACGTTGAACTGTTGGGTGAACTGATTTTTGATGGATTCTAGATCATGGGGCCTTTGGGAGCTTTGCTATTGCTTGCATGGAAGGTGATGGGGAGACTAATGCTATTTGCTGGGATAAGTGGGAGGAGGGTTGATGCTTTGTTGCTGTTTGCATATGGGAGGGGGACTTTGGGGTTCTAACATTTTCCCGTCATTTGTTCTTCTGGGGGGTTCTTCTGTTTTGTGTAGGGGGTATGAATTTCAGGTTGTACATTGTATGCATTCTCTAATATTAAATGGAACCTTTGAGACTAACTTCATGTTTCATCTTTTAAAATATATTCGAGGATATTTGGACAAGTAATAACCCAAACATAGATATGTCATTACTAACATAATTGCAGGGCTCTTTATTCATTGTTAGTTCTCTCTTTAGTTTTAAAAGACAGAAAAATTTGTGGTCCAATTAAAAAGGTTTTTTTTTCCCCCTTTCTGGAGGGTTCAATAATCTTCTGGCACTCACTACCAAGGTTATTTATGCATATTCATGAAGGGAGAGCTAAGAAGGACTAAAGAGAAAATACATTTTTTACAAAACCCGAGACCAGTAATCAAGCTCCACACGAGAGGTTCAGATGTCCATGCTTGGCTGAGAAGGCAATCGACTCAACATGGCATGGATGCAGATCTGCCACGGTCTTCCAGAATGGCAGATCAGGCTCGAAGGACCGAGTGGGGCTACTCCTTCTTCCATTTCTTACCTGCTTATTGAAGGTGGTAAACAAAAGGAAGTTGTTATGCTTGTCAGTGACCAAAATTGTTTTTATTTATTGCCGACATTAGTTAAGAGAGTGTAAACTGATGTTAGAGATACACATTTGGTGGCACAGGGCAGTACAGCGTGGCACAGTAACACAGCTGGCAGAGCCACTGTCCTCACCTAGGGCACCATATACCTGGAGCTTCCACATTCAGTTTGTGGCTGTGTGATTCCCTCCAGGTGTTCTGCTTTTCCCTCACATCCCAGAACTTGGCAAGTTAATTGACCACTGCAAAAATAGCCCTGAGTGTAGTAGACCATAATACACAGGAACAGAATTAGGCCATTCAGCCCATTGAGTCTGCTCCACCATTCCATCATAGCTGATTTATTATCCCTCTCATACCCATTCCCCTGCCTTCCCCCCATGACCTTTGGGTGAGTGATAGAACTTGGGGAAATTAATGGACATGTGGGGAGCATATAATGAATGGGTTTAGTGTAAATGGTGCTTGGTGGTGTGTGGCATAGTCGCTGCAGGCAGAGGGCCTGTTTCCATGCCGATGACAATTAAGAAAGGGTTAGCTTTAAGTTTAGGAACTAACATTTTCATCAGATTATGTTACATCGTAGGAAAAAAACACTAACAAGGGTATGGCAGCACCTTCAGTGAGATTATGAGCAGGTTGCTTAGGAACGTTAGAATTATGAACATCTTAGAACTGAGTCACAGACAATCCTCTAACTGACCAGAGCGTTCAATGTAATCCAGTTGGTTATCACTGTGATCCGCAAGTGTCATCTATTTTTTCCCCTTTTATATCTGTCCTTCCAGAAGGGAAATTCAGATACCTATGTGATAGATTCGCATATTGCCTGAGCTGTTACGGCTCATCAGTCTAGTCGCTCACAATTTTCCTCTACGTCTGCCGTTGCTGATGCAGCTGCAGATCACACACGCTCAGTTTATGAGCAACTTTAAAACAATAACAATGTGTTGCAAAGATTGTCTCGGCTGGAGAGCTACTTGCGCTCTTCAGTATTTTCCCCATTGCTTCAGATAAATCGCACCTCGGTCTGTGCGACCGCAGTGATGAATTTGCCTCCCTCCCACCCCCGTTCCCAGGGAGCTGGAGACCTGCGGGATTTAAGGCGCCACTGACTTTTGCCAGCTTCACTGGAGCGGTGTGGTGGTGGCGGCTGCCTCGTCACCCCGAGCCCGAGAGGCTGGCTGTGGCTCTTCGCTGCTCACCAGAAAGCATGAATGAAGAGCGCAGGACTTCCTCGGGCTGTGCTGAAGGCAGGGGGAGAAAGAGGGAGAGACTTCCAGCCATAGCGACAGCCTCTACAAACACACAGTCGTTCTCCGCGGCGCCTGCGGTACGTGACTCAGTCCCTGCCCGCGATTAGAGCAATCAGTAGTCTCTGTAAAATGCTGTCGTAATTTGTCACAAGATTAAAGAGATGGCGTAGAACTGCTAAAAATGAATGGCAGCAACCTTCCAAAGGGGGAAGAAAACTGGATCCCACATACATTTTTTTTCTTAAAATGTCACAATTAAATATAACTGTTGTTATACTGAAACAACATAGGGTCTTAAGTTAAGGATTGGCACCTCAAATATAAACTGAAGTTATCATTCGCTCCTGTAGTCGAACGTCAATAACTTAGCACTTTCAAAAGAAAGAATAAAACCTTTCAAACTGTCACATCCAAATTGTTAGCTGCGAGAGACGTTTTAGAAATAGTTCGTGTAGCTGTAAGTTTTTTCGTTATCCTGTTTTTAATGCTTTGCACACAAACAGTTCATTTGATTATAGTTTGATGTTTCAATTATGATTTGTCTCCTTTTAACCGACTCCGAATATACCTGTAATATATTTGGAATTAATAAACTAGTATCTAGCAAATTAAGTTAGTAATCTACAATTATGTACAGAAAATGTTATTTCATGCTATAATGACATGACACTGCATCTGGCAATGAAGGGCCATATCTCTGCATTCCCATTACAAGTGAATCAAATGACCTGCAGACGAAACTTGTGAAAACAGTATTTTTACTGATCTCCAATAGGTAGAGTAACTTTTAATTTGTTCATTATCATCAAGTTACCGATGTTACTATATGCTGGTAATTTTTTTTTTGTCATTACCTGCTGCACCTTAACAAAAGTTGTGTTTTACACCAATTTTAACAAGCTAAAGGGTTAATCAGGCAAAAGCCAAAGTGTTGCTAGCACATGGAACCAAAAGCCTAAAGAAAATATTTGCAGGAAAATAAATGTTTATTTATGAGTATGTGACTTGGAAGAAAATTGAAGGAGGTCCCTATAGACTTTCTACTCTGCTTCGTGTAAGGAATGAAAGTCAGAGATTTGGAGTTGCTGCTTGAAAGGTTGCTGCAGTGTACTTTGTTGATGTTACAAACTGCAGTTTGGTGCACTGGCCATGGATTGAATGCTGAAGATGGTTGGTGGTGTTCCAATCAAGATAAATCTTGGAGAGGAGTTTGTGTCCAGAGGAACAATATTAGGACAGAAAAAAATGGGTGCAGGATAGGAAAAGTCCAAGCACCCTCGGAGATTTGCAGTACTGAGGATGATACAAATCAAACTACAGGATAGAGGAATTAGAACAAGGGATTGATAATTGTCAGCTTTAGGTCTTCTGGGTCTAAAGTACCCTGCATCAGTCTGCTCTGTTGATTTCAAATAGTACTCTTCTCCAATAATATTTATCAATTTCATATTGAAACAGGTAAAGACCCCCCAGACAATTCTCTACAAATCAAAACGAATTCTTTGTATCCAATGTACTGAAAGTTTTGGCTCTACTCTGAACTGATCAAATGTCCATGGATGGGACAAATTGATTGCTTTTACATCATGCTATATTTGTAGAAGCGATTTTCAAATCTATAACCCACACTCTCTCCTATGCATTTATTTTACAGCCATTCACATTGCTGTCTACAATAGAAGTGACATCTAAGTACTCATGGCAGTACTTTCCCTTTTCTACAGTTTACTCTTCTCCACTTGCTTCTGACCATCAAACACATCTAGCTTGACTTTGGATAACTTTGCACTTTGCACACCTCAGTTCACTTTTCTAGAGATACTGTGCCTTATGCAGTAGCCATTGTCTTTGACAAGAAGACTTGATTCCAAAAATAAACTGATTTTCTGAGGAATAAGACACTGAATCTGCAAAACTGCAAAGATCTGCTTAGAGTCTTAACTACTTTTCTGAATTCTCCAAAGACCCTCTCTGCTCCTAGTTAAGTAAAGAACAAGCAGTACTTAATTGCTCCATTTCCAGGTGGTTTGTAATGTATCTGATGCATTCTCCAGGGTTGTACTTTGAAGGGTTTATGGAATGGATACCTTTGCATCTTTTGTTTAATCTTGCCGAAATTCATCTTCAATAATCCAGCTCAGTGTGCCATTAAACATTCCTTCCTTTGCCTCTTTAAAAACGTAAACACGAGGAATTCTGCAGATACTGGAAATTCAAGTAACACACATCAAAGTTGCTGGTGAACGCAGCAGGCCAGGCAGAATCTCTAGGAAGAAGTACAGTCGACGTTTCAGGCCGAGACCCTTCGTCAGGACTAACTGAAGGACGAAGGGTCTCGGCCTAAAACGTCGACTGTACCTCTTCCTAGAGATGCTGCCTGGCCTGCTGCGTTCACCAGCAACTTTGATGTGTGTTCCTTTGCCTCTGTTCTTTTGGCAGGTCGCTTCCCTGAAAATCTAGCAGCTCCTGCATTGTTCTTATTCCACTGTGTACCATCTCAGTTGAATTGTACAGCATGGTCTCTCTTAATGTATGTTCGTGCATTATCTTAATTGGGAGAGATCACCCATCACATTTAGTATTCAGATTCAGATGCCATTCTTTTTATTTCATCGTTCTGCAATTCTTGCACCATGTCTCGGTACCTCCATTATTTATTCTCCAAAATACCGGAAATAATAGGTAATTTAAACTACTCATGAAAGTAGCCAGCTGATGCCCTTAGAGTTTCTTACTCCAGAAAAAGAAACTTCCATCTGGAACCATTGTCCCCAGATCACGCGGTAACCTATGAACCAGAACCAGAATCAGGTTTAATATCACCGATGTATGTTGTGAAATTTGTTAACGTAGTGGCAGTAGTACAATGCAATACATGATAAATATAGAAACAATAAATTACAGTGAGTATATATGTATATTCAATAGTTAAATTTAAAGAGAATAGTGCAAAAACAGAAATAATAAAATGTGAGGTAATGTTCATGGGTTCAACGCCCTATAGAAATTGGATGGCAGAGAGTAAGAATCTGTTCCTGAATTACTAAGAGTGAGCCTTAGGCTTCTGTATCTCCCTCCTGTCGGTAGGCTTGTCCTGAGTGATGGGGGTCCTTAATAATGGATGCCGCCTTTCCGAGGCACCACTCCTTGAAGATGTCTTGGATGCTACGGAGGCTAGTACGCATGATGGAGCTGACTAATTTTACCACTTCCTGTAGCTTCTTTCGATCCTGTGCAGTAGCCCACACCCCCACACCAGACGGTGATGCAGCCTGTCAGAATGCTCTCCATGGTACAACTGTAGAAGTTTTCAAGTGTTTTAGGTGACAAACTCCAAATGAAATATAGCTGCTGTCTTGTCTTCTTTATAGCTGCATCGATATATTGGGATCAGGTTAGAGTGTCAGAGATATTGATACTCAGGAACTTGAAATTGCTCACTCTCTCCACTTCTGATCCCTCTATGAGGATTGGTTCGCGTTACCTCATCTTACCCTTTCTAAAGACCATAATCAGCATGTAGGGGGAGGATTGGTTGATTGGGAAACCAGATTAAATGATATTTATCTCACAGATTCAGATAATCAAGTATTGTTCTTGAATTAATTGATGTAAAATGTTGCCAATGGAGTCCTTATTCAGCAATGGCATAGCACTGAGATATTAGGTACAGAAAATATAATCTTTCTACTTTCAATGACCAGATCCTTTGGATTTAATGAAAGGAAAAAAAATCATTCTCCTTAGAATTCTACTGATGTAATGATTCTTGCTAAGGAATTCTCTATGGAAAATATTGGACTGAGATCACCAATGAATCACAATGAGGGGAAAAAAAAACAACAGGCTATGATACCAATATTAAAGAATGAATTTCCACAGGAGTAACTGATAGTCTTGCATTAATAAACTACATCACAGCCCAAGAATAATTGTCAGATACTCTGTGGTGTAAGCAACATGTGCTTCCTCAGATTGGAGATCAGAGCTACTTCGAAAAACAAAAAGTGTTCCCTCAATTCCATGAATCATCACTTTAGAACTGCCTCAGAGCACAAAACCCTTGAAGATATTCACCAGTTGTACACCAAGAAAGAAAATGCAGATATTTCATTAAGGAGATTAAACAGAAGGACAGGATCACAATTGGACTGTTCCTGTTGTTTTTCTAGTGCAGTTAACATTTAAAAGTTTTTTTAAAAATTCTGTGCTTAATGTATTTTTCTTTAATTTCATCACCTTGAGGCTATATGTTTTTGAATATATAGTTATATTTTTTCATTTAAAGAAAATTAATGTGGTGAGAATTTAAAGTAATAGAAATATAAATGTACTTAGTCAAATATCCAAAATAACTAAACTTCACAGCTGAAACACAGCCCAACAATGACACATGAGACAGGACTGCAGTCATGAATAATTTCAAGATGTGCACTATTTCGTTGGCAAATAAACATTTATAACTTCAATTGGAAGTGATCAGCGTCAATTAAAGGGGAGGTGGCTTGTGGCTTCAGACGGTAAAAAAGCATGTAAGCTGGTAAACAAGTGGTCCAGAGAAGCTCCTGTGATTTTCTAGTGCAGTGTTACTGGCAGTTGATGGAAGGAGGGGATGCTGTTAGCTTCATACCTCGCAGACTGCCAGCTTTCAATGCAACTCCCTGAGAGGCAGTTAAGGAGGGTAAATACACCTGTCATGACTACAATGATCCCAGTAAAGTTGTTAAGTTCAGTATATTTTATTCATTCCAATTATTAACTAAAATGCACCACCTTCTGACCTAGTCATTGCACTTGGGATTTGCGACTCTTGCACAATGCGTCTGCCATTTCAGGGCTCCTCCTGCCCCGCTCAGCTCTCCCACCCCTCTGCACGCCCTTTAATCTCTACACCAATCACAGCCCTAACCTCTTCAGAATTAATGACCCCAAAATGACATCTCAATTTGTCTATCCACGCTCAGAGAACTTCAGAATGGCTGCAGGTTGTTTGCCAATAAATAGTTAGGCAATTATCAGGGACAGAGCGCTCACCTGTGCCTGCTGGAAGGAACATTTCAAAGGATCTCACAACCAGGTCCCTATCCTTTATATGAAGTCAGTAAGTCCACTCTGTAACAAACCGTTCTGTACAGACTGCTTCCACTCTCAATTAGCATGAATTCAGAAGTCCATAAGCTATCTGAAACACCAGGGCCTTGGGAGCAGGGATGTCCCTGATGAAGTTAGAATGCAGGAAAACATTCTTAAGCAAATTCATAATTTCATCTCCAACATCTAGAAGAAAGAGGGGATGCTGTGGACACGAGAGGCACTGTGACTCTGGCCAACTTTGAGAAATGACATGATTGTGCTAACTGGGTGGGTGGGGGGAACGGGGCAAGTCTCTCTGCTCTCTGTCATGGGGAACACTATCACCATTTTTCAATCGTCTTTTCCCAGTGGCTAAACAACTGCCCAGATCACTGTGGATCCTTCGTGAGCCACAATGGGTATGGACTTCACTGTACAACAACTCCAAGAGAAATGGAGAGAGCAGCATCATGGCAAAACATTACCAGGAGAATAGAAGAAACATTTTGAGGATTTTCTCAGAAGCTACCTTGAAACAAGTGTAACATCCCCACTGCTGCATGGGAATCCCTGGTCCATGAATGTTCAAAATGGAGAAGGAGCTTGGGTCTCTTCTAAGATCTTGGCATACAGGCCAAAAAGAAACAAATGCAAAATGGGGGCGGATTTTTCTGTGAACAGCCAGATTTGAGAACACAAGACCCTAGTGTGCACCATCTCCTCAGAGTCCGTTAATCCCACACAGGCCGTATCATCACCTTAGAACCAGCAGAATGGAGCTGACCTCAAGGACTGCTTAATAAGGCCCCCTCACAATATTCTCTTACCCAACAATTATTTGACTATGTTATTGCACACCTCCTTCTCCTACACACTCTACAATGATCCCATCATGTTTCGCTCTTCATCCTCACTTCCACACAGAGCATCCCTACTACTTACACCAGGGCAGGCATTGTCTCTTTCCTAGGTAAATGCAACTGTGTTGCTGGTTGATCTCGCTACTGCAACCTCAGCTGAGAGGTTCAGGATTGTCAGGAACTTGCAGTGTTTACCCTCTGCTCTTCTCATGCAAAATGATGGAGATGTTGTGTTGAATGGGTTTAGCTTCTCGGGAGAGGTTTCTGGTGCTCTCATTGAGGATGACTGAAGCATACCAGTACCATCACTATCTGCTTTACTTACACCCTTAACCACCTGGATGCGTGTTGTTGATCAAATTCCAACTAAACTCAGCACCCTGGTCATCTGAAGTGGCCTTAATGGGGGAAAAACAGCTGTCTTCCTCCCAAGCTGTACCCATTAAGGAAGGGCCTTAAAGAGGCCATTAAGGTAAATCAGTACAGAATTGAAATACTTCTGACAAAGTGGTCCCAGTGATCTACAGCAACATCTTGCAGGCAGCTTACAAAACTACTGGATAATCTTCTTCTGCTAGATATACTTCTGAGCTGTGGTCAATTTCATCCTATAATTTCACTTTTAAGCATGTATTTTTGGGCTGACTGAACGACCTGGCAATTCTGCGATCTCCTGAGGGATTGATCGTGGACGAGATCTTGTGTCATTTCTTAACGCTGTAACATGAACCCGCGGTGGGCTGCATTTCCACACGCCGATTCAAATGTAGAGCACAATTAAAATTGTCGAGGATGAGAATGGAAAATTAACAGTTGTTCAGTGCAGTCTGCCCGCATTTGACCGGTTTCTCCCTCTGCTGCCAGTGGGTGGAAGGAGCAGGATTCATAGATCCTATACCACTGAGTTCAGGAGCAGTCGCTGCCCGACAGCCTTCGAGCTTCTGGACACGCTCCACAGCTGTGGACTCACTTCTGGGGCTCTGCAGTTCATGGTCCTTGTGTTTTTTTCTGTTTACCTCTCTTTTTTACAATTTTGCAATTTGATCGGGATGCTTCAGCGCTGAACAAACTCTGCAGCTGTGGCCTGCGACCATCAGCACAACACTGAGGACTCACTCTTGGGGACTGCAATTAATGCTATTTGTTATTTTTTTGTTGTTTGCACGAGTTGTTCTTTTTTTTGCATATTGGGTGGGGTTTTCCTTTGAACTGGTTCTATTGGTTTCTTTGTTCTGTGGCTGCCTGCAGGAAGACAAATCTCAAGGTTGTGTACTGTATACATACTTTGATAATAAATGTACTTTCAATTTTGAACTTTGTATCACAGGTTTGCAGAGAGCCTTTCTTAATTCTGGAAGTTTACTGGTGTTCTGCAAATAAAAATTGAGTTGTTTGGTGAAGATTTTTTTTCTGGATTTAGTGTTTTTGTTGATATTTGAGGATGAATCCTAGGTTGCCTTACTGGAAGTCAACTTGATGAGTGGAAAGTTTGAAGGATGGGCCATTTGCTGTGATGCGGTTGAAGGGATAGCTCAAGGGATTATTTTCCCATTAGTTTTTTCTGCTCTTCTGTGAAGGGGAAATGCTATCTAGTCAACATTTAATTTTAGCATCTATGTTTCAAGGTACGTTTATCTTGGGTCTAATGCGGGACCCAGCCCGTCGCACAAGAGAACCCTGCAGCCAGCTGATAAGAGTGTTGATTCAGTGTGAAATCTGAATTCCTGTGGGGGATCTTGACCCTAAATGGTAGCCAACACACTTCTGCCACCCTTCATAATGGGTTCTTAGTCACCCGTGGCATGTATAAAACAAAAGGGGAAGAAGGCAATTTAATCTCTAGCCCATTACCTGTTATGTGTATTTTTTTTCAGATTTATTTGAAAATAAATACGATTGGGTTAAACCAACGCTGAGTAAAATGCGGCACTCTCTAAACATTCTATCTCACAGCATGCACTGACAACATAGAGCAGGGATATTTTTGTTAGACTGTCTGAAAGTGAGATATGTCTTCATTAATAAGATGCTTCATCCACTGTTGTCTTAGGGATATGGGAAGCTGGCAGCATTAAGTACTGTAGCTTGCGTCATCACTGCTGTCGCTGTTGTGAACCGTTCGATAAATATACTTCGTAGCTATGACACAATGTGTTGATTTAACTTTCTAGAATCCTTCTAAAATCAATCTCCCTCATTATGATTCCTCCTCACCTATGTCTTTCTACCATTTAAGAAATCGTTCAAGAGTGGCAAGATTGTTCTTGGCTGCATCTGAAAGATAAAATGCTTCCTAAGCCACCCATGTCTATTAAGGGTTGTTTTAAAAAACAGTAGAATGAAATGGAATCCAAGACAACCACAACATCTGCTTTCATCTTAGATCATGCTAAATCAGAAGATGTGTGACAATGTAAAGCAGTGTCCCTGGATGTAAGAATACTTGTGCCACTATAATGGGGAGATCAATGTTGAAAAATTGATTTATAGTGTCTAAAGATGCATGAAATTATCATAGGAATAAGTATGTTCATTAGTTGTACTATTTCTTAGGGTTTTGTGTCATTTGTTTTCTTTGTTATGAGTTTGACAGCCAATTATCATAACACAACCATATTAAAGCATATGGCAGGTTTGAGTGATAATAAAAGCCACTGGGACTGCCATTACAATTTAAATCTTGTATATGGCACGATGTGCAGGAGTCAAATGGACCACATTCATAGAAGGCAATAACAATCTACTGTTCACTCAGAATTGATATTGATCTGAGTAGCTAACGGAGCACTTACATTTTTGGAGATTTACTTCAATGCAAATGTGAAAGTAATTCTCAGATCTGCTAAATCACATAATTAAGAAAAACAGGATGATTATCAAAGCAAAGTGAAATTAGCCTCCTGGGGAGAGGTTTTCTGTCTGCTTCTAAAAGCACTTTCCAATTTCATTTGTTCCTAATGGACAACTCTCCTGAACTCTCATAATTCTCACAGCTTGTGGAAAAAATGTACAATTACTGAAAGTGTTCCTTTAATATTGTGACAATATTTATTCAATATTTAATTCCAATGATTATATGTACATAGTACTCAATTTGGATTAACACACACAAAATGCTGGAGGAATCCAGCAGGTCAGGCAACATTTATGGGAATGAATGAACAGTCAACAATTTGGGCCGAGACTTTTCATCAGGACTCGGGTCTAAGGGTCTCAGCCTGAAACATTGACCGCTTATTTATTTCCATAGATGGTGCCTGCTGAGTTCCTCTAGCATTGTGTGTGTGTTTCTTTAGATTTCTTTGGTAGGGTCATCCATGTATAGGCATCCATTAGTCTCATGAGACCATAGATTTGCACCTTGGAAAGTTTTCAGGGCGCAGGCCTGGCCAAGGTTATATGGAAGACTGGCAGTTGCCCATGCTGCAAGTTTCCCCTCTCCACGCCACCGATGCGTCCAAGGGAAGGACATTAGAACCCATACAGCTTGTCACCAGTGTCGTTGCAGAGCAATGTGTGGTTAAGTGCCTTGCTCAAGGACACACACGCTGCTTCAGCCAAGGTTCGAACTAACGACCTTCAGATCACTAGACGAACGCCTTAACCACTTGGCCACGCGCTATCCATGTGAAATAGGACAAAGGGGAGAGGACAGACTAAGAGCAGTCCACTAGTCCTCCAGGTTTTGGGGGTTCAGCTCAGGGCTAACAACCATGACTGGTAAAACAAAATCATTATGGAAACAGCAGTAAAGAACACTTCTACATCTGAGTGTGATGGTATTCCTGAGTCTCTACCCAGGACTTGCATTACTGACAGTAATGAAATCCGAAAGGAAACTACTGACATGATGAAGGAAGCCACAAACATCATCAGATATGGAGGACCTTCATTACTGCCCTAATTGCCAATAGTGTAATGGTCAGTAAGGTAAAATCTCTGGATTTTCAGCACCTGCAGGATCTCTTGTGTCTATGCATCACCTGGAATGCCATTTTTGCTTGAGATTTGATTTTGGCTTGAAATTCTTCCACATAATTGAAGAATTTGAAGAGTTTATTTAACCCTTCAAATGTAATTTTGTTTATTTCCTGGTGAATGGCTAATCTGTTATTTATAAAATACATGGAGACTGATAGAAAAATCTTTTATGAGGGATAGTAAATGCCCAAGTGACCTCTCTGAGACCTTAAAGCGAGATGCCATCTGTCCATAAGATAGACAATACAAGCAGTGTTTTTATGAACAGAAGAGTTATCACCAATGTTCTGACCCACATTTGTCCTTCAGCTAAATGAATTATAGTTCAGAGTAAATTTATTATTGAAGTATGTATGTGTCACCATGTATTAGCTTAAGATTAATTTTCTTGCAGGTATCCACAGTAGAACAAAGAAATACAATAGAATCATGGAAAAACGGTATAGAAACAAAGACTGACAAGCAACTAATGTGCAAAAGAAGACAAACTGTGCAAAATAAATGAATAAATACATACATAACAACTGAGAACATGAGTTTTAGTGTATTTGAAAGTTAGTCCATAGGTTGTGGAATCAATTCGGTATTGGAGTGAGTGAAGTTATTCGTGCTGGTTCAGGGACCTGATGGCTGAAGGGTCATTGTCACGTCTGCATTTTGTGGGAGCTGTCTGTGTATAATTTGATTCTAAAGCAACAAGATTGCTCTTCAGGTACCATATCACTTAATTAGCCATTGACCACTTTGAAATGGCCTGGTGCTTTTATGTTTATGACAAACTGGGTATTGTCCAAGCACAGTACAGTATGATTATGGAGAGCCATCTATTTATTATGTCATGGTGCTTGCAGTAATGACAGCATTTCCTAGTGTACTTGTGGGAGTTGAATCTGAGTTTTAAACAGGAGTAAATCTCTTCTGGTGCGTGGCTGTTTATACCACAGTTAGGCTGACAAAAGACCATTAGGATTCATTCCGGCTAGTAGCTGCCAATCCAACTATGATTAAGAAAGCAAGGGATCAAGATTTTTAAAAGATCTAATGTATTGTCTGATTAATTGATGCTAAAATGATTAATTGATGCTAAAATAAGTGAAAATTTCAAAGGTAAATCAAGCAACAGTTGTGCTAAACATCCACAAAAAACACTGAGCAGTGAGTTACAACATCCAGATAAACCATCTTACATTTTGAATCCACAATCATTCAATCAATCAGCAGAATCTATACATGGAACATGGAATTATTTGTTTCCCATGTCACCACCAGCAACACTTGGGAGACTTATTAACCCCTTGTGGGATGTCCACACTATCCAAGAGCATTGGTAGTTCTGTGACAGCATTATCCACTATTATTGTATATTATACAAAATCAAAGTAAATTTACTTCCAAAGTACATACATGACACTATATGCTACCTTGAAATTCATTTTCTTGTAGGCATTTTTAGAAAAAAATACAACAGGATTTATGAGAAGCTATACTGACAATCACTGCACAAAAGACAAATTGTATAAATAAAAATAATCTGAGAACATGAGATGCTTCTAATTGAATTATTTCTCCTTTCAAAATGTTCTTTTCATTGAAGTATTTACTCATCTTAGTGGAAGTTCAAGAAGTTTCATAGGAATACAACACACTTGAGGTTGGAGCAGGTTCAGGAAGGGAAAACTTCTTGCAGTTTTTGATGCATCTTTGAACCCTTAGTTTTGTTACTTATAATGTCACTTGGGTGAATATTATTTGATAAAATATTAGTTATGTGGCTCCAAGATTAGTGGGTTCAGTTGGCAATATAGATCACCAATTAAACAATAATATTGTAATTTGAACTAGATACATTTCATTTCATGTGTAAATTGGGCCAAGCAAAGTTCTATCCATACTCCATTACTTCCTTTGATCATTTTCATTACATATTGCTCCTCATATTCAACTGCTCCAGTTTAACTTTCATTTACTTCAGTTGTCAGATGATTAAAATTTAAAACATTTGAACTTAAATTGTTGATCAAGTAACTCAGAAGAATTTTTGTGTGCTACGGACGTAATCAATTATTAACGAAACACTGTAAAGGCTCCTTCAAACTAGGTTTAATTAGTTTGTTTCTGCTTGTCTTGTTGCAGGGAGGTGAAAGAGGACCCAAAGTTCAGTTTCCTGCTTTTAACATCTGTAACATCAACCCGAAACAAGAAACCATCGGTGCCACCAGTGCAGCCACAAAGCCTGTCTTACATAATGCTAAATATGGTAATCCAATATCTGTTGTCAATGACTAATGCTGCTGCGATGTTTTAATCTGATCAGCACCATTTTATAAATTAGCTATGCTTTGCAATGATTTTTAATTTTTTCAATAGTTCTTGTGCCTCTTAATTGGCACCCACTTTTATCCTTCATCTAGCTCCCCCAAAGAGGTAGTTCAATTGATAATGAACTCTGTGAACTCTGTCATCTGCATATATCAGTCTTGAAGTTGCCAGCAGAAGTACTGGCCTGAATTCTATTTGCTTTTTGCTGGTCAGAATCAGCAACCACTCTGCTGCTGAGTCCTAAGGCAAAGCACAAGCATCTTTAGCTGTTGGACAAGATGTATTTCACACCTGTTTCCTTGACTTTTCATTAGCCATGGTCCGCAAAAGTAGAATAATCCCATTCAGCTAAGTGAGGTCACTATTCTCAATTTTAAACATAGCTGCAAGTACATTTTTTAATGTTGTCGAATTTGAAGGAAGTTAAAGTAAATATTAAATAAAAATAGACCCTTTTGATATGAGTTTAAATGTATCTGATGATCATGGACATTTGAAAGCAGCTCAAAGAGTGAGCTGTAGAATAACACCCTGATGGTTTGGAAACAGGACCTCAAGATCTTGTGGATGGTAGCGATGCTAGTGAGTGAGCACAACCCCTGGACCTGGAAGGACCAAAAGAGCGTGTAGCCATGGGAACAGTGTAGGGAATGAGAGTTGGAAGCATGCAGGATTGAGATTTTCAGCAGCAATACCTGACAGTGGTTTTTAGCATTAAGGAAGGTTCAGTAATCTCTTCCCTAAAATACTATTGAGGATTGTAAACATTACGGAACTGGGATTTTTGCCAGGTATGATTTTAAAGTGGTGCACCACAATCCCAGGTTCAACCTTGACCTTGGGCGCTGTAGGTGTGGAGTATCACATTCTCTCTGGGGGTTGTCCATTTCCTCTGTGTGCCGCAGGCCTTTTCCACCTCCCAAAGACAGGCCACCATAAATCACACCTCAGTGCAAGTTAATGGCAAGAAAGAATGAAAGGGGATTTGCGGATTTAGATGAGATAATAACTACCTGAGAGATTGAAGGAGAATGAAATGGAAAGTATTACTCCCATGGGAGTCAGGCTAGGCATATTGACCTCTATCTGGGTCGTTAAAACAAAAACAGAATTAAGCATTGTGAAACCAAAGCAGAAAAGTGAATAATTCTTATTACTCATGATCTAATTAAATAGACATACAGATTTTGAGGGACTAAATGGCCCACTTTCAAACCTATATTTCTAGAAGTCATTGTAAATTGTGATGGATCAGATTTAATATCCCTTTAAACTACAATTACTTAAATATGTTTTAATGTAATTAGGTTCACTGACAGCCCAAAGAATAAATTACCCAATAGTGGAAAGCTGCTGTCTATTTGAAGGGCATCAAGTATGCCTGGTGTCCACTCTAAGTATGGGCAAGAGCTTAAATTGAAAGCAAGTGCTGGAAGCATTCAGCAGGTCAAGCAGCATCTGTGGAAAAGATAAAATAGCTAACGATTCAGGTCTGGTACCCCTTATCAGGGCTGTTCTCTCTGCAAGCTAGGCAGCATTTCTCCACAGATTTTACCCGACCTATTAAGTATTTTCTGTTTTTATTAACCATCCTTCCACCTTATCCACAGCTCTCAGAAGCTGGTATATTAATATTTTGATCTGTTTATCACTAATTTTAAAATCTACAGTGGTTGGCGAAGTAGGATCCTAGGGAACATAGAATTATTTTCAGCAATGCAGAGAAAGTAGTTCAGGCAGACATTTAAAAATGAAGTACTTGGGCTGCATCTTATTGAAGCATACCAGAGTATTAAAATGCAAGGTAGATGATGAGCGGAAGAGATTCTGCAGCTGCTACAAATGCCGACTGACGCACAAAATGCAGGAGGAACTCAACAGTGGTGGATGGTCCTAATGAAGGGTCATGGCAAAAAATATGGACCGTTTATTCCTCTCTATAGGTGCTGCCTGAGTTGTTGAGCTCCTCCAGCATTTTGCGTGTGTTACATAGAGAGATGTTGAGATGTTTACACCAGTGTGAGAATTCCAAATGCAACAACATAGTTATGCTAGGAAACTGCCCTTTATAACTGAAGTGCACAGGAAATATATGCAGAGAATGGTGAATCTCTGGAATTACCAACTCTGAAGAGTTTTGGAGGCTAGATCAGTTGTGGAATTTCAGAATCAGAATCAGAGTCAGGTTTAATATCACTGGCATATATCGTGAAATTTGTTAACCTAGTGGCAACAGTACACTGCAATAAATTTTGTAGAAAAAAATAAGTAAACCAACTACAGTAAGTAAATAAACTATGTATACTAAATAGTTAAATTAAAAATAGTGCAAAATATGGTAAAAAACAGTGAGGTAATGTTCTTGCATTTAGTGTCAATTTAGGAATCATGTGGCAGAGGGGAAGAAGTTGTTCCTGAGTCACTGAGCATGTGCCTTCCGGCTTCTGTACCTTTTTCCTGACGGTAACAATGAGGAGAGGGCATGTCCTGCATGATGGGGGTCATTAATAATGAACTCCGCCTTTCTGAGGCACCACTCCTTGAAGATATCTTGGATACCTTGGAGGCTAGTACCCATGATGGAGCTGACTAATTTTACAACTTGACACCCAGGAACTTGAAATTGTTCACTCTTCCCACTTCTGATTCCTGTATGAGGATTGGTTTGAGATCCCTTGACTTACCCTTCCTGAAGTCCACAATCAACTCTCTTTTTCTTGCTGACATTGAGTACAAGGTTTTACTGCAACACCACTCAACTAGCTAGCATATCTCGCTCCTGTACGCCCTCTCGTCCCCATCTGAGATTCTGCCAACAATGGCTGTATCATCAGCAAATTTATAGATGGCATTTGAGCTATGCCTAGCCCCACAGTGTTGGGTGTAGAGAGAGTAGAGCAGTGGGCTAAGCATGTATCTCTGAGGTGTGACAGTGTTGATTGTCACTGAGGAGGAGATATTATTACCAATCTGCACAGATTGTCGTCTTCTGGTTAGGAAGTCGAGTATCCAATTGCAGAGAGAAGGTACAGAGGCCCACGTTCTGTAGCTTTTTGATCAGGACTGTAGGAATGATGGTGTTAAACGTTGAGCTACAGTCTATGAACAGCATCCTGACATAGGTGTTTGTATTATCCAGGTTTAAAGAGGAAGTAGATAATTTTCTGAAAGATTAGAGCAGAGAGGGCAATGGGGAGCTGGTGCATAAGAGGAGATGAGACTCAGGCAGATCAGTCATGATATTGAATGGTGGGACAGGCTTGAAGGGCAAAATGGCCCACTGTTTCAATTCCTTATGTTCTTGTGCTCTCTGACAGCAGTGCACACCAACTTAAATGGTTTCTAGTTTAGATGGCTGTAGAAACTCAGAAGTCAATTTTGCGCATGGCTCAGGAAGAATGCAAAGGACGCATTAAGTGTGTGGGTGAGCTGCAGAGATCTACAGGAAATGTTACCCCAAGTAAAATCTTTCCTATTTATTACTCCATTGTCGTCATTAGAAAAACAACCTGCAAGTAGGACAGGCAGTGGATTCCGCCCAGTACATTACAGGTAAAACCCTCCCAATCATTGAGCACATCTACATGAAACATTGTCATAGAAAAGCAGCATCCATCAACAGAGAACCCCATCATCCAGGCCATGCTCTCTTCTCGCTGCTGCCATCAGGTAGAAGGAACAAGAGCCTCAGGACCCACACCACCAGTTTCAGGAACAGTTACTAACCCACAATCATCAGGCTCTTGAACAAAAGGGAATAACTACACCACCTTGCCCATCTATTGAGATGTTCCCACAAACAATGATCTCACTGTAAGCAACACACATCAAAGTTGCTGGTGAATGCAGCAGGCCAGGCAGCATCTCTAGGAAGAGGTACAGTCGACGTTTCAGGCCGAGACCCTTCGTCAGGACTCCCTCACTGTAAGGACTCTTTATCGTGTTTTCTCATGCTCTCACTGCTGTTTATTTATATTTGCATTTGCACAGTGTGTTCTCCTCTGCACTCTGGTTGATCTTTAATTGATCCTGTTATAGTTACTATCCTACAGATCTGCTGAGTATGCCCGCAGGGATATGAATCTCAGGGTTTTATATGGAGACGTATGTACTTTGAATATAAAATTTACTTCAAACTTTGAAGAATTTTCATGTAAAAATTAACTTTTTTTCTGATAAGAAGAAAATGTGAGAGTCTTGAACTCTCACAATTCTGCACCCTGTCATTCAAAAAGATGGAGTTTTTTCAGACCTCTGTAACCCCTTTACTGAATGAATATTTTTATGGTGTCAACATATAGGTGCAGAATGCTTTTTCAAGAATTGAACAAACGACTTTGTGGAAAAACTGAGGCTGGTAGTGTTCAAAACCACCAATTGCTCCAATAAAGTGTTCAATTTATAGTGTTCGTCATGTACAGTAGCTACAGTCCTTCACAAAACCACTCAATAACTATAGCTGCCTTTTGGAAGGAACCTTATCATCAGAAGATATCCAGAAGTTTTTGGTGAAGGGTCAGAAAATAATATAAAGCTGAGAGGAAATGAATCATTATGTGCAAAGTGAGTCATATTTTGATAAAGGTGAGCTTTCAGATGGTTGTGGATAGGGTTGGAGTGGGGTAATTTCCATGTTGTAAATTGAAAGGAGTTGAAGATAGTGATGTAGGATCAGGGATGGTGACTGCGGGTGGGAGAGCCACAAAGACTGCTAGAGTTTTGAGCATGAAGAAAGAGACTGGGACAGTTTTAAATGTGCCAAGAGAATTTTTTGAAGATGGTTGATCTGGTAAAATAAGCAAAGTGACCAAAACTTGTCTTCATTGTGCATTCCTGAAGATTAAGGGAGGTATGTTTAAATGCCTGCAATTAGCTCATTCATTGATGGTGGGCTTTAATGAGAGGAAGTGAATTATTAGTGAAATCAGTAATATTAAGAGGCTTCAGTAAGTTTCAAGAGGTCCTGCTGAGATCTTTCTCAGAAATATTTTGCCCAGCTTTCTGTCAAACAATTGACTGGACCTCAGAAGACTAGAGCAGTTAATCAGAGCTGACAATCATGTGACCACTCCCATTTGAACAAAAACTTGCATTGTGATTAATATCTTACCCCTTCTGGGAAAAAATGTTTAGCAGTGAGCTCTTGTGCTTTTGGCTACATTTTGAAGTGCTAGAGGTCTGAAGCTGTCAAAACCTGATGAAGGATATTTTGGATACACTTAACGTATCAGAAGAGAAAGGCTATCTACGTCTGCAACAGCAATGGTAAGACCTGCTCATGCACTGAGATGGTGGGACACAAGAGGGCCTGAGATCACAGCAGCAATGCTTGTATCACAGGGTTTGCAGACAGGAACTTGGCTACGACATCTTTGGCTGATGTTGGTAAAGAAGGTGTTGGTTGACAACTGCAGCCTCCAAAGAAAACCTTTTGGCCGAGTGTCCCCCCCATTGCCAGTGGCTATTGAAGCGTATCATCCAATCTCCCAGGCATATATGGGACGAAAAGAGCCAGTGCAGCCAATGGACTTTAGATTAAACCCCTTTTGTAGTTATTAATCTAAAACTCGAAAGATCAGGGTTCTTTATGTTTTCATCTATTATAAATGCGCTCTTGTAGGCTGTGAATTCACTGAGTGAAATAATTCATTCACGGCTGCCCTCTATTCCTTTTAGTAATTGACTTAAATCTGTGCTCATATTTGCTGAGTACTTTGCTAAGTAACATAGTTACTTTCATTTTATTCTGTTCAGTCCTCTGGTAACGTATCCAACGATTGTTCCAAGATAGCGCTCGTATGTCTCTCTTAGGAGGCCTATCAGTTAGATGACCGTAAATACAAAATGAACATGATAGATTATTTAAAAACGCAAACACGAGGAAATCTGCAGATGCTGGAAATTCAAGCAACACCCACAAAATGCTAGTGGGACGCAGCAGGCCAGGCAGCATCAAGGATGTTATCAAGGATGTAATAACAGCACATTTGGAAAGTGGTGAAATGATCGGACAAAGTCAGCATGGATTTGTGAAAGGAAAATCATGTCTGACGAATCTCATAGAATTTTTTGAGGATGTAACTAGTAGAGTGGATAGGGGAGAACCAGTGGATGTGGTATATTTGGATTTTCAGAAGGCTTTTGACAAGGTCCCACACAGGAGATTAGTGTGCAAACTTAAAGCACACGGTATTGGGGGTAAGGTATTGGTGTGGGTGGATAGTTGGTTAGCAGACAGGAAGCAAAGAGTGGGAATAAACGGGACCTTTTCAGAATGGCAGGCGGTGACTAGTGGGGTACCGCAAGGCTCAGTGCTGGGACCCCAGTTGTTTACAATATATATTAATGACTTGGATGAGGGAATTAAATGCAGCATCTCCAAGTTTGCGGATGACACGAAGCTGGGTGGCAGTGTTAGCTGTGAGGAGGATGCTAAGAGGATGCAGGGTGACTTGGATAGGTTGGGTGAGTGGGCAAATTCATGGCAGATGCAATTTAATGTGGATAAATGTGAAGTTATCCACTTTGGTGGCAAAAATAGGAAAACAGATTATTATCTGAATGGTGGCCGATTAGGAAAAGGGGAGGTGCAACGAGACCTGGGTGTCATTATACACCAGTCATTGAAAGTGGGCATGCAGGTACAGCAGGCGGTGAAAAAGGCGAATGGTATGCTGGCATTTATAGCGAGAGGATTTGAGTACAGGAGCAGGGAGGTACTACTGCAGTTGTACAAGGCCTTGGTGAGACCGCACCTGGAGTATTGTGTGCAGTTTTCGTCCCCTAATCTGAGGAAAGACATCCTTGCCATAGAGGGAGTACAGAGAAGGTTCACCAGATTGATTCCTGGGATGGCAGGACTTTCATATGAAGAAAGAATGGATGAACTGGGCTTGTACTTGTTGGAATTTAGAAGATTGAGGGGGGATCTGATTGAAACGTATAAGATCCCAAAGGGATTGGACAGGCTAGATGCAGGAAGATTGTTCCCGATGTTGGGGAAGTCCAGAACGAGGGGTCACAGTTTGAGGATAGAGGGGAAGCCTTTTAGGACTGAGATTAGGAAAAACTTCTTCACACAGAGAGTGGTGAATCTGTGGAATTCTCTGCCACAGGAAACAGTTGAGGCCAGTTCATTGGCTATATTTAAGAGGGAGTTAGATATGGCCCTTGTGGCTACGGGGGTCAGGGGGTATGGAGGGAAGGCTGGGGCGGTGTTCTGAGTTGGATGATCGGCCATGATCATAATAAATGGCAGTGCAGGCTCGAAGGGCCGAATGGCCTACTCCTGCACCTATTTTCTATGTTTCTATGTTTCTATGTTTCTATAGGAAGAAGTACAGGTGCACATTCCTTTATCCAAAATTCTGAAATCCAAAAAGCTCTGAAAATCAAAGTTTTTTTCGTCAACAGCTGATGTCACTCAGGTGTGACGTGGCAGCACTAGCAGAGGCCGCCAGGCGTCAGTTGTGGCTCAGCGCTCGTACTGGTTACATGTGCATTTGCTGTTCGCCGATATTTTGTGTTCACTGTTGATTCTGTGTTTAATTTCACTGTGAAAATGTCAAAAAGAGCTGCAGATACCCTTATGGGTAACAATGAGAAAAAGAGAAGGAATCTTCTCTATCAATAACGCAGAAAGTGGAGTAATTGCAGAAGTTTGACCGTGGTGTGTCTGTGTGGCGTATTACTGAAGAAAATAGTGTCAGAACTACCACTGTATATGATTTAAATAAACAGAAAGACAAGTTACTGAAGTTTTATAATGACAGTGACGTTCTACATTTATTCCAGTAAGTCACTTACCATGTGTTTGATTTGGTTCATTTGAAGCTATATATTTTTATGTTTTATTGAATGTTTTTGTTGGAAATAAAAATTCTTCTTGTCATTATTCCCTAAACAATACAGTATAACAACTATTTACATAGCATTTACATTGTATTCGGTATTGTAAGTAATCTAGAGATGATTTAAAGTATAAGGGAGGATGTGCGTAGGTTTGGTGCGCCGCCGGGTCCTAAAGTCTACTGCACTGAGACAGATTAAATAAGGAACTTGAACATACGTGTTTTTTGGTAACAGGGGAGTGGGGCGGGGCGGGTGGAGGGTCTGAAATCCAAAAAATTCTGAATTCCAAAATGCAACTGGCCCCAAGGATTTCGGATAAGGGATTGTGGACCTATGCAGTTGACGTTTCGGGTTGAGACCCTTCGTCAGGATAGGGTCTCGACCTGAAACATCGACTGTACTTCTCCCTATAGATGTTGCCTGGCCTGCTATGTTCCACCAGCATTTTGTGTGTGTTGATGATGGATTATTTGTCAAACC
Source organism: Mobula birostris (assembly GCF_030028105.1). NCBI lineage: Eukaryota > Metazoa > Chordata > Chondrichthyes > Myliobatiformes > Myliobatidae > Mobula > Mobula birostris. The sequence goes on from NC_092390.1 coordinate 36,204,803, forward strand.
TGGACAATAAATAGTCTTCCTATTCTGGCTAGTGATATCATTCTGATTGAGTGAGCACACAGATTCACCTCTGTTGCTGGATTGCCCCAAGTATAAGATGCCATCAAATGCAATAAAAATCCAAGAACTGGCCTAGTAGCCAGATACTTCTGCGAACCAAAGGTATTTTCCTGACACTGTGAAATTGACTTGTAAATAGTGTCATGAAGTGGAGGTCCGACGATCTCTACTTTTTCATTTCAAGAAGCAGCTTTAAGGTCTGGCCCCTTGGAGGCTTCAAACTTAGCAAGATCACAATTCTACCAACAAGCCACTGGCCTGGTATAAGTGATGGCACTTAACTACCAGATATGTCAAAGCAAAAGCAGCAAGGATGTTTATGATGTGCTTTAAGTACCACCAGAAGAATGTAGTAGTATGTTGTGCCTCAAGCAACTTTGCACAGCGAGAAGGGTTTCTAGTGGAGGTGGATGAAGGGGCCCATCAGTCTTTTCACATGAGAAAATCTTTGAGGAAGATGATACTGGGAAACCCGCCATCAGGCTAGTCATAATACATTACTGGGTAAATGTATCTGATTCAGTGTTACCTGGGCTTAATAAAAGTGAACAGCAAAAATGTTCATTTGTATGGCTGTACATCTTGTGATACTGCAGCCTCAGAAGGAAAGTTCAGAATCAGGTCTATTATCACTGACATATGTTGTGAAATTTGTTGTTTTGTGACAGTAACACAGTGCAATACATTAAAAAAACTAAGTTACAATAAGAAATGTATTAACAAGATAAATAAGTAGTGCAAAAAGAGAACAAAATCCTGAGGTAACGTTTATAGATTCATGGTCTGTTTGGAAATCTGATGGCAGAGGGAAAGAAGCTGTTTCTAAAACACTGCGTATATGCCTTAGGACTTCTGTACCTCCTCCCTGAAGGTAGAAATGAGAAGAGGGCCCAAATTGGATGGTGGGGACATCATGATAGATGCTGCCTTTTTGAGGATCACCTTGATGGTGGGGAGGCTAGCGCCCATGATGGCTACAACCCTTGCAGCGTTTTCCAATCCTCCATACCAGATGGTAATGCAACCGTTCAGAATGCTCTCTATGGTACATCTAAAGAAATTTGCTAGAGTCCGTGGTGGCGTATTAAATCCACTCATCCAGTAGGTGAACTTTGTATTTCCTACTCTGACTTGATCTGTTAGAATACTAACTACATGGTATCTGAGAGATTGCAAAACTATTCTCATTCTCTCTCTCTCTCTCTCCCCCCCCCCCCCACCTCCATTTGCTCCATCTGCAAACTGTCCTTTTAATTACAGCGGAGAATATGGTATGCAGGTGTGTATTATACGGACTGCACAGCTTGGAGATCGGGAAATTGACTGTTTCAGATCTGTTGTGATTGCAAAATTATCACTTTTCTAAGATGCTTCTTGCAGTTTAATATGAGGACTAGTTAATCAAAATACTTAACGGTTTGAATGTTGTCATTGCTGATATACTTTAGTGCTTGTGCAATAACCTTTTAGTTATAATGTAAAGACTAGATCCCAGTTTTCTTTATGTGATGATGCTAGGATTTCTACGAATTTCTTTATACTCCTCTATTAGTTCTTGTAATCTGCAGTGAAGTTAATATGTAGCATTTTAATTGCAACATAACAAAGTGAGTTTTATTTTTGCTTCATGCTCTGAACTCTTTCAGGTCCAAAATATTTTATGTGACATTTGTTAGGCAGACCCGTGGAGAGCTGAGGGAGGTATTTTGTGCAGCTGTCACAACTATGCACATCATTATAACATTAAGGGGAACTAAAGTTAATTTATAATATACATGGGAGTAGTTGAGAAATATTCCTCTGTTGGTTAAAGCGAATATACTTGGACAGTTCAATGTTGTTTAAAGTGCAGACCACACCACTGGAATGTTCCCACAGCTATCATGAACAAATGCTGACCTCCCATACTTTCTTCTCAGTCCATTTCTAACTTCCTATTTTTGGTCCAAGTATAGTCTATTAAAATAAACATGATTCAAATCTATTTCTGCTATGCATATAGAAGAACGTCTATCTGTAATAGGATGGGCCTCCAAATTTGTTGATCGGTAACCATATGATACCCAAATCAGCTTTGTAATCTCATTTAATGCCTAATCCCAAAAGAATTTTATTTTAAAGGGATGTGGGCTGCAGCTAAATAAATAGACATATTGGTTGTTATGGACTAGTTGGGCTGAAGGGCCTTTTTCAATGCTGTATTACTCTGTGACTCTATTTGTTTATATTTACTCACTTCCTTTGTTATCATTTTTATATATTCTTCTCATTTTATTTCCTCTTCAACTTTCTGCTTTTCATATTTCTTTATAACACAAAAGATCATCCAGCGCAGCTGTCGAAGTAATCCTGCTAATCATATTTCCTTATATCCTAAAAGTTCTTCATCAGTTGAATCTACTTTTCAATTCTCCTGACCTAGTTGGACATTTGTGCCCAGAACAACTTCAAACTGGCAAGACCAATACCCCGCTACTTTGTTCTCATTCCCCTGTGAGACTTCCATCTAAATATCATCCTGTTCACAAAGAGCAACTTAAATTTCTAAAGACTAGAGATTCTGCAGATGCTGGAAATCCGGACTAACATGTGCAGAATGTTGGAGGAACTCAGCAGGTCAGGTAGATTTGATGGAAAGGAATAATATTTCGGGCCAAGGATTTCTATCCTGTGTGATAATAATGGCAACAGTGTCAATTTAAATCATTTGCACCAATTGTGTTGACCACTTTCTGACTGCCACACCATACTGGCTCATTTTGTCATCTGAATACCGTATATTTGAGCTTAAACTTCACAATGTAGGTTTGTGTATAGAACTTGATGTGCTATGGAAGCTGAAGTACACCTTCATTCCAATTCCCAATTTTAATACATGTTTTATTCCATTCTCTTCTAGAACTTCACTTATAGTGGTTCAAATTATTAATTGATAATGGAGTGTGATGTAATTATGAAATGGCATTTGTCTGGCATCTGCATGAGTAAAGGCCCTTTCTCATAGCTCTCCGTACTTGCCAAAAGTGATTGTTCTCACATTTGCGTTTACCTGTCCCTGTTTTCCGACCCAGACTAACAACTTCACTCGAAGCACTTAGCTTCCTTTTTCTTTGCAGGTTTCCATTTCCTTTCCTCTCCCAATTCAGAGCTTCCCAGATGTATAGTGGGTGAAGAGAAAGTGGGAGATGGAGGTAACTAAGGCAAACAGAGTGATCAAGCTAGCAACTATTAAAGTGGATGATCAGAGAGAGAGGAACAATAAAAGACCTTTCTTGTTCTTTGTAACACCATAATTAATGAATAATTAATAATTTTAACTGAATTAGAACTAACTTAGAGCTTTTTCCCTCCCAAAACTAGTTTTATCAATTTCATATTGTTTAACTATTACAGTTATTTGTAGCACCCTCAGTTACATTTGTTATTGGTATAGGATGAATGTAAATTACGTGCTTTCCAGCTGTAACTTGTCTATAACTCTTGTTCTCCAAGTGTTTTGAACTTTCTACTCCATCAAATTCACTTACCCTGATTGTAAATGATTGAAGTTGGAACTGCTTAATACGCTAAAGGATTATTTTTCTGGGCAATGCCTGTGTCATTGGGAGCTGTGTGCACACAGCACTATCATGTTGTATAACAATTGCACGTGAGCTGGGTCCTCTGTCAGCTTTGCACTGCTGGGTTCAAAGCATGATTATGCAAAAGGTGCCTGTGCCCACACTAATCTGACATCTTGTTATCTTTTCTAAAATGGGAATTGTTTAAAATATAATGGTAAGACTGCTGAAACAAGCCTTTCTGCACACCCAGCTAATACTGCAGTAACCATTTTCAAAACCTCTAAATTGTACATTTAGCATATTTACAAATTATGAAATGCAACTTAAAAATGGCAGCCCAAGAAATTAAATTAATGACTATCCCATCATTCATAAGCTTCAACTATTTTCTGGTCACATTTGTGTCAAACGGCGACTGTATATTTTGAATACATTTGAATCGGTTGCCTGGTAACAGTGATATTTTTTCCAAGAGATGAATGCCAATCTTCATTTTTTTTTAATACTGCACTTTCTTTCCACAGGTTTGGCCATTCTCATTATAAATACATTTGCAAAATATTTCAGTTTTGAAACCTGCCCTTAGCAACCAAACCACAGAAAATCCATGACTCTGTTACCAGAGCAACAAGAATCTCAGAATATTAAAGCCAGTTCCAGTGAAGGAACATATCCAGTCTTATTGTATTTACCTTTGCTAAGCAACTTATGGTGATATGTCAAAACAGTACTTCAAGATTATGCTGCAAAATTCAAACTGTGTTTATAATGTTGAAAATTCAGATTGCATTTTATACTATAGTTATCGTGAACTGTATATTTTTGTTTGCGACGAAATTGAGAACATTTCTTTTTGCCCTGAGAATGTTGAGATTTATTTATTTAAACTGCTACAAATCGAGCTGAACCTGAAGCAGCTGATGTATTTAAGCAATATGTTTTGAATTAATTTTAGGTCAGCCATTTGAAAATACTCCCATAAGAGGCTGCTTCAAACTTTGATTCCCTTTTATTGGTCGCGTATATGTTCTGAGTTTTATGTTTTATTTATACAATTTGGGCATCTGCAGTTACCAAGTACTCTGCTTTTCCTTTGATAGATATATTATTGTCATCAAGACACTCAGAAAGTGTCTGAAAGATACTTATATGTTTTATTTAGCTTTCAAAAATATCAATGCCAGAGTCTCATTTGTTGTTACTAATATTTTAATCATTAGCTTCAATGTATTTGTCTCTGTGCCCAATGTACTTCTCATGTGATAATGTTAAGTGATAAAGATCTTCATTTATTTGACACAATTCAGTTCTTTCATTACCAATTAAATTTATGGATTGAATCTCCTTGCAGTTATAATGTCAGAATGCTGCATACATTGAGAAGGAAGGGAGGAGGCTGAGTGGGGAATGTGGTGATGCTATCAGCAAAAACAGTTGAATTCAGGAAGAGGCAATATCCAGGTGGTGGGTGATGCATTGAGCACTGCGAAAGTAGTGAATGTATTGCAGGATTTTATTGCACTTGCATGTGCTCAATGGCTTGTAAGGGGTAATCTAGTTAAGATTCCTTGTCACCATCACCTAAAGTTTAATAAATTTCTCAGCAAACCTAGAGGAAGACCTCGGCTTATGTACATCAAAAGCCTAGCCAGGTGGCTACACATCGGGGAAATGGAAGTCATCCAAAGAACGAGGGATAGATCTATATGGAAAACCATGGTTACCAACGTCTGCATCGGGTATGGTACCTAGACAGACATACAAGGGAACAATATTCTCAGCAGCTTATGCCCACTAATATTCTTTGGACATTGCCTTAAGTCATCAGTTCATAGTAGACTCAAGAATGGCATGTCACACATAGGGGGGTGTGTGTGTGTGTGTGTGTGTGTGTGTGTGTGTGTGTGTGTGTGTGTGTGTGTGTGTGTGTGTGTGTGTGTGTGTGTGTGAGAGAATTTTTCTCCCTGCTGAATTTGAAGCCCACTATTAATGAAACTCTTTACCACCAGCAGCTGTAGAGGCCAAGTATTTATGTATATTTAAGGCGAAGGTTGATAGATTCTTGATTGGTCAGGGCATGAAAGGATGTGTGCAGAACGCAGGAGATTGGGCTGAGAGGAAAATCGGATCATCCATGATGAAATGGGGGAGCAGACTCAATGGACCAAATAGACTAATTCTGTTCCTATATCTTATGGCTCTAAATTTAGAAGCACCTTGGAGCTATGCATTGCTTTTTTGTTTGTCTTCCATCTATGAGAAGTATATCCCTAGGTGTGAAATTTGCACATCAAATCTTGTCCATTTGCTCCACTGTGCTACAAACTGAATATACATTGTATTTGACTTGTTACTCAGACTGCCTGTTACTGTTACAGTCGAGCCCTGGTTCACTAAACATGCAATATGAATTATGAAGCTGATATCAATAGTGATCTTGGAACTAAGGGTGCAGAAACTCATCTGAAGACTTCACAGATTTGGGGTACTGGTAAATTTGGTGATACAGATACAACTTGCTGGAGCTTGTGAGACGTAGGTATACACTGCTGGTTTCCTGATCACAATACAGTATCATCATAATTAATACTGGGTCCTTTCCACAAGTGGGAACACTTAATCTCAAAGATAATAGGAGCAACTTAACGACAGTGGAGTTTGTGCATATATTTAAATCAAATGAATATACCATCAATTAGGTGTTATATGACCTTCTTTCCTCTTCTCCTCTTCCAGTACGAGAACTACCACCTATTAACCAAGATGTACGTCAGAAGCAACGCATCTCAATAGAGATCTTGCCTCCCGAAATAAAAGCTCCTTTCTCTCCTGATCCAGTATTTCCCATCCGAACCAAAACCGTGAGGGAATTTCAGTAAGTATTAAGAACAGTTTGAAGTACATTTTATTTGCCTGCTTACATTTTGTTTGCCCAATGTTGCTTCCCCAGTGCTAGTCCACCAGTATTCCTGCTATTATGGTAATTTCATCTATAGCTCAATTTTACTGTCTTTACAGTAATTCCAGCTGTGACCTACCACTGTTACTGCCTCCCTATACTATCAACAAGAGCCTCCCGGTATTCACAAACCAGAGAAAATCTGCGGATGCTGGGAATCCGAGCAATACACACAAAATGCTGGGGGAGCTCGGCAGGCCAGGCAGCATCTATGGAAAAAAGTATGTTCGACATTTCAGGCTGAAACCTGTCCTGCCGAAGTTTTTCGGCCTGAAATGTTGACTGTACTTTTTTCCATAGATGCTGCCTGACCTGCTGGGTTCCTCCAGCACCTTGTGTGTGATCCTCCTGATATTATTTTCCTCACTACTCTTCTTGCTATACCACCGTTATAATTATCACTGCATATTCAACTATAGTCTTGCGTAACTTGCTCCAGCTCCAGACTACCAATATTACTGCCAATACTGTAACTCTTTTTTGTATCTTACCAGCATTAATATACTAACTGTAACCGCAGTGATCATTCTTCAAGCTACTGCTCCTCACTACGACTCTGGCAATAACTTCCTCGTATTACCTGCTGTTACTGTAACTTCAGTTATATTTAACTATGGGGATCATAATTTATCAATTTTAATTAGTCACTGATTTTCATTGTGGACATTAATGTGAAGTGAAATTGTTGCAAAAGCGTGTGATAACCTGCTAAATCCGGTTGGGGTGGAAGGAAAGTTGTTGTTCCTCACCTAAACAACAGTTCATCTATTTCATGACAAAATAGAAGGATTGTTTTTGAAGTCAAGGTTTAACAATGAAATCTAATAACTTGCTTCCATGATACACCAGGGTGCTCTCTTCAGTTACCTGATGAGGTAACTGTAGCCTTTGGCCTGGGGCAGCTGTCATTAGGTGGTGCCCAACCTTCATAGAGTGTTTCAACCCTTAATCTCCACACTCCCCAGCTGGCGGGTCAGCAGTGGTGGCCAAGTCACTGTCCATCTGCTCCTGACTTCCTGCTCAACTCTTCACCTGCTCCATATCCAGAAAGAGGCGCTTTCTGCTTCCTCCCCCAACCCGAAGCTGCTTGGTTCTTGCTCTTTTCATCAAGGCCCCGTGCAGACAGCAACCTCCATAGTGACCTTGCTGGGAACCCTCTACAGCTGATCTCCACGGGGATTAGCCATGTCTGCCATCCTTTGTCCCTGCACTCCTGGACTAAGGACTGGTACTTCAGGGCCTTCCTCTCGTGAGCCTCCTCACATCCTTCCTCCCATGATACTGTGAGCTCCACCAGGATGATTTTCTTGTCCTTGGTGGCACATAGTATGGTATCTGGCTGAAGTCCAGTTTGCACCACCTCTGGGAACTGTGGCTTCCTCCCCACATCAACCCTCATCTCCCATGATTTGGCAGTTTGCAGCAGATTGGATTTAGGCCTCTTTGATATTGACTGGCGTGGCCCTCTCCTTGATGAAAATGACTGCCCTGTTTGCCTCTCTGCCAGATGGTCTCTCTTCACACGTCCTCCACTCCACTGTGCCAGCAAGGGATGGTAGAACCTACACCGTCCTTGTGTTAAAGCTGCTTTGCATCCTGGAAGTATGTGCTCCAGTGAACTCCGCTGACCACAAAGTTTGCAGTTAGGGTCCTCTCTCAGCCCCCATGTGTGCAGCTGTGATGGTGTATGGAGAGTGTCATACACGGATCGCAGAAGGAAAGAAATGTGGAGGGGTTCCAGTCACCAGAGCTCTGCCCAAGTGATCTTGCACATGGGAAGATCCCATTTTGTCCAGGTACCTGATGTCTCTCAATTACAGGGAGCTTACTGCTTGGTGTATGGCTAAGCTGGCAGCCCACTTTCAGCACGATCTTGTTGTGACTCCTACTTGATTTATTAGCTTGTCATCAGAGCCCCTCAGTGTTAACACAACTCTGCACTTTGCCAACTTGAACTCCTCCACTACCAATGACAACGGGAGCTGTAAGTAGCCTGATCTTATGTAGACGCCCACTGAAGAAAAGCCTTGGGCGATCCCCAGTCATCTCCGCAGGCGCTTGTTAACTTTCCTCTCTATGCCTTCTACAGTGGTCATGGAGATCTCGTACACTGTGAAAAGCCAGAGCAGCCTTGGTAGAAGACCATATTGGTACAACCATTCCTTAAGTTTATCAGGGAGTCTGGTTTTGTTGAGCCTTTCTTCAGTCTTCTTTACAGTGTTGATGATAATGGTGCTGTCATTGCTGCATTAAAACAATTTCCAAGACACTTTACTGAGTTATCCTCTGTGGATAGAATGACTTCTCCCTGCACTCGAATGCAGGGAGAACTTGCTAGTAACCTTGCCCTTTTTGATCACCATGCATCTGTGCTCCCTGGCCTTGAAGGTCATCCTAGCCCAGGTAGCTACGTTGTCCAGGGTTTCCAATACCCATTTTGCTTGGACTTGGATTACAGAGATTACTGTGATGTCATCTATGAACCCCTGTATTGCAGGCTGTGGGATCCCAGGCTCCAACACTGGGCCTCGGGTTCCAGCTGCTGCTGCTGATACGAGGAGGTTGTTACCCATGACAAACAAGATGGGGGAGATGGTACAGCTGGTTGGAATCCCTTTTTGGAGGTCTTGCCACCTGGTTGTAAAGAGGGCCGAAGAGAAGCGTAGCTTGAATCCTCCTAGGTAGCTGGTGATCATATCTCGCGTTACTGGTGGGATATGGTAGTAGTCCAGGCCAACCTGGGTGAGGACGTGTGGAATTGGTCAGTAGGCATTGGCTGGCTCTAACCAGACAACTTTTAGGTTGCCTTTCTTCTGCCTGGCCTCCTGCCAAGTGGGATCTGCCATGTTCAGCTCAGTTGCTGCGATCTTGGTTGGGGGACTTTTGGATTGAACTCTAGTCCCTGATTCCTATAGGGATCGATGTGTGATCCCCGCAGAAATTCTTCCACCTTCTGCTTTGAGCCGGTAAGGGTGCCAGATTTTTGCTGGCTGAGAAGAGTCCTGGTGAACCCGAATGTGGTTTTAATGAAATGTGCTCTCCTTCTCATTTTCTCCCTTCTCCGATTCCGCAGCTGCTCCACCTTCTGAGCTTGCACAGCCGTTCCCGCAGTTTGCTGGTTAGATCTTTGATGCCGCCTTTTTTGCCAGGTGAACTGTTTTTGAATCGTTTGTTCAGGGTCTTTCTCTCACATCTCGGGTGGCGAATCTCCCTTTCCCTCCTGTTTTGTTGCCATGATGGTTTAGATCCCCTTAGGCCGATTCATTCTTTAGTAAAGTTGAACACAATGGCTGTGAGGGAGTTGAGTTTCCCGTAGACAGGTCCTTCCAATGTAGCTTCCAAGATGATATCCAGGTCGTCATCAAAGTGCTTCCAAGATACATTGTCTGATGATCTAGGCCATCTGATCCTCCCCTCTCTTTCCTTGATGAATGGACTAGGGTGTCAGAGGGGGCACTCACTTGGTCTCTTCATTGGCACTAGGGTGGCTCAGGTTGCCGAGAGATCTTCAGTCCTGTGGGTGCTTCCTGGCTGGAGTTCTCCATTGTCTCACCAGACGTTGAGTCCGTGCGTTGCACTTGAGTCGCCTTTGATCCATGAGTGGACCTATTTGGCTGTATCTTGAGGCCTTTGATGTTTTTGCAGATTTCACTTTGTAATGAACGCCTCCCCAGTCAGTGTTGTTTGCCTGAACCTTCCCGTTATCGTATTTCCAGTCCTGGTAATTGCAGTTATATTCATCCTATTGAGTCTGTCATCCTCCACACCTCTCGGGAGACTCTGGGGGTATTGCATATTTAGTTCGTCTGTAGCTTGTATAGTGCCCTCTTGCGAGTGCTACACACAAGGTTGCCAGCCTTTTCTGGAAGTCAGCAGTCTTTCCAGTGTCTCTGATCTTTTCGGTTGCCATCCAGTCTTTTCTGGAAGTCACTGATGAGCCAGATGCCACTTACATCCTACAATGGGGTGTTCCCTTTCATTACCTGATGAGATAACTGTGGCCCTTGGCTAGGGGCAGATGTCGTCAGGTAGTGCCCAAACTTCGTAGAGTGTTTCAACCCTTAACTTCTATACTCCAGCTGGCGGGTCAGCAGTGGTGGCCAAGTCACTGTCCATCTGCTCCTGACTTCCAGCTCAAGTCCTCTCGCCTGCTCCATATCCAGCAAGAGGCCCTTCCTGCTTCCTCCACCATCCTGCGAGCTGCTTGGTTCTTGTTCTTTTCATCAAGGCCCAGTGCAGACAGCAACCTCCATGCCGACCTTTTGTCCATGACGACCGGGAACCGTCTCCAGCAATCTCCATGGGGAATAGCCATGCCTGCCACGTCTGTCCCTGCACTCCTGCACTAAAGACTGGTACTTCAGGACCTTCCTCCCATGAGCCTCCTCACATCCTGCCTCTCGTGAGTCTTCTCACATCCTTCCTCCTGCGGCACTGTGACCTCTACCAGGATGATATTCTTGTCTTCAGTGGACCACAGTATGATGAAGCTGAATAGTTTCAGTTTGAGTTATCATCATACTAACAATTTTTGTAAGCAGCTGTCAACATTTTTTGAATTTGAGTCAATTATCCTAATTTTAAAGCAGATATTCTGAAAATTTTGCATAAACTTCCACAGTGAATTCAGATTTTCACTTGGAGCTGCGTAAATCCCTTTGTAATTAATTAGATTTAGGGATCTTGGGGTCCGAGTCCATAGGACGCTCAAAGCAGCTGCGCAGCTTGACCCTGAGGTTAAGAAGGCGTACAGTGCGTTGGCCTTCATCAATCGTGGGATTGAATTTAGGAGCCAAGAGGTAATGTTACAGCTATATAGGACCCTGGTCAGACCCCACTTGGAGTACCGTGCTCAGTTCTGGTCGCCTCACTACAGGAAGGATGTGGAAGCCATAGAAAGGGTGCAGAGGAGATTTACAAGGATATTGCCTGGATTGGGGAGCATGCCTTATGAGAATAGTTTGAGTGAATTCGACCTTTTCTCCTTGGAGCAACGGAGGATGAGAGGTGACCTGATGGTGGTGTATAAGATGATGAGAGGCATTGATCATGTGGATAGTCAGAGGCTTTTTCCCAGGGCTGGAATGGTTGCCACAAGAGGACACAGGTTTAAGGTGCTGGGGAGTAGGTACAGAGGAGATGTCAGGGGTAAGTTTTTTATGCAGAGAGTGGTGAGTGCGTGGAATGGGCTGCCGGCAATGGTAGTGGAGGCGGATACGATAGGGTCTTTTAAGAGACTTTTAGATAGGTACATGGAGCTTAGAAAAATAGAGGGCTATGGGTAAGCCTAGTAATTTCTAAGGTGGGGACATGTTCGGCACAACTTTGTGGGCCAAAGGGCCTGTATTGTGCTGTAGGTTTTCTATGTTTCTAATTATACTTTAATCAGCATAATGAATTCAAATTTTGCTTCTCAGAATCCTCTTTATATATCCTTTACAGCCTCTTATTGAAAGTTGGGAACTAATAATATATCTCACAAGTTTTATAACTAAGTAGATTGACTGGAACTTGACTCACACAGCTCCATAGACAAAGATATTATGTTGTTAAAAAAGAAGCAGCTTAACTCGAAGTAAAGCAATTCTGTGCATGTTTTGAAAAATAGTCTCCTCATTTTGCAGCAGGATCTTCAATCACCTAGCACCTTTTTCATTGTGGAAAGTTCCTAAATGAGACCAATAAGAATCTTTACCAGGAGTGAGATAATAATCAACTTAGAACATAGAACACAGAACAGTACAGACCCTTTGGTCCATAATGTTGTGCTGGCCTTTTAAACTACTCCAAGAACAATCTACCCATTCACCCCCACATAGCCTTCTATTTGCCCTTCATCCATGTGCCTATCTAAGAGTCTCCTAAATGTCTTATACATATCTGCCCCTCCCATCACCCCTGGCAGTGCATTCAATGCACTTATCTCGTTCTCTATATAAAAAAAACTACTGTTGACATCCCCCCTATACTTTCTACCAGAAAAGCTCTGGCTCTGTCAGCCTTTCCTCATAAGACATGTTCTCTAATACAGGTGGCATCCTTGTAAATCTATTCTGCACTTTCTCTAAAGCTTCTACATCCATCCTATAATGATGAAACCAGAACTCAACACAATACTTCAAGTGTGGTCTAACTTTCTATCTAACCAAGAGTCTTATAGAGCTGCAGCTTAACCGTATGGTCCTTGAAATCAATGCCCCAATTAATGAAGGCCAACACAGCATCCACCTTCTTAACCATCGTACAGAGCAAACACCTTTCCTCTGAAACTGTGCTATTTAAAGGGTGGACTCTGACCTTCTGTGACCTCAGTTTCAGGAGGTCAAGGTCATGTTCACCTATGTTTGAACTTTATAATGAAGGAAAGGATATTTCACAGGCTTTGTTTTTCTCCTTCCACAGGAGGTGGTAGTGGGGTCACAAGGATTTGCTTGCAACCAGACTTTCCCCAATTATGCCATTATCCATTAATTTATAGTAATAGTGGTCAACTAGTCCAGTAACAAAATAAAATGCAGGAAAACACCATAAAGTGCACATTAGTTCCTTTTTACACAAGATGGAAAATTGTTTGATCTTGAGAATCTTAAAGAAATTTCCTCCGACTCATCTTCCTGAGAGTTTGCAAAGGCTAAATACTTGGCAAAGGTTCATTTGTTTGGTTGAACAAATGTTAAGGAAGATCCCTCTCTCCCACCATCAATTTCATTCAAATTTCAGATGCAGTCTCTTTAGTCCTCTTCCAAACTAGAAGGGTGTAGTACTCTTTTGAATGCCTAAATTAATTTTTCATCTAGATCAAGGGCTTCTGACCTGAGAACCTTGGACCCCTCGGTTAATGGTAGGGATCCATGGCATAAAAAGTGTTGGGAACCCCTGCTCTACTTTCTCTGTTTTCCATCTGATTCATTTTCCTCATAATTGTTGCAGGGGCTGATTTCTTTCCTGCTATGAATCTTGGCCTGCATTCTCCTTGAACCAGCCTGGTGGAATTAATCATTCTGGGTCACTTAAATAATGGTTGGAATGTGTGGGTGTCCATGGCTTAACTGGCATGTTAACAAGAACTTTGGACAGAGCAAATAGGTTGTGGTCAGTGATTATTTTTAACCAGGATTTATGTTGGCGCCTGATGACATGAACATTGATTTCTCAAACTTCCAGTAATACCCCCAACCCCTGCCCCCTTTCCCTCTCTCACCTCATCTCCTTGCCCGCCCATTGCCTCCCTCTGGTGCTCCTTCTCCCTTTTTCTTTCTTCCATGGCCTTCTGTCTCTTTCACCAATCAATTTCCCAGCCCTTTACTTCATCCCGCCCCCTCCAGGTTTCACCTCTCACCTGGTGTTTCTCCCCCACCCCCCAACCTTTTAAATCTACTCCTCAGCGTTTTTTCTCCAGTCCTGCCAAAGGGTTTCGGCCCAAAACGTCACCTGCTGAGTTCCTCCAGCATTTTGTGGGTGTTGCTTGGATTTCCAGGATCTGCAGATTTTCCCTTGTTCATGTTAGTGAACACTTATTGTTCCTTGGTGTTCAAACAGTGTTGAAGTAACAAATAATGAATCTATGGCTATATCAAATATGTATAATTTTGCAGTGACTAGGGCCTGAATACTGATTTCTATTATGCCAACTGATTTTATGCTGATAAAGGTATTTTCCTTTGACAAATGAAAGCACTGATGGAACACTTCACCTACAATCCATAAATCCAATGTAAAATCGGGAAAGTTGAAGATATGACAGAAGAATTATTTTACATTGAAGTGCTTGTCTATATTATTTTAATAGCTTACACATAGGGTCGTAAAACCTTCCATGAGCACGAAGGTTTTCAGAATCATGCCCAGAAGACACCTAATGGATTAAACTAAGCCTAACTTTCCTCCCTCCCACTTTCTGCTGTATGCAAGGATCGCTCGCTATGCGACTCCCTTGTCCGTTCGTCCCTCCGCACTGATCTGCCTCCTGACACTTATCCTTGCAAACAGAACAGGTGCTACACCTGCCCCTACACCTCCTCCCCTACTACCATTCAGAGCCCCAAACAGTCCTTCCAGGTGAGGCGACACTTTATCAGTGAGTCTGTTGGGTTTATATACTGTGTCCAGTGCTCCCGGTGTGACCTCCTGTATATTGAAGAGACCTGACATAGATTGGGAGACCGTTTCGCTGAACACCTACACTCTGTCCGCCAGAAGAAGCAGGATCTCCCAGCGGCCTCACATTTTAATTCCACTTCCCATTCCCATTCTGATATGTCAGTCCATGGCCTCCTCTACTGTGGCGATGATGCCACACTCAGATTGGAGGAATAACACCTTATATCTGGGTAGCCTCCAACCTGATGGCATGAACATCGATTTCTCAAACTTCTGGTAATGCCCCCACCCCCCCCTTCACCATTCCCCATCTGCTTTTCCCTCTCTCACCTCATCTCCTTGCCTCTCCATCACCTCCCCCTGGTGCTCCTTCCCCCTTTCTTCCATGGCCTTGTGTTCTCTCCTATCAGAGTCCCCCTTCTCCAGCCCTGTACTTCTTTCACCAATCATCTTCCCAGATCTTTACTTTATCCATCCTCCTCCCGCTTTCACCTGTCCCCTTTATTTCTCTCTCCCCTCCCCCTCCTTTTAATTCTACTCCTCATCTTTTCTTCTCCAGTCGTGCCGAAGTGTATCAACCCAAAACGTTGACTGTACTTTTTTCCATAGATGCTGCCTGGCCTGCTGAGTTCCTTCAGCATTGTGTACGTGTGTGTGTGTGTGTGTGTGTGTGTGTGTGTGTGTGTGTGTGTGTGTGCGTACGTGCGTGCGTGCGTGCGTGTGTGTGTGTGTGTGTGTGTGCGTACGTGCGTGCGTGCGTGCGTGCGTGCGTGCGTGTGTGTGTGTGTTGCTAACTTTCAAGATTTGAGCTGCTGTTTAAGGATCCAGTTCTTCAATAGCTAACTTTCACTGACTCCTTGGACCATTCATTACTGAAAAGATCAGTCATATTTTTAGCAGCAGTTTTTGTTTGATTTTTATTTATGTAGAGATTCAGCATGGTAACAGGTCCTTCCACCACAATGAGACAATAATTCTCAATTACACCCATGTGACCAATTAACTACTAACCCATAAGTCTTTGACATGTGGGAGGAAGTTGGAGCACCCAGAGGAAACCCAAGCATCATGGGGAGATTGTACAAACTGTTTACAGAAAGCAGTGGGAATTGAACCCACGTCTGTGGTGCTGACCTTATTAATTGAGATACAGTGTGGAACAGGCCCTTTCAGTTCTTTGAGCTGCACTGCCCAGCAATTCCCCTGATTTAATTCTAGCCTAGTCACGGGACAATTTACAGTCACCAATTAACCTACATCTTTGGACTGTGGGAGGAAACTGGAGCACCCGGAGGAAACCCACACAGTCACGGGCAGAACATACAAAATCCTTACAGGCAACAGCAGGAATAGTGTTCCGTGTAACGCTATGCTACTGTGCTGCCCCTTATGTTTTATTAAAACAGTTTCCATTCCCCCACAAGCTCAAAAACTGGCATACAAAAATAGAAGTTCTGCCTGAGCTTTTAAAAATGTTTTTGAGAATGTGAACTTAGCTGACAAGATTGGCAATTCTTGACTGGATATGAGGAGTTGATTCTGGCAGCCTCCCTAAATCACGTGGATGCAGTGCTTTTTATATAACCGAATGACCTGGCAGGTCAGAAAGAGCATTTGGGAGATAGTTGTGATGTGGTTCTGGAGTGAATATATGAACCTGTAAATGATTGGCAGGTCATTAGTGAAAACTCGGTGAACCAGCAGGATTGTTACAATGGATGCCCAATATTCAATGCAACAAGTGAATTAATTTACTAAATGTATATTGCAGGAAATGAACTCATGTTTTGTAGGAATTTAGATTACCTTTACTCAGTTCTGACATTAGTGCAACAATATGAGTACTATGCCATTATGCCACTTAACATTAGGTGCTTTCTCCTCCACAACTGAGCACCACCATATTCTCTGCTTACTGTGGCGAATGGATATGTGAACATTCTTGAGATTCTAATTTCCCAAAAAATTCCAAGTCAGCTCTCCTTTTGCACAACATGTAAGGGCTGTATTTCAGATGTCATATATGTCTTTTGAAGTTTGAATTATTAGCTATTGTGAAGTTAAATAAGGCAAGTTTTTACATACTGATTTAACAACATCTGAATGGTTTGAGGAAAAATCTCACCTTGGTAGATGGAGTAGGGTGGATACCTGGGATTTGTGTTAGTCACAGGATATTCTAGTTAAGCCTTTCCCTGTACCAAAATTGTATTCTTTTAATGAGGCGTGTAGAGTACATAAGGGATTCCCAAATGATAGTAGAAGGAAGATTATCTACTTTATCAGGTATTCATTATTTTTTAATAAAGTCATTCTTCACACACCAGAATCTATAGTAGCCATCTCCAAAGGGCCCGCTGATGTTTTTGTAATATAGGCATCTGTTAGTCTCGTGAGACCATGGATTTGTGCCTTGGGCAAGGTTGTATAGAAGACCAGCAGTTGCCCATGCTGCAAGTCTCCCCTCTCCACGACACCAATGTTGTCCAAGGGAAGGGCATTAGAACCCATACAGCTTGGCACCAGTGTCGTCGCAGAGCAATGTGTGGTTAAGTGCCTTGCTCAAGAACATAACATGCTGCCTCAGCCAAGGCTCGAACTTCAGATCACTAGACCGACGCCTTAACCACTTGGCCATTCGCCAATGTTTTTGTAATAACATTGGTGAAAACCATTTGAGCTGATGTGCAGGTTCTAAGCACTCAACAGGGTAAGATCCGAAAACCATAGTTATGTGAAATTGTACATTTTTGTAGGGCATTTAAGGATTTCAGTCATCTGTAAAGGGCTGCCATTAATATCGCTCAAAAGTTAGAAATTCTGTGGACTAATATTTTGTCATTGATTTCAGTTGGGAGGTCAGGCAGTGGAGATGGGGTGTAGGAAACATGCTACATCAGAGGAGGTCTACCAGGGTGCCACCTGGATTAGTGGATCAGGGTATAAGGAGAAGCTGGATAAACTTGAAATATTCTCTCTGCAGTGTAGGAGGCTAAGGGGGGGGGATGATAAAAGCTAATACAATTATGTGCGATATGGATAGGGTAAATAGAGTCACATAACAGAGGAGATAGCTTTCAGGTGAAACAAAGAAATTTTAAGGGAGGTATGTAGGGCAAGTATTTTACACAGTAGTAGGTGCCTGATTGCACAACCAGGGTTGGAGAGGGAACTGAACGTTATCATGACATTAAAGAGACGTTTAGACAGACACATGAAAATGAAGATAGCGGAGGGATATTATGTGCAGGAGGATGGGATTCGTTTCATTTGACATTAGTGTTGGCACATACATTAGAATGAGCCAAAAGGCCTGTTCCTATATTGTTGTGGGTCTGTGTGGAGTTTTCATATTCCGTGACCAGGTGGGCTTTCTCTGGGTGCTCTGGTTTTCTCGTGTAATGGTTATTTACTGCCTGGGCCAAGGGGCCGCTTCTTTTTGCCCAACTCAACTTTCTATACACATCCACTGTCATTTTTAAAAAATTAAACAGTTGTAAGTTAAACTTCCAACTATGTTCTTTGTTTAGCTTCTGGTTGTAAATGGGAACCAGCCTTTTGTTTTAAATGTAAGTGGAAAGCAATAATCAGTTTGAAGTCCGAAGGGCAGCTTTGCAAACAGATGCATTGTCTAAAAAAAACAGGATGTAGGTCAGTGTACCGAGCTTATTGTTGCTCAAGAGATGCAGTATAAGATAGTGGATTTTTTAATTGGGCTTTTTTCAAAATAGATAATGCTGGCTAAGTTGTTTAGATCAAGGAAGCTTGCAAATGAAATGGAGACACTCAGCACACTAATAACTTGTCGGGTTTCGATGGGACTCAAGTGCAGACCAATGAATATTTTTTTCACCAGGATTTATTAGGGGGCACGAAAGCAACAGTCTTTCAAAAACAGAAGGCAGGCATGAATCAGAAATGGCAGGCAGAGGTCTTAACCAGGAAAGGCAGTCAGGCGAGGGCAGACAATCCAGAACGCACAGGCAAAAATCAGGTCTAAGAACGGGCAAAATCCAAAACACAGAATCAGGCAAAATCGGTTGGCAGAAGTCGCAATTACGGGCTAGAACAACACAGGTCAGAACTGGGACAAACTGGCAGAGGATGCTAGTCAATGCAGAGTTTAAATGGACGGGGTATGAGTGAAAATTAGACACAGGTGGGTGCAAATGAGGAGACAAGCAGGTGACTGGAGGAAGTCCAAAAAGGAAAGGGGCTGAGCCAGAACCCACATGGCCAGGTGAAAGAAAACAGAAGTTAAAGACTGTCGTGATCCAGAGCAGCAGAGTCCCTTCGACCCAATGTTCAGGCTGGATACTTAACAGTACCGCGCCCCCCCCCCCCCCACCCACGGGCGTCTCCAGACGCCCTTCTTGCTGGTACGGGATGGCTCCTATGAAAGTCCTTAATGAAAGAGGTATCCAGGATATCTCGAGCGGGAACCCAACACCTCTCTTCGGGGCCATAGCCCTCCCAATCAACGAGGTATTGCAGTCCATCACCTCTGCGTCGAACGTCCAGTAATTGGTGCACAGTGAAGGTCTCTGAGCCGTCGATGAGACGGGGAGGGGGAGGGAGCTTGGGGGTGGGACAGAGGGGGCTGCAGACAAAGGGTTTAATCCTTTGTAGGATGGACCCTGCAAAGGGAGGGGGTAGTTTTAAATGTACCGCCGAAGGGCTGATCACCTTGGTGATGGGGAAAGGTCCAATGTAGTGTGGCACCAGCTTGCGGGAGTCCACCTTCAGGGGAAGTCACGTGAAGATAACCACACCTTCTGACTCTGGCGGTAACGGGGGGCCTCGATGTGGTGACGGTCTGCTTGCTGCTTCATTCTGGCTGTAGATTGAAGCAGCGCCTTTCAGGCTCATCTCCAGGTCTGTGAACACCTCTGGACAAATGCTTCGGCTGAGGGAACGCCCACTTCCTCCTCCTGAGATGCAAATAAGGGGGGTTGATAGCCAAGACAGCGCTGGAATGGTGATAAACCTGATGAAGCAGAAGGCAAGGAATTAGTGGTGTACTCGACCCAGGGATGTTGCTGACTCCAAGAGGAAGATTCCTGAGACGTCACACAATGGAGCATCACCTCCATCTGCTGATCAGCCCGCTCGGTCTGGCCATTACTCTGTGGATGAAACCCAGATGAGAGGTTAACCCTGATCCGGAGTAGTTTGCAAAAGGCCCTCCAAAAGTGGGAGGAAAATTGCAAACCTCTATCAGATACCACTTCAACGGGGAGACCGTGAATATGGAAAACATGCTGAATCACCAGGTTGGCAGTCTCCTTGGCAGAGGGCAGCTTGGGAAGGGGAACTAAGTGGACTGATTTGGAAAAACGATCCACTATGGTAAGAACAGTAGTGTTACCGTCGGACGGAGGGAGTCCGGTGACAAAGTCCAGTGCAATGTGTGACCAGGGCCTTCTAGGAACAGACAGGGGTTGCTGGAGACCAGTTGGTGGCTGGTTGGAGGTCTTGTTCTGTGCACAGACTGGGCAGGCAGAAATGAAGCTCTCAACATCCTTCCTCAGGGATGGCCACCAAAATCTTCGACTGATGAAAGCCATCATGCGTCTGATGCCAGGGTGACTTGCCAGTCTGGAGGTGTGTACCCACTGGAGAACCTGGGAGTGGGCAGACTGGGGAATATACAATAGATTAGCAGGGCAGGCACTAGGAACAGACTCACCCTGATGGGCAGACTGGAGCACAGATTCAATCTCCCACTGTGCTGCGGCAACCAGACATTGCTTGGGGAGAATGGTCGTAACCTCGGGCGCCTCGTCGGTTGTTGGAAACTGCCTGAAGAGCGCGTCAGGCTTGCCGTTCTTAGAGCCAGGATGGTAGGCCAGGGTGAATCTAAAACGGGCAAAAAAACAGGGACCACCGAGCCTGGCTGGAGTTGAGGCGTTTGGCTGAACGGAGATACTCCAGGTTCTTGTGATCCATCCAGACTAGAAAAGGAGTCGTCATTCCCTCAAGCCAATGCCGCCATTCCTCAAGAGCAAGTTTAACAGCCAATAACTTTCGATTGTCCATGTCATAGTTGCGTTCTGTGGGAGAAAATTTGTGGGAAATAAAGGCTTGTTGTCCTCTGCTGAACGCTGTGACAGTATAGTCCCTACTCCTACATCAGAGGAGTCAGTCTCTACAATAAACTGCCTTATAGGATCGGGCTGAAGGAGGATAGGTGCCGTGGTGAAACGAATCTTTAGATCAGAAAAGGCTTTCTCAGCCGCTGGATTCCAGACGAACTTCGACTTGGAGGAGGTTAAAGCAGTCAGCGGGGCAGCCAGGATGCTGAAATTTCGAATGAATCGGCGATAGAAGTTGGCAAACCCAAGAAAGTGTTGGACATCTCTTCGAGAGAGGCGGGTTGTGGCCACTCCTCTACCGCCTTGATCTTCTGAGGGTGCATCTGGATTCCTCCAGCGCTGATCACATATCCCAGAAACAAAGTTGAACTCCAGTGAAATTCACACTTTTCCACCTTCACAAATAACTGATTCTCCAGGAGTCATTGCAGCACCCGAAGGACATGCTGGATGTGTTCAGAGAGGGACCAAGAAAATATCAGAATGTCATCTAAGTAGACAAATACAAATTGGTTCAGCATGTCTCTGAGGACGTCATTCACCAGGGACTCGAACACAGCAGGAACATTAGAAAGTCCGAAAGGCATTACCAAATATTCGTAGTGCCCAGATGGCGTATTGAACGCGGTCTTTCACTCATCCCCCTCTTACGTGGACCAGATGGTAAGTGTTGCGGAGATCGAGCTTGGAGAAGATAGAAGCACCCTGGATCAATTCAAATGCAGATGATGTAAGAGGAAGAGGATAGCAGTTCTTAATGGTGACCTCATTGACACCTCTATAGTCCACACAAGGACGCAGGGACCCGTCCTTCTTGGCTACAAAGAAGAACCCTGCGCCTGCTGGGGAAGAAGAGGGGTGGATAATTCCTGCAGCCAAGGCCTCCTGGATATACTTGTCCATCGCTTCCCTTTCAGGTGGAGACAGGGAATACAGACGGCCCCTCGGTGGCGAGGTTCCCGGAAGGAGATCTATAGCGCAGTCATAGGGGGCGATGTGGGGGTAAGGTGGTGGCCCGAGTCTTGCTGAATACCAGCTTTAGGTCCAAATATTCAGGGGGTACAGAGGACAGATCGGGAAACTCTTCTGTAGGCAGAGGAACTGGACTTTCAGTAGCATGAGCATCACGCAGACAATGATTTAGGCAGAAAGGACTCCAGTTTAACACTCTGTTATTAGACCAGTCAATGTGTGGACTGTGCTGAGCTAGCCATGGGTGGCCTAACACAACTTCAGCTTTGGGGGAATCCATTACATGGAAAGCAATGCTCTCCTGGTGATTGCCAGAAATAAGGAGACTCACCGGAGCTGTAGAGTGGGTAACCATGGCAAGTTTCACTCCGGTTACGCCGCTGGCCTCCGGGGTTGCTTCAGACGGGAGAGTGGCATCCCGAGACTGGCCGCAAAACTGGAACTGATAAAGTTTCCCTCAGCCCCAGAGTTGATAAAACCTGAAATGGTGCGTCTCCTCCCTTCAGCCAGTATAAAAGTAGGTAGCAGGGTTCGAGTGACGGGGAACCGGGGGAAGGAAGCACTGCTCGCCTGTAGTCCCCTCTTTACGAGCGAGCGTTGGCTTTTACGGGACAGGAAGATACACAGTGACCAGCCTGACCACAGTACAGACAGGAGTTGGTACTGACTCTCCTTCTTTCCGAAGGAGTCAGACGGGTACGATCAATCTGCATGAGCTCCGTTGGGCTGGATGGGGGTGACTGAGGACTCGGGGAAGGAGATCTAGGTGCTGGCTGGGAAGAGGTCAGACGCCCCACGCCCCCTGGTGGTTCTTCGTGAACCCCAGACATCACGCTCCTGCTGACGCTATTTTATGCGGCTGTCAATCTTAATGGCCAAATCGACCAGCTCTTCGAAGCCAGCAGGCAGGTCGTGGGTGGCTGGTTCATCCTTAACCTCTTCGCTAAGCCTATAGAGGAACACGTCAGTTTGGGCCGCCGAATTCCAGTTGGTAGTGGCGGCTAGTGTGGGGAACTGAATGGCGTAGCCCGAAACAAAACAGTTACCCTGACGAACTCGCAACATCTCCCTTGCTGCCTCTCGCCCCTGCTGAGAACGGTCAAAGACTCTTCTCATCTCCTCACAAAAGTCCTGAAACGTGTGGCAAAAAGGGGCTCTGCTGTCCCACACAGCCGTACCCGACTCTCTTGCTCTTCCTGACAGCAGCGTGATAGCATAAGCAATACAGGATCGATCAGTGGGAAAGGTAGTGGGCTGCAGCTCAAAAATCAGCGAGCATTGAGACAGGAAGGATCTGGAGCTGCCTGGTTCACCATTGTAAGGTTCAGGTGGAGGTAAACGGGGCTCTTGGGCTGGTTGGGTTGGAGTCTGTGGGGCTGATGGCGCAGCAAGAGAAGGCTGGTTGGAGCTCAGCGCCAGCTGAATCTGATGTAGCTGGGAGGCTATGCTGGTCAGAGTGGCAGAGAAGGCTTCCATCGACTGGTTGATAGAGGCGAACTGCGTTTCATGTCTCCCTAACAACACGCCCTCTCAGGAGAGGGCCTCACGCACCTGTTTGGGGTCCGCTGAGTCCATCTTGGCCAGTTCGTTCTGTCGGGTTTCGGTGGGACTCAAGTGCAGACCAATGAATACTTTTTTCACCAGGATTTATTAGGGAGCACGAAGGCAACAGTCTTTCAAAAACAGAAGGCAGGCATGAATCCAAAATGGCGGGCAGAGGTCTTAACCAGGAAAGGCAGTCAGGCGAGGGCAGACATTCCAGAACGCACAGACAAAAATCAAGTCCAAGAACGGGCAAAATCCAAAACACAGAATCAGGCAAAATCAGTTGGCAGAAGTCGCAATGACAGGCTAGAACAACACAGGTCAGAACTGGGACAAACTGGCAGAGAATGCTAGTCAAGACAGGGTTTAAGTGGACAGGGTAATGAGTGAAAATTAGACACAGGTGGGTGCAAATGAGGAGACAAGCAGGTAATTGGAGGAAGTCCAAAAAAGAAAAGGGCTGAGCCAGAACCCACATGGCTAGGTGAAAGAAAACAGAAGTTAAAGACTGTCGTGATCCAGAGCTACCAGCAGAGACCCTTCGACCCAGTGTTCAGGCTGGATTCTTAACATAACTGATCTATTAGTAAATTGGAAGGTTTATGTACTCAAGGAATCAGCTTCACAGAATAGATTGTACGTAACCTGGGATCTGTGTCTCCAAGAAGCTTTTAGACCTTTTGTATTAAAAAGTATCTGAAAGAATATCATATACGTGTGAAGTCACTCAAGTGGCTGAAAAAGGATATAAATGTAGAGGGCAGTTCAGGCTCATTAGGAATGGGGTAAACAACATCAAGAAGCATGAAAAATATAGGATGAACTAGAGTTCATTCCTCTACCTTCGATTTCTGTGATGGATGACTGGTTCATCTTCATCGTTGGTACGTCTTTATAGCTTAGAGGAGTTGCATCTGTGTTTTAGAAATGGTCTGCAATTTGGAAATATTTTTATGATAGAAAATCCTCTGAGTAAATGTGTTTGAAGAGTTTTGTCTGGATTTAAAAGTGTATCACTAAAAATAAACGAACTGTGTTTAAGCTACTTTGTTAGCTGGAGGTGTCTCCTCCTTGTAGGGAAGGGGATCCCACCATTCAAATAGTGGGTATTGGCAGCTAAACTTGACGTGGAGAATAAACAGTGAAGTGAGCTAGTCTTTGAGGATTGGGTAGTTACATTCTAATCATCCTTTAGTGAGGGTAATCATAGCTATTTACAGTATATCCAACAGGTCTTAAGGTCTTGGCTTTGAGTTTAGAACTTCATGGTCAGCAAACCCAATGTTGTCTCACTCACAGATCCCAAAGGTGTGCGGGTTGTTAGGTCAAGTGGCCACTCTGGGTTGTCTCAAGAGTAGAGGTGAGTGATAAGGTGTGAGGGGAATGTGCCAGGAATAAAATGGGATTAGTGTGTTTGATGGGTGATCATTTATGTGCTGCTCAGTGGTTTAAAAGGCTTGGTGGACTGAAATTCCTGTTTCTGTATTGTACGACTCTCATAAGTAAATGGATCCAACTATTCACTGGAGTGTATAACCTTCATATCTATTTTTGAACTGTTAAACTATAATTAATGAGTGCAGTGATATTCAGCATCCGCCAAGGCAGAATTTTAATGAAGTAAACATTATTAATTCGATTAACATAGATATAAACAAATACATCTTTGTTTTGATTACAGGGAAGATATAGAAAAGGCCAAGACTTCAGGAGACTGGAAAATAGTACATGATTTTTATTCAACAACTTTTGATTCTTTTCTGGAAATTAACGCAGCATTCAAGGTACACAGATCTTTCATCTTGTTTCAGGAACATGGGGCTTGTGTTGTACCTATTCATTGCACGCATATCTAACGACCTTTAATTGATTTTAATGATTTTCAGTAACTGCTCTTAAGAGCATAGTGCTCATTTCATGTTCCCATAAAATGGAGTGATCCAACAGAGATGCAAATTACCATAAACTGTACACAAGCAGTATCAATTACTTGTTTTCTACTAGTCTCCAATTATGACTCACAACTTCCTGATACAATTTGGATTCCACCTCTTCCAGATAAAATATAAACTATATTGTTTATCTGTTCTGAAGTCTGCTTTTAAATCTGCTTCATTTATGACTTCCAGAAGTTGAAAAAGTCATTCATTTAGATCTCAGTGTTGTATATCAGCAGTCCCCAACCACCGGCCCGCGGACTGGTACCGGGCCGCAAAGCATGTGCAACCGGGCAGTGTGGAAACGATATGAGTCAGCTGCACCTTTCCTCATTCCCTATCACACACTGTTGAACTTGAACATAGGGTTGCCAACTGTCCCGTATTTGCCGGGACATCCCGTATATTGGGCTAAATTGGTTTGTCCCATATTTCCCTGGCTAAGGTAGAGTGTTCCTATGAAACCTTTCGTGCCGAAGTGACATAAAGCGAAGAAGCAATTACCATTAATTTATATGGGAAAAATTTTTGAGCATTCCCAAACCCAAAAAATAACCTACCAAATCATGCCAAATAACACATAAAACCTAAAATAACACTAACATATAGTAAAAGCAAGAATGAAATGATAAATACACACCCTACATAAAGTAGAAATAATGTATGTACAGTGTAGTCGGTAAGATGAAGGCAAAACCGATCTGTGGGGGAAAAAATCGGCACCTACGCGCATGCGCACATCACATACGCAAGTCGCGCATGAGCACACTGGTGCCCGCGCAAAGCTTCATGGTCATGGTAGTCTTTCCTAGGGTAAAGTGTCCCGGGATTTGACTGCTATTTTTGTCCCTTATTTGGGAGTGAGAATGTTGGCAACCCGAACTGTAAAAGACATGTTGAGGTGAGTTTAACCCTACTTGAGCACCCTCCCCCCGCCCCGGTCGGCCGGTCCACAAGAATATTGTCAATATTAAACCAGTCCGCGGTGCAAAAAAGGTTGAGGACCCCTGTTGTATATGGTGATATATATTATATTTGATAATAAAATGTACTTTGATTTCTGTAGGAAAAGTGAAAATTCAGCTAAATAGAAACAGAAGATCAAAATGTAAATCATTAGTTGCAAAATGATAATTGAAAGACGAGGTAAAAGTAGTTTTGTGAACTGACTGAAGGACATCGCCCTTGGTCACATTGTTCACTGGCGCCATGTTCTTCATTTCCAATACAACTAACCATAAGTGATATTAGATTGGAGACATTGATCAGGGAAGGACAGAAAGCAACATGTTGTAATCACCACAGAGCTGTCATACATCAAGGTAGATTATAGATTGTCCTGATCAACATAGAACATAAGATGTTTTCATTATCGCAGAGCACTGGAAGTTCTAATCAGTGTAAATTATAGTACTCAATATCTTCATTAGGACTGATTATGGAGTGGTTAATCCAGTGAAAACTGAGAGAACTCTTATTAGAATGAGTTATGATTTTTTTTTATTTATAAAAAGGTCTCAGAGTAGAGCTCAGACTGTCCTTGTCAGGGTAGACTATAGATTGTTCTGATTACTCTAGAGCTCAGAATATCTTGTGAAATTACAATACTTTATAATTGTGTATTTTCTTGAGGAGTGTATTTTTTTGCTTACTTATATATGAAAAACTTGTTTGAATGATTAGCAAGCTATACAATAACCATGCAGCAGATGCTGGAGACCTGAAGTGAAATTGGTAATCTCAACATCTGTAAAGAAGGTGTAACATCTGTACAGCTTTTTGAAATGCTATTGACTTGAATACTAAAACAGATGTTCTAGCTGAGAATCTCCAGCATTTTCTCCTTGGTTTAAGGTGCATATTATTTTGGCTCAGGACACAACTACTGAGTGGCAGTTCAAGAATGAAAAATCTATCTCCCTACCCTAAAAATCAGAACATTATTTTGTCCTGCTCTTTATTCTATGTGTAAGTGCTTTCAGACCTGCCATATTCTCAAGATATTATTTTATGTTAACTACCGTTAACCACATAAGTCAAAAGCTCTTACGTCGCCCTCTGCAATGTGTCTGCAGACTCCAAAGATAAGGTTTCACCATAACGTTAATCTTGCAAGGTGGAGCAGCAACACAGAGGCTGTGTACAAGAAGGGCCAGAGTCACCTCTACTTCCTGAAGACACCGAGGTCCTTTGGAGTATGCAGGCCTCCCCTTCACATGGTCTACCAATCTATTGTCGCCAGTACAATCTTCTATGCAGTGGTGTGCTGGGCAATGGCATCAACACAATTGATGCCAACAGACTCAATGAACTGATTAGAAAGGCTGGCTCTGTTATAGGAGTCAAACTGGACACACTGGAGGCTGTGGTAGAACAAAGAACCCTCCGGAAAATCCTGGCAATTCTAGACAATGCTTCTCACCCTCTGCATGCCACCTTGGCTGAACAGAGGAGCACCTTTAGTAATAGACAAAGACAAAGACAACTCCACTGTTCCAAAGAGTGCTATATGAAGTCATTCTTACCCTTGGCCACTACACTCTATAATCAGTCAACCTATAGCTGGGGAAGTGATGACCCTCTCCTGTTAGACTGTTTGAGGTAAATTATATTTTATTCTTTCTTACTTCTCTTCTAATATTTATATATTTGTATATCTGTGCACTCGTAGTGCTACTGTGACACTGTAATTTCCTTTGGGATCAATAAAACATCTACCTATCTATCTATCTATCTACCTATCTATTTATCAATCATAGCAACATGCTTGTAGGCACCATATTCCTCCCCCTAATTCTCCTCCCAATGTCAATAGTAGGGAAGTTCTAGGAACAGGATTATTGTATAGTTAGAAAAGCATGTATTCATCTAAGATCATCAACGTGTCCAGTTTTTGGGATATCCCGTTTAGTCAATTGATTGAATGTTTCAAAATATTAACGAAACAT
Source organism: Mobula birostris (assembly GCF_030028105.1). Taxonomy (NCBI): domain Eukaryota; kingdom Metazoa; phylum Chordata; class Chondrichthyes; order Myliobatiformes; family Myliobatidae; genus Mobula; species Mobula birostris. The sequence continues at coordinate 36,232,982 of NC_092390.1, forward strand.
CTTGATGAAATCAGTGCAGTTGATGCAATCTACGTGGACTTTGGTAAAAAGCTTTGAGAGGGTCCCACATGGGAGATTGGTCAAAAGGTTAGAATCCATGGAGTTCAAAAGTTCGCAAACTGGATCTAGAAATTGTGATGGTTATAGAAGATATAGGGTAAAGATGGAACATTGTTTTTATGATTGGAAGCGACCAGTAGTGTACCACAGTAATTGGTGCTAAACTTTTACTGATGGTGACATATAGAAACATAGAAACATAGAAAACCTACAGCATAATACAGGCTCTTCAGCCGCCCAAAGCTATGCTGAACATGTCCTTACCTTAGAAATTATCTAGGGTTACACATAGCCTTCTATTTTTCTAAGCTCCATATACCTGTCCAGGAGTCTCTTAAAAGACCCTATCGTATCCACCTCCACCACCGTCGCCAGCGGCCTATTACATGCACTCACCACTCTGCGTAAAAAACTTACTCCTGACATCTCTTCTGTACCTACTTCCAAGCACCTTAAAGCTGTGCTCTCTCATGCTAGCCATTTCAGCCCGAGGAAAATGCCTCTGATTATCCACACCATCAATCCCTCTCATCATCTTATACACCTCTATCAGGTCACCTCTCATCCTCTGTCGCCCCAAGGAGAAAAGGCCGAGTTCACTCGACCTGTTCTCATAAGGCATGCTCCCCAATCCAGGCAACATCCTTGTAAATCTCCTCTGCACCCTTTCTGTGGTTTCCACATCCTTCCTGTAGTGAGGTGACCAGAACTGAGCACAGTACTCCAAGTGGGGTCTGACCCGGGTCCTATATAGCTACAACATTACCTCTCGACTCCTAAACTCAATCCCACAATTGATGAAGGCCAATGCACCGTATGCCTTCTTAACCAAAGAGTCAACCTGCGCAGCAACTTTGAGTGTCCTGTGGACTTGGACCCCAAGATCCCTCTGATCCTCCACACTACCAAGGGTCTTACCATTAATACTTACTATCTTCTGCCATCATATCTGACATCTCACACTTATCTGGGTTGAACTACATCTGCCACTTCTCAGCCCAGTTTTGCATCCTATCAATGTCCCGCTGTAACCTCTGACAGCCCTCCACACTATCCACAACACCCCCAACCTTTGTGTCATCAGCAGATTTACTAACTCATCCCTCCACTTCCTCATCCAGGTCAGTTATAAAGATCACGAAGAGTAAGGGTCCCAGAACAGATCCCTGAGGCAAACCACTGGTCACCGACCTCCATGCAGAATATGTCCTGCCAACAACCATTCTTTGCCTTCTGTGGGCAAGCCAGTTCTGGATCCTTGGATATGTTAAATATTTGGATATGTGTAGAAGGTGCAATTAGTAAGTTTGCAGATACCATGAAACTTAATTTATCAATCAGCTGGTGATAGGTGGAGCAATGGACAATGAATTTAATCTTGATAAGTGTGAGATGATGCAAAATGAACGGTGGGGACCCAGGCAGTATTGAAGAACAGAGGGGTCTCAGTGTGCAAGTCCCAGGGTCCCTGAAGACAACAGTACAGGTTGATGAGATGATGAAGAATGCATATGGGGTATTGGCCACATTTAGTCAGGTCAGAGAATGGCCATGGTACAATGTAAAACACAGGCTGGGCCACAATTGGAGTACTTCACCTACCTCTGATCATTCCAATGAGGAAAGCTGTGGTTCATTGGAGAGGATGAGGGAGATGTTGCCTAGGAGGGAATGTTTCAGTTATGGGGAGAGAGATTTGGCTGGATTTGTCTTCCTTGTAGAGGAGGAGCTGGAGAGTTGTGGTTGGAGGGAAGGGTGAGGAGCAAGATCCCCTTTTTTTCTCTGTGATATAACTTTTATGAATAGTTTATATCCAATGTATTGCCTGTACCTATGTGCCTGTGAGCAGCAGGCTTTTCGATGTACTGTACTTCACCACACGACAATAAACTGGATTTGATAGAGGTGTACACAATTTTGAGGGGCCTTGTAATTGTGAGGGTAAATAGAGTAAGTTGTTGCAAACTTTTCCTCATAGCTGAAGTGTCTCAAAGTAGAGGACCCAGGTTTAATTTAAAAGATAAGATGCTTAGAGGAGATCTGCGGAGGAACTTTTTCACCTGGATGACTGTTGGGATGTGTAACACACTATCTGTAGGGATAGCAGAGACACGTACTCTCACAGCTATTAACAAGCATCTAGATGATCATCATTTGAATCACTAAGGCACACCAGGCCATAGGTTAAGTGTAAATGAGATCAGTAGAGACAAGTATGTGATGTTCAGTGTGAATGTGAAGGTCCAAGAGGCCTGCTTCTGTCTGCAGGACTCTACAACTCTGCATATAATTTTTATGCCTTGATGATTGATTCATCCAGGTTTCTCTGGAATACACAGGGCTTACTTATTTGGGGATCAACTTAATATTTTAAATACATTTGAAAATTGATCTTTAATTGTTTTGATACATTGAAATCCTGGCTGTGACCCTGTCCAGGTTTTATTTCTAATTTCTAAATACATCTTTTCTCTTCCCAACTTTATTAAATTGAAGCCAAGACTCCATCTTTGGCTTGCTCTTTTTCCAGGACACAAAACACTTTGAACTTTTATTTCTAATATCTTTTTTCTGCCAGTTGTCAGATGCTCATACCTGGTTTCAGTCAATTAGTGCTTCTAAAATTACTTTGGCCTATTGATGTGTAAATCATGCAGTAAAAGTATTTTCACTCATTGTAGATCAAAAGCACTTACTTCCGGGTGAAATCCAGACCACTGGAAAATTGGCCTGGATACTTGCGTGCACAATTCACCTTGGCAGATGCTGACATTTTCCCAACATTAGTCATTAAAATAAGGGGAAAATTCTTCACTCAGAGGGTCACATGAGTGTTGAATGAGCTGCCAGCACAAGTGGTGCATGCGAGCTTGATTTCAACATTTAAGAGAAGTTTGGATAGGTACATGGATGGAAGAGGTAAGGAGGGCTATGGTCCCAGTGCAGGTCGATGGTAGTAGGTAGTTTAAATGGTTTTGGGCATGGACTAGATGGGCCGAAGGTCTGTACTGTACTTTCTTTGACTCTATGTACCTGATGACACTGCAGTGTGTTTCGTTCATCGCTAAATACAATTAGAACTGTTAGGTACAAGCTTCACTGTCGAGCCTCAAGTAAATTGGGATCTTAGCTGAGATCAGCATTATGACACTTAAATATTATTCTCTAAAACATTGATGCCTTGAAGAGCTGTTAGTGTCCAGGATAATGGAAACTGCATCCAAGGAATTCCCTTCACAGTTCACAGACTCTTTGTAAATCACTTCTGAGCTACAAAAAGCAATCCTTGATTTCTTGGTCACCATCTCGCCCCAGTGGCATGGGACCACTTGAGACTTGGGGCTTAGTGGAAGTTGATCATGGATCTTAGTGGAAGTTTGTCAAACATTCAGAGATCACTTTGTGCTTTTCTGTCATGTTCGTCGTCGTTAGGTCGCATCTGGAATTTCCATTTGGTGGACGATTTCCCTCCACGCCGCTCTGACATATTGGGAAATCATGTTCGTGGCAGGTTACAGCAGTGATTTGCCTTTGCCTTCTGCCGGGTGAGTCTAACGAGATCGCCACCTCTTGCGGTGGATAACCAGGACTTCTAAGTGTCTTGCCTGCTGGCCTGCCTTCTTGACTGTTGGACCATTAATTGGTCTCTTCCACTCAATCTGCCATGGCCAGACTTCACACACTGGGACAGGCAGATCCCCTACCTCACCGAGGGTCGAAGACCCATCAGCTACCCTCACCTGGTTTGGCCCGTCTGCCGAGACGGCTTTCCAGGCTGTGGCCGCTGCGCATGTTACAGTTACTTGGAGCCACAGGTGAGAGCTGAATGCCAGGTTGGGACCAAAGGTGGATGAGCTGCCCTGAAAAAGGGCACGGCAGGCCCCCCCACCAGAGGTGCTACCCCTCCCTAGACTCCCCATACACCCCTCTGTCTTGTTACCCCTCTTTTTATGGCAGCATTTTAAGCAGTGCCACTGCCACAGACGGAATTCTTTAAGCTCTGACTTCAGTTTAGTAGTGAACGGAAGCCAGGAGACCTTCAAATAAGTCCTGATGGAAATGACACAGGTCCTATATCATCTTTAATGTATTTTTGAGCAATTTCAGGAATTTTTGTGTGAACTAATGAAGTTATGTGTGTGAAGGAAGTGAAATTCATTTCTCGGACTTCTATTCTGCTTTGCAAATCCTTTGTAACTGCAATTCTTTTATTTATTTAATTTATTGAGACAGCACGTGGAATAGGCCCTTCTGGCCCTTCGAACTGTGCAATCCAACAATCTCTCGATTTAATCCAAGCCCAATTACAGGACAATTTACAATGACCAATTAATCTACCAACCGGTACATCTTTAGAACGTGGGAGAAAACTGGAGCATCTGGAGGAAGCCCGTGGTCACAGGGAGAACCGACAAACTCCTTACAGGCAGCAGCAGGAATTGAACCCGGGTCGCTGGAATGCAAAGCGTTGTGCTAACCACTGTGCTACTGTACTGCCCCTTCATATAATGATTCTAATTTTATACAAACAGACTGGGGAGGTCTTTCTAAACTTGTGCACCGTTTCAATTTTCACTTCTTGTACTTCCATTGAATAATAAGAATTCTGGCATGTTCAGGATTATCATTATGTTCGGTGCAAAAGTTGAAGACAATCTGATGATTGGCCATGTATAGGGACTATTCTAGCTGTACAATGAGTCAGTTGTTTATGATAATGAAAGTAACATCGGTCCTCTATCTTATAAAATTCACTTGTACTGAAGGTTTGCATTATTTGTGCAGTTTATGTCAATGTTCATTAGAGTAAATGGGAGATACGTTGGCTCATTTCCAATACTTGAGTTTCTTTTTACCATGTAAAGGAAATTAACATTAATTTTGCATTAATGCTTTCTTTATTTTATCCTTAACTGTCTTTGAATTTTGTCTTCCATGAATTCTTAGCGAGATGTCAGTTCACCTTTTAATACAATTGAGGATCCAGGCATTAATGTTAAATTTACCAACAGTGTCTATGATGCATTGCTGAGCACAGTGAGTATGTTGTTTGCACCTTTTAACAAAATTTTAGCAATTAAGTTTATAGATTTATTGCTTCATAATCATGATTCTACATTCTTTAGTGTGCCAGATATAAAAGCACTCTTACATGGATACAAAAGAAAAATATTTAAAACCTAACTGATAAATGTTAATGAGTTGCAGAATAGAATTTTAGGAATTGCAGAAGATACCACGATTGTGGTATAAAGTGAGGAGTTTAGTAAAGAAGAGAAAGATGAGCCAGTAGAATAAGCTGAAAGTCATCAGGCATATTTAAAGTGTTGATAGGTTCTTGATTAGTAAGGGTGTTATGGGGGAGAAGGTTAACCAATGAGGTTAAGAGGAATAAATCAGCCATGATGGAATGGCAGCGCAGACCCAATGGGCCAAATGGCCTAACTCGGCTTCCATGTCTCATGGTCTGATGGAAAAGGGATAAATAAAATTTAATCAAAAGATGTGTGATGCGATACATTTTGGCAAAATGAAAGTGGACACACAATATGGACTACTTGGCAGAATTCTAACAAGTGTACAAGAGCAGAGCACATTCTTCTTTGAAGCTGGATGGATACGTTAAGTGAAATGCATGACATCAGAGTGAATTAAATAGAAGTGCAGGGTAAAAGAACACAGCGGTTATGTTGAATCTTTAACTGGAGTGTAGCATTCATTGTAGGAAGGATGTGAAGGTCTTAAACAAGGTATTGTAAAGCTTTGCTTGAACAGCTGAAGGATTCTGGGAATTTCATCTGCAGAATTAACCTACGTGGATTAAACTCCTTGGATTAAAGATGGATGAAGGAAAATTTAATAAAGGTGTTCAAGATCATTATACCTTTTGGTAGTCTAGATCGAGGGAAAACATTCCCAATAGCAGATAGTTCAAAGGTACTGGGAATTCAAGGAGAATGTAAGAGAAAGCTTTTTTCTATGCAGTGAGCATAACCTTGTTCTTGAGTTTTGGCTGGGTGGTAGAGACAAATTCTATCTGGCATTCAGTCAGGTCTTGAGTATGTATTGGAAGGAAAATTATTTACAAACTTGAAAGATAACAGGGAAACTTTACAAACAGCCCAGTATATTGTTGATATAGCCTCCTTCTTTGCCATAGTAAATCTAAATAGTTGGAAATGCAAAGTGAGAAATGCTAGAAATTCTTAACAGGTCATGCAGCATCCAAAGAGACAGCACAAAGCTAAAAGACAGTACTATGGTATTGCAATATGCAATTTGAGATTGGTAGCTGCATGAAGATGTGACTCATGTTGCCTCCTGCATACCACTGACTGTCCAGGGGATAGGTAGTTGTGGGTGTATGCAGCAGATTTGCCTTGAAACTATATTGTAATTTTGAATTATTTCATAATTATTTGGAGTACTGCAAAATGTTAATTTACAATATGCTCTCACCATTGCGTTCATTAATGTACCATCAAATGATTGTGATGGATGGTACAACTATATGATTATCTTAAACGACACCAAGTTACACACAACTGTACTTCAGCAGCTGAACAATCGAATGCAGATTATGTGGGTGTTCCTGTCCTCCTCCTACATGTAATACTGATCCATCAGTTCACCAAATGCAGCCCTATTGAAATTGAATGCTTATGCTTTATAGCATTTGGACTTTGCCAGTCTTTGCGAAACATTCAGTAATCATATACAGCGTTAGCAGATTATGTATTCTGATAAAATATATAAAGAATGATCTGCTGCTCCAGCAAGTGTAATTGAAATGAATCGGTTATATATATAATAACCTCACATGACTGATATCGTTAGCCCCAGGACATCCAGAAAGCAGTACTGAAAGGCATTATTAACAGTCTCCTGAAAGAATGGAAAGGGTAAGTGTTACATGTATTTTTTAAATAATCTTGTTTTGATGTCCTGTTGATAGATTATGTTGGTACTTTGAAAGTTACAGCAAGAGATTCTATTTTGATTTCCGATGTACAAGAAAGAGCAATGTATTTTCCTATGATTTAATGACAACATTCTATTGCTTCCCAGTGTACAGCTTCAACATTGTGGGCCGAAGGGCCTGTTCCTGTGCTGTACTGTTCTATGACCTCTGCCCGATTTTACATAAGCATTCACCAAAGAGGAAACGTTTCCAGTCAGAGAATAAGAAAAACAAACATTTTGAGAATGTCTTCATTCACAGAATGTGGTGTGACTAGAAATGTGAACATTCAGTGTTCATTCCTAATTATCCCTGCGTTGTGAAGGGTATTGAAGGAGCCATATTGGTGGGGCAGGAGTTACATGCAGGCCAGACTGGTTAAAGGTTGTAGCCTTTCTTCTCTGAGGGACATTATTGAGTTGGAAATGTTTCCACAGCAACCCAGTGGTTTCATTGTCATCATTACTGAAATTAGATTTTTTTAATAATTCAGAATTTATTCCATTAGTTGAATTGAAATTCACCAGCTGCCATTTGGGAATTCAGACTCATATCTCTGGTTCAGTTGTCAGAGACCTGGTTGCTGGTTCAGCTATTTAACCTGACGAAGGGTCTCGGCCTGAAACGTCGACTGCACCTCTTCCTAGAGATGCTGCCTGGCCTGCTGCGTTCACCAGCAACTTTGATGTGTGTTGCTTGAATTTCCAGCATCTGCAGAATTCCTGTTGTCAGCTATTTAATCGCTCAGCTACCTAAATACCGATGAGGGATGTTGAATTTCTCCACCAACATTCAAAGTAAATTTTATTATCAGAGTACATACATGTTACCAGATACAACCCTGAGGTTCTTTCTCCTGCATGCATACTCAGCAAATCTATAGAACAGTAACTGTTAAACAAGATCAATGAACAACAAGCTGTGCAGCTGCAAATATAAAGAAATAGTAATAAGTAACGAATACGAACAAACAAGATAACGAGTCCTTAAACTGAGTCCATCAGTTGTGGGAACATCATAAATAGAATGAATGTAGTTATCACCATTTGTTCAAGAGCCTGATGGTTGAGGGGGAGTAACTGTTATTGAAACTGGTTGTGTGAGTCCTGAGGCGCTTTTACCTCCTACCTGATGGCAGCAGCGAGAAAAGAGCATGGCCTGAGTGGTGAGGATCTCTGATGATGGATGCTGCTTTTCTCCAGCAACATTTTGTGTAGATGTGTTCAATGGTTGGGAGGGCACTACCCGTGATGGACCGGGCCAAACCCACTAATTTTGGAATGATTTTCCAAACCAGGTCGTAATGTAGTCAGTCAGAACACTTTCCACCACACATCTATAGAAGTTTTTGATGACATGCCGAATACCCGGAGACTCCGGAGGAAGCAGAGCACTGTTATGATTTCTTTGCAATTGTGCTTATATGATGGGTCAGGACAGGTCCGCTGAGAATTTAAAGTTACTGACCCTCTCCACCTCTGATCCTCAGATGAGTACTGGCTCATGGACCTCTGGTTTCCCTCTCCTGAAATCTACAATCAGTTCCTTGGTCTTAGAATTGAATTGACTTTATTTCTTACAAACATGAGGAGTAAAAATCTTTACATTATGTCTCTGTCTAAATGTGCAATGCGCAATCATAGTAATTTATAATAAATAGAACAGTCAGTGTAACATACAAATACATTCAAATCAACGTGAGTTAATCAGTCTGATGGCCTGGTGGAAGAAGCTGTCCCGGAGCCTGTTGGTCTTGGCGTTTATGCTGCGATACTGTTTCCTGGATGGTACCAGCTGGAATAGATTGTGGTTGGGGTGACTAGGGTCCCAATGATCCTTTGGGCCCTTTTCTCACACCGGTCTTTGTAAATATTGTGAATCATGGGAAGTCCACAACTACAGATCCGCTGGGCTGTCTGCACCACTCTCTTCAGAATCCTACAGTTCCCATACTAGGCAGTGATGCAGCCAGTCAGGATGCTCTCAGTTGGTCCCCTGTAGAAAGTTCTTAGGATTTTGGGGCCCATACCAAACTTCCTCAACTGTCTGAGGTGAAAGAGGTGCTGTTGTGCCTTTTTCTCCACACAGCTGGTGTGCACAGATCATGTGCAGTCCTCGGTGATGTGGATGCCAAGAAATTTAAAGCTGTTTACCCTCTCAACCCCAGATCCATTGAGGTCAATAGGGGTTAGCCCGTCACCATTCCTCCTGTAATCCACGACCAGCTCCTTTCTTTTTGTGATATTGAGGGAGAGGTTGTTTTCTTGACACCACTGTGTCAGGGTGATGACTTCTTCCCTGTAGGCCACCTCATTATTGTTTGAGATAAGACCAATCAATGCAGTGTCATCAGCAAATTTAATTAGCAGATTAGAGCTGTGGGTGGCGACACTGTCATGGGTATACAGAGTGTCAAGGAAGGGGCTTATTACGCAGCCCTGAGGGGCTCCTGTGTTGAGAGTCAGAGGAGTGGAGGTGAGAGAGCACTCTTGCCATCTGCTGGCAATCTGACAGGAAGTCCAGGATCCAGCTGCATAAGGCGGGGTCAAGGCCGAGGTCTCTGAGCTTCCTGGGTGGAATTATGGTGTTGAATGCTGAACTGTAGGCCAAGAACAGCATTCTCACATGATCAACCTTCTTCTCCAGATGGGTAAGGACGGTATGAAGAGCAGAGGCTATTGCGTCATCTGTCGATTGGTTGTGTCGGTGGGCTAATTGTAGGGGGTCCAGTTTGGGTAGTAGCAAGCTTCAGATGTAATCCTTGCCAGCCTCTGAAAGGATTTGCTTATTATTGAGGTGAGTGCGACAGGACGCCAGTCCTTCAGGCATGTTACCTTGGTCTGTGCACATCCTGAGTACTCACCCAGGGATGCTGTCCAGTCCCGCAGCCTTGTGACTGTCCACTCGTTGGAAACATCTGTGTACCTCAGCCTCAGAGATGACCAGGTTGCAGGCTGTAGCGATGGCTTTCCTCAGAGTCTCAGAGCTAGTGACATCAAACCCAGCATAAAAGCAATTGAGCTCATCTGTGATAGAGGCCGCGATGTTGACGGCACCACTACATTTGGCTTTGAAGTCTGCGATGGTATGCAGCCCTAGCCACAAGTCATGTGTGCTATTCGTTGTGAATCTTGACTCAATCTTATCCCTGTATTTTTATTTCACAGCATTGATAGTTTTGCGTAGATCATAGCTGCTTTTTTTGAGCTCCTGCTGATTGCTGGCAACGTAAGCTCTGTGCCATGTGGTAAGTGCTGCTCGCACGGAAATATTGATCCAAGGTTTCTGGTTCAGGAAGACCCTGACCGACTTCTGGGGGACAACATCGTCAGTGCACTTCTGGATGAAGCGTGTGACTCCATCCGTGAACTCGGAGACATCTTCATCATGGAAGACATTCCAGTCAACATCATCAAAGCAGTCTTGTAGCATGGAGGCAGATTGGTTGGACCAACAGTGGACGGTTTTAACTATGGCCACCTCCTGTTTCAGCTTCTGCCTGTACATCTGCAAAAGCAGGATTGAAGAGTGATCCAATTTTCCAAAAGCTGGGCGAAGGAGAGCTTTGTAAGCATTGCAGAAGGAGGTGTAGCAGTGGGCAGGTGTGTTATCTTCACAAGTGCTCATTTATTGACAGTGAGTGAGAGGGTTGTTATGAGATCACTTAACCAAGTTTTTAGTCTTGCTCCTGTATGCTGATTTGTCACTCCCTTTGATACAGCCCACGACAACAAACTTGTATATGGTGTTAGAGCTGTACTTAGCCACACAGTCATAGGAAGTAAAGCAAGTGGAGCAGGGGGCTAAGTACACACCCCCGTGATGATCCTGTGCTGATGTTCTGAATATCCTGTGATAGATTATGCACCAAAATTCAGAACTAAAATTCTGAATCATTGAATCAGATTAATAATCAGAATAATAATTCCAATTCAATGATACAGGCTAATGGTGACACCAGGAAACAATGATTCCTCAGGCGACATCTTTTAGATAGCCAATATTTTCAATTATTTCACTTTCTCTATATTTTCTGCTTGTTCGTTTTGTCTTGATTGTGTTGGAGCCTGTGATGTGCAGTTAGGATATCGATTAAGTGATCTTGCGCTCTGCTGTATCCAACGAGGACCAAGACGACATCCTGAGAAGGACCAAGAACATGAACTGCCTCGTGGAAAAGACCAGCGATGGGGCACGGGTTCATGAACAAATCCATCTTGAAATGATGAGGAAGATTGAAGCATGAAGGTGAATACGGAGGAGGTCAACAATCGCTATCAATGGAGGCCTTGGGATCAGTAGCCAGGCCGATGGCATTTGCGTACAGACTCAGTATGGCAGTCGCACTTCACAGAAGGACTCAGTTTATGCAGCCGCTCTCCTCGAAAGCTGGTGGAAGGATATTTTAGATGGTCTGAGATTTATGTGATTATTGGACTGTACTTTCTATTGGTCCCCTTCTGTTTTTGGTGTTATCTTTCTTGTTGCCGATTGGTGGGTGGGCAATATGTTACTTTTCATATCAGGGAGGAGTTGGGGATTTGGGGTCTGATGCTGGTGTATATTGATGTTATTCTGCTTCGGTGAATCTATTAGTTTTTGTGTGTGTGACATGGGTTGGGGGTTTTGATGCTATTACACTTTTTTCTGCGAGGAAGGGGGTTCAGGGTTTGGGGTTTTTGGGGGTGTGGATAATCTGTTAGTTTTTTTCTGCTTGGGAGGGGGTGGAGAGTTTTAGGGTTTGAGACTTTTGTTTCTTTTTCATGTTGGGGGGAGTGTTGTCTTTTTTTTCAACAACAACTCCCATGGTTTCTCTGCATTTTATGGCTATCTGGAGAAGACGAATATCGGAGTTGTATTATACGTGCGTACTTTGACAATAAAATTAGCCTTTGAATTCTGAGTTATGAATCAGAATCATTGAAATATTAAAATGTGTGTATACAGTAATTAGGGCAATAGTATAGCATAGACTCAATACTTATGCAACAAAATTCCTGTAGCAAGCAAAAAGCTGTACATTGATGAAGCAAGGGCAGAATCTGAGCTGCACTTAATGTCTGTTGTTAGCTTGTAATTTTTATTGACTTTTAACACCCCTATTGTGAATGGCAATTGATCTTGCAACTTAGGAATTCAAACATGCAGTTTACCAAATGGTCAATATCCCTAACTGATAAGCCAATTCCATGTGACAATAGCGTTTTTCTGGCCTGGCTTCAGAAGAGTGTGGTGACCGGGGCCATTCTGGGCTCCTTTTGCACAACTGAAAGAATCATTAGAAGGGAAAAGATGAAACATGTGAGCAAGCTAGCAAACAGCAACAAAGTGGATAGTAAAAGCTTATTTAAATATGTAAAAGATAAAAGAGAGATGAGAGTGGATATAGGACCGCAAGAAAATGAGGCCAGAGGAATAATAACAGGGTACAAGAAGATGGCAGATGAACTAAATGAGTATTTTGCATCAGCCCTCACTGTGGAAGATACTAGCAGTGTGCCAGATGTTGTAGTGTGTGTAGGAGAAGTGAGTGCAGTTACTATTACAAGGGAGAAGGTGCTCAAAAAGCTGAAAGACCTAGAGGTACAAAGTCACCCGGACCCAAACTGCACCCTAGGGTTCTGAAAGAGGTAGTGGTAGAGATTATGGAGGCATTAACAATGATCTTTCAAAATGATCTGGCATGGTGCCAGAGAACTGGAAAATTGTAAATGTCTCTCCACTCTTTAAGAAAGAGAAAGGCAACAAAAAGGAAATTATAGACCGGTTAGCTTGACCTCAGTGGTTGGGAAAATGTTAGAGTCAGTAGCTAAGGATGAGGTTATGGAGGTGACACAGGACAAGATACAACAAAGTCATCATGGTTTCCTTCAGGGAAAATCTTGCCTGACAAACCTATTGGAATTCTTTGAGGAGATTCCAAGTAGGATAGATAAAGGGGATGCAGTGGATGTTGTATATTTGGAGTTTCAGTAGGCCTTTGACAAGATGCCACACATGAGGCTGCTTACCAAGTTAAGAGCCCATGGTATTATAGGAACGTTTCTAATATGGTTAGAGAAATGGCTGATTGGTAGGAGGCAGCAAGTGGGAATAAAAGGATCCTTGTCTGGTTTTCTGCCAGTGACAAGTTGTTTTTTGCAGGGGTCGGTGTTGAGGCTGCTTCTTTTTATGCTGTATATGAATGATTTAGATGATGGAATAGATGGCTTTGTTGCCAAGTTTACAAATGTTATGAAGATTGGTAGGGAGGCAGGTAGTGTTGAAGATCCAGGTAGTCTGCAGAAGGACCTAGACGGATTAGGAGAATGGGAAAGAAAGTAGCAAATGAAATACAATGTTGGAAAATGCATGGTCATGCACTTTGGTAGTAGAAATAAATGTGCAGACTATTTCCTAAATGGGGAGAAAATCCAAAAATCTGAGATGCAAAGGGACTTTGGAGTCCTTGTGCAGAACACCCTAAAGGTTAACTTGAGAATGAGTTAGAGTGAGGAAAGCAAATGTAATATTAGCATTTATTTCAAGAGGTCTTGAATACAAAAGTAGCGATGTGATGCTGAGGTTTTATAAGGCACCAGTGAGGCCACATCTTGAATATTATGAACAGTTTTGGGCCCCTCATCTAAGAAAAGATGTATTGGCATTGGAGAGGGTCTAGAGGCGGTTCAAAAGGATGATTCAGGGAATAAAAAGGTTATTGTATGAGGAACATTTGATGGCTCTGGAACTGCACTCGCTGGAATTTAGAAGGATGAGGGGAGATCTCATTGATACCTTCTGAACGTTGCAAGGCCAAGACAGAGTGGATGTGGAAAGGATGTTTCCCATGGTGGGAGAATGTAGGACAAGAGGGAGCAACTGCAGGATAGAGGGGCGTCCTTATAAAACAGAGATGCAGGGAAATTTCTTTATCCAGAGGGTGGTGAATTTGTGGAATTTGTTACCACAGGCTGCTGTGGAGGCCAGGTTGTTCGGTGTATTTAAGGCAGAGATTGATAGGTTCTTGATTGGACACTGCATCAAAGGTTACGGAGGGAAGACCTTGAAATGGGGTTGAGGAGGGGATAAAAGGATCAGCCACGTTTGAATGGCGGAGCAGAATCGATGAGACAAATGGCCTAATTCTGCTCCTTTGTCTTATGGTCTAAGTAAAATAAAGTATGATTGAGGTATGAGTGCTTGGTTACAGATTTCAGTTAATTGGCGAAAGCATAGTAACATTCTCATATAAATGCTGCCCTTTTGCTTCTGAGTAGAGGTCACAGGTTTGAAGCTAGTGCTGAGAAGTCTTGGCAATTTACTGCGAAGCACTCGTACTAAGTAACAGCACAACTGTGCGTTGGTCAGAAAAGGACTGAACTTTTAGGGACATGCCTGTGCTACAAATCAGACTGTTTATCATGCACTAGATGGTGTTGAGCCTGTTGAGTGTTGCTGGAGATGCATTCATTCAGGCTTTTCGATGATAGAAAGCCTTTGAAAAGTGAGGAGGTGAGTCACTTTCCACTCATTATCTAAGCTCTGCCTCACTCCTTCAACTATGTAGCTGAAATTTCTGGTCAGTATAAATCTCCCTCATGCTATGCCCCCAGATCTGTCCTCTCTCCATCACCACCCCCTCCCTCTCCCCCCAGATTCTAAGATCCTGACAGCAGGTATTCAATGAAGGCAGTGGTAATGAATATGAAGAGGTAGGTTTATGACTTGGAGGTTCAATGATTTAAGATTCAAAGTACATTTATTATCACAGTATGTATGCAGTATACAAACCTGAAATTCATCTTCCCCACAGACTGTTGCAAAACGAAGAAGAATCACGGAACCAACCTGTTCAAAGAAAAACATCAAACTCCACTCCACCATGGCGCAAAAAGAAATCATGCAAACGATAGTGGCTTCCATCCACTGTGTAGGACTGATGTTACCTACCACTTATTGGTCTATTTCTAAACTTTGTCCAGGTCTCACTGTGTTAGAGCATGAATTGCTACACTCGCTGAGAAAAAAAAGGATCCCATTCAGTATCCATCTCACCAAAAGCTTAATTCCATCAGCCTTTCGTTGACAGGATAGAGAGGTTCTGCATTCTTCTCCTTATCCACCCTCCTTTTCCTCCTGTTCCACCATCTCTTGATCATCTAAACTGACTTAACCAAGGCCACATAATTGGCAGGTTGTATAGGACCCAACATATGGTTTGTGCAGGACGTCACCCAAGCAATTTAACGAGCAGAGCTATTGCTTAAGGCTCTGATTTTCTGCTCAGCTGCATAATAATGTTGGAATGGTTCTCACTACATTCCCTTTCCCTACTTGGGCCTGAGCTGTGTGGAGCTAGGCTTTGGAGTGCCATGCCTAATTAACAGATGCAGTGCCTAGAAAGGAAGGGCACAGTAGATCGTCATAGGATACAGTTGTCATGGTAACTCCTCAAGTGTTGTGCATTTTTCCTCAGTGTCATCTGGGCATGTTTGTGAAGCAGCTTCACACGAGGCCTTTCCAAGAACATCTTTGCAAGCTATCAATGTAATATGAGTAAAGTCAATCTTTCAATTTCATCACTGTTATTCCCACCAGTGTAGAAAACTTCTTTTCCCCTTGGCCTAATACTATATTCTTAAAGAGGAGGTGAACACATTACTTTTAGGGCAAAGGACCCTCTTGCATTGTGGGAAATGTGATTTGCATCATTGATGCCATCCTGGCAAGAAATGGAACCAGGGAAATGCATTGTGACTGTTGATTTAAAGGTTAAGTGCTGCAAAAGTGGCCCAGCGGTGTGCCTGATAGTGAGTCTGTATCTACAGCAACCCAAGGAGCAGCAGAGGCTTTGGCAAACATCTGATCCTTGTCAAATTTTGTAGGAAAGGTGATCTGAGTAAGTTCTGGATATTCCCTCTTCTCTTCCTTCCCATCAGGCAAAAGATACAAAAGCCTGAAAGCACACACCACTAGGTTCAAGCTGAACTTCTATCCCACTGTTAAAAAAAATACTGAACTGCCCCCTATCACAATAACATGGACTCATTACCTTCCAATCTATCTTGTTATAACCTTGCAACTTATCATGTACTTGTACTGCATATTCTCTAACTGTCACAGTTCCAAGTTTAAAGTAAGTTTATTATCAAAGTACATATGTCTGTAAATATATATATCACCATATACAACCCGAGATTAATTTTCTTGCAGGCATACTCAGTAAATCCAATAACCATAATAGAATCAATGAAAGACCACACCAACAGGGTGGACAACCAGTGTGTAAAAGACAACAAATTGTGCAAATACAAAAAGAAAAAAATCATAACAATAAATAAATAAACAATAAATATTGAGAACATGGAATGAAGAGTCCTTGAAAATGAGTCGATAGGTTGTGAAAACAGGTCAGTGATGGGCAAGTGAAATTGAGTAAAGTCATCCCCTCTTGTTCAAGAACCCGGTGCTGTGAGTCCTAAGGTTCCTGTGCCTTCCTTCTGATGGCAACAGTGAGATGAGCACATGACCTGGGTTGTGGTGGTCCCTGATGATGGATACTGCTTTTCTGTGAGAACGCTCTGTGTAGATGTTCTCAGTGGTGGCGAGAGCTATACCCATGATGGACTGGCCTGTGTCCACTACTTTTTGTAAGATTTTCCATTCAAGGGCATTGGAGTTTCCATACTAGGCTGTAATGCAGCCAGTCAAAGTACTCTCCATCACACATCTGTAGTAGCTTGGCAAAGTTTTAGATGTCATTCAGAATCTTTGCAATTTTCTAAGGAAGCTGTTGTGCTTTTTTCATAATTGCATATATGTGCAGGGCCCAGGACAGGTAATCTGAAATGATAACACTGAGGAATTTAAAGTTGCTGACCCTCTCCACCTTTAATTCCTTGATAAGGACTGGCTCATGGATCTCCGGTTTCTTCCTCCTGAAGTCATTAATCAGCTCCTTGGTCTTGCTGACATTGGGCAAGAGGTTGTTGTTGTGGCACCACTCAGCCAGATTTTTAGTCTCCCTCCTATATACTGATTCATCGCCGTCTTTGCCTACAGCAGTGGTGTCATCAGCAAACTTGAATATGGCATTGGAGCTGTGCTTAGCCACACAGTCACAAGTATAAAGTGAGTAGAACAGGGGGATTAACACACAGCCTGTGGTGCACCTGTGCTGATGGAGATCATGGAGGAGATGTTGTTGCCAATCCAAACTGATTGGGGTCTGAAAGTGAGGAAATTGAGGATCCAATCGCACAAGGTGGTATTGAGGCCAAGGTGTTGAAGCTTATCGATTAGCTTTGAGAGAATGACAGTATTACATACCTAGCTGTAGTCAATAAAGAGCATCCTGATGTAGGCATCTTTGCTGTCCAGATGTTCCAGGGTTAAGTGAAGAGCCAACGAATTAGCATCTGCTGTTGACCTGTTGCTCTGGCATCATGCAGTATCTCAAGTGCTTGATTATATTTGGCCGCTAGTGGTATGTAAGTTGCTGTCAGGATCCCGGAGGAAAACACAATATTCTGTGATTGCCTTTCCTTGTATTACCTCATTGCCTCATTGATGTGTATGAACAGTACTCAAGACAAGATTTTCCCTATAATTCAGTATGTGACAATAATAAACCATTTTACCAATTTAAACATGATCACTTGCTTTAAGCCAATCTCCCCCTCATTTTCTGACAGATTACCTTGCTCTCCTCTCTTCCTTACTTTCAACATCTCGAGTTTTAGCCATGAAAGAACCTTATGCTACTTTGATGTAGAGTAGTTCAAGTGAAACTCAGCTGGATTTATCTGGTGATGTAAGTTTTGACATTGAGCTGTGTACCACACTCTGCTTACTCATTGTGCATAGTGAATAGATCCTATAGCACCACACAGTGTGTCACACCATTCAAGCACAGAATTAATGCAAACTAACCACCTCAGTGCTGTAAAAATAAAGGCCACAGAGCCTATTTTAATGACCAGTGTATTCCTGAAGTTTGCAAACACAGAGACCAAGAACTGCGCTTTAGCAGAGAGGAGCCCAGTGCCACTCAGGATATGAATTGATCACCGTGCTGTATTAACGGACTGCACTCGCAAAGAAAAATATAAATAGAGCTGTTTGTTTGAAAGCTTTGTTAAAGGTACTACATGCCATGTGACATTATAAATAATCAGCTCTCTATCCAACCTCCAAAGCCCAGCACTTATTTGAAGACAGAGTATAGAGCAACCGATCACCCTAATTATGCCAGAAATTGGGACAGTGGGCAACTGTTCAAAATGACAATTACTAGGTGGAATTTAGAAAGTGATTAATCTTCAAGATTAACTGAGTCGGATTTACAAACTGCCCCGATGTAGTGTGGTTACATTTACAGAATACGTTCCATAGACTTAGCAGATCGATTCCTTTCTGTGCTAGCCTCATACAATTTTATTGTGTATAATCATTGTAATTCATTCCACAGTTATGGAAAGGAGTTATTTAAAGCCTTTATCAAAACAATTTACTTTATGCCTTTGACTTAATGCACATTGGCTTTTGCTGCCAATAAAGATTGCCTAGTAAATTTGAAAGTTGTACTAATTTATATAAAATTATAAAGGAATTGTACAGAAGATAGCTTGACGTGTGTAAGATGTTGGTGAGGCCTAATTTGGAGTATTATTTGTTTTGGTCACCTACCTACAGGAAAGAGGTAAATAAGTTTGGAAGAGCGCAGACAAAATTTATAAGGATATTGCTAGGCCTGGGGGACCTGAGTTATAAGGAAAGATTGAATAGGTTAGGACATTTTTCCTTGGAACATAGAAGATTGAGAGGAGATTTAATAGAGGTATGTAAAATTATGAGGGGTATAGATAGGGTAAGTGCAAACAGAATTTTTCCACTGAGGTGGGTGGGACTACAACCAGAGATCATGGGTTAAGGCTGAAAGATGAGAAGTTTAAGGGGAACATGAGGGGAAACTTCTTCACTCAGAGAGTCATGAGAATGTAGAACAAACTGTCGGCACCAGTGGTGCATGCAAGCTTGATTTAAACTTTTAAGAGAAGTTTGGATAGGTACATGGATGGTAGGCATATGGAGTGCTGTGGCCCTGGTGCAGGTTGATGGGAGTAGGCAGTCTAATTGGTTTGACATGGACTAGGTGGGTCAAAGGTCCTGTTTCTGTGCTGTACTTTTCTATGATTCTATGACTATGAAAATGTTGATATGAAGAAGGTTTACCTACCTGTTCTACTGCCTCTGGAGGCAGTGTGCTGCTGCCATACTGACTTAGACTGTTGCCGCCAACTCAGAGCCACCAATGTTGTTAAGGGTGGCAGTATATGTTGAGAAGAGAGGACCTGTTCATCTTTGTTGGGCTGTTTGTCATGATATTGTTGAAAACTCTTATGTTTTTGTAAGTGGAATTAACTCCACTAGGTGAACACAATTGAAATCATTCTAAAATTAATGCTTTTCATGAGATCTTCTAGAATGAGATGAGCGAAGCTCTTCCAGCACAAAAGCTTCTCAGTTTGACCAAAATGGATTTCACGTCATCAGAACAGAAACCACTTCAAGTGACTTCACATTTAGTATTAGCTCACTTGATGACTGAGCAAGATGCACATTTAAAACTGCAATAGAAACCAAAGTTCTGGTTTGCTTATAGACAACTTAGCTGGGTCAGAAATATCCTGATTATCAGTGGTTACACCAGACTAAGAGAACCACTGCTTCTCAGAGGATTAGCTGCTTCTAGAGGAATTGCCAAAACCTACTTCTTTGCAGGGTTCGAGGTTAGAATCACAAAGAGAAATACCATAGAAATAGGACCTTCATCCCACTAGTTCTGACAGTCAACCACCCATTTACACTAATCCTACATTAATTTGAGTTTTTTTTTATTTATCCCACATTGTTATTAACTCCCACTAGCTTCAATTACAATTTGGTTTTGTGCTAAATAGCTCCACCTAGTGTAACAGGAAGGTTCTTGCAGTGGCTCCAGAATGAATAAAATCAAACGTATTCATTTTTCATTTACTATCTACAATATCAGCTGGAACGTATGTGATAAGACCATAACTCATCGGAACAGAATTAGGCCTCTTTTATATTACCTGGAAGCTTACCTTCATATTTCATCTTTTCCCTGCTTATTGCTTTTTTAGTTGACTTCTGTGAGCTTTTAAAAGCTTTCCAATCCTCTAGTTTCCCGCTAAATTTTGCTGTATTATTTACCCTCTCTCTTGCTTTTATGTTGTCTTTGATTGCTTTGTCAGCCGTAGTTGTCTCATCCTCTCTTTAGAATGCTTCTTCTTTGAGATGAATCTACCCTGCGCCTTCTGAATTGCTCCCAGTCATTATCGTTTTGCCGTCATCCATGCTAGTGTCTCCTTCCAATCGACTTCGGCCTGCTCCTCTCTCATGCCCCGGTATTACCCTTCCCTCTACTAAGATACTAAGATGTTAGATTTTAGCTTCTCCCTTTCAAACTGCAGTCATACATGTGGGTTATGCATAGATTACAAAATGATCACTCAGAAGCTGTATCAGGCAATTAATAGTGAAGGCTCCAGGAGAGTAAAAATTCCTAACTAAATATGTTACTGTGTGACAATATGGTTTTCATTAGGCATTTACGATAAATATTTGGTCGAATTGTGCCTTCATTTGGACTTGGCATCTATTGTTATCGGTGTATCAACTTGTAATTGGAATTGTATACAGAAACTTCATCCTTCTTCTCCTTTGATACTGATTAATACTGAATTTATTTTTAAATTTTTCTAGGCCACA
This sequence comes from Mobula birostris, assembly GCF_030028105.1. Classification (NCBI taxonomy): domain Eukaryota; kingdom Metazoa; phylum Chordata; class Chondrichthyes; order Myliobatiformes; family Myliobatidae; genus Mobula; species Mobula birostris. The sequence goes on from NC_092390.1 coordinate 36,253,779, forward strand.
GACAAAAGATGATCTCCGAGCTTATTTGTTACTTGTGCAGGTTTGGATCTATTAATCTACTAGTTTCTGATTCTTGGATATAATCAAAAATCCCTAAAATCTCACAAAATATTCATCTTGTATCTATCATTAAGCATGCTGCCTTTAAGTAGTTCGAACGGAGCACAGGTAGCAACTGAGGCCAAATGGGACACATGATTTGTATGTGATATGATTGCCATATAATATGTTGCTTCACAATCTGTTGTTGGGTTTCATGCTGAAGCAGTCAAATACACTCAGTGTCCACTTTATTAGGTATCTCCTGTACCTAATAAAGCGGCCATTGAGTGTATGTTTATGGTCTTCTGCTGCTCTAGCCCATCCACTTCAAGGTTTGACGTGTTGTGCATTCGGAGAAGCTCTTCCGCATATCACTGTTGTAATGCGTGGCTATTTGAGTTACTGTCACCTACCTGTCAGCATGAACCAGTCTGGCCATTCTCCTCTGACCTTTCTCATTAACAAGATGTTTTCACCCACAAGGATGCCGCTCACTGGATTTTTTTTTAAATTTTTCACGCCATTTTCGATAAACACTAGGGACGGTTGTGCGTGAAAATCACAGGAGATCTGCAGTTTCTGAGAGACTCAAACCATCCCATCTGGCATCAACAATCATTCCAAGATCAAAGTCCTTACATCATATTTCCTCCCCATTCTGATGTTTGGTCTGAACAACCGAACCCCTTGATCATGTCTGTATGCGTTTATGATTTGAGTTGCTGCCACATGATTGGCTGATTAGATATTTGTATTAACGAGCAGGTGTATAGGGGTACCAAATGAAGAGTGTACAATTTGTTTGAGTCCTGGGTTTCTAATCAGATATTCACCATGAATTGTTTTACTTTCCTGCAGAATCCTCAATTTGCGAGCACGTCAACGTACATTATCTATGCCCACTTGTTACGGCAGATGGCCAGTCTGTCCGAAGCGGATCATCATTTTCTGGTTCACTGGTTTCAAAAGTACAGCTTTTTTTCTTTTCTGCACCTAGAAACTCTGAAGGGTGTGGCTTATTCTTAGCACATTTACAATAGCTTTGGTGTGTTTTTGTGCGACTGTTGGAAGTGCAGTTAACTGTGGGGAGTTTTATGACAGCTGAACTTCACTTAAGCATGTTTTGGCCATTTCAAGTTAATTTATCTAGGGAAGTAGTTTATAAAAGTTTTGAACAGTTGGTTTTCCGAAAACATTTATCATTTTTCTTCCATTTCGCACATCTTTGTAAAATAAAGGGAGCGGTATCAAAGAGATAGCCAATTTCTTAATATCCATTTCACAAATAGACTCTTCTCAGGCTTACAGCCAGGTACAGGTATCGATTTTAACCAACGTTTCAGTGACACACTCTGCCTTCATCAGTGATGATACCAGGGGTTGCCTAGTCCAGTGGTATTTATACCTCCTTGATGCGGGTTTCCACCGTGCATGCGGAGCAGTATATATCTGCCAGACAGGATGGTGAAAACACAAATCAGGGAGCACAGGAGGTGTATCCGTTTGGGTAATCTAGAGAAATTGGTTGTAGTAGAACTTTTCATTTGCAATGGCCATAAGATTGACTTTGATAGCACAAAATTACTGTGCTGTGCCTATAGATTTTGGGACCATTTGGTGAAGGAAGCCATTGAAATAAAACTAAAGGAAAAGAATTTTAACAAAGACGAAGGTCTTGCCCTATGTAAGAACTGTAATTTGATTGTAAACAAGGTAGGACAGCGGAAACGTGATTAGATGAGGACTAATTAATCAGGAAGGATGGACGTCGGGGGTATAAATACCACTGGATTAGGCATGCCTGGGCATCATCTCTGATGAAGATGGCAGAATTTGTTATCAAAGCGTTGGTTAAAATTGAACCTCTACCTGGCAGGAAGCCTGAGAAGAGTTTTTTCATCATATATGCCAGGAAAGCACTAGATTCTTCTTCATCCATTTCACACTTGGCACATCAGAATTTTTCCAGGAATCTCTATCAATCGTCGACATTGCTAATTGCTTTCCACAACGTGAATAAAGCAAATTTGTTCCCATTACGGAAGAGACCTCAGTGAAAAATGATTGACAAAAGAGCGAGGTGTGACGTAAAGAAATGACTTCTTCTGAAGCAGCAGGTAGTTGTGATCTGTATTTCACTGCTTGAAAGGGAGGTGCAGTTTCAGTCTTTAAAAGGGAGCTGAATGGACATCCAAGAAAAGATCTGCAGGCGTGTAAAGAAAGAGAAGAGGACTAACTAGTATGTTCCATAAAAACATAGAAAACCTACAGCACAATACAGGCCCTTCGGCCCACAAAGCTGTGCTGAACATGTCCTTACCTTAGAAATTACCTAGGGTTACCCATAGCCCTCTATTTTTCTAAGCTCCATGTACCTATCCAGGAATATCTTAAAAGTCCCTATCGTATCCACCTCCGCCACCATCGCCAGCAGCCCATTCCACGCACTCACCACTCTCTGCGTAAAAAACATCCCTAGCATCTCTTCTGCACCTGCTTCCAAGCACCTTACAACTGTGCCCTCTCATGCTAGCCATTTCAGCCCAGGGAAAAACGCCCTCTGCAAAGAACTGGCACAGACTCAATCAGCTGAATATCCTTCTTTTGCACTCTAATGATTCTATGATTTCTGTCACTGCTTCCATGCCAAAATAGTTCTATGATTCGTGCCAATCAGTCATGAGACTAATAATGTGCAATTAACCCAAGCTTATGACTCAGTTGAGATGATAATTTAAAGTCATGAACTGTTTGTAATATTTCCCTTAGCTCATCAATGTCTGATTATGATTGTCATTGATAATTTTTACATTCTCATTTGTCCAGAAAAACTCTTTTTTCGTACAGCTGGTAGAAAGCATGAGATTTTCCTCCTGTTAAGATATAATATGTAATTCTTATGTAGCCCCTCAATTGAGTTAAAAGCCACGCAGACAGTCTCATGATACATATCTAGGGCTATGAATACTGATATCTATATTGGCTTCATATTGGACTCCCAGCTGGTGAAATTATTTTGAGAACCTTAGACCTCAATATTATTCACTAATGCTATCAAACACTTACTTCAAAAGTATTACATTTCTTGAAGTCCTAACTTTCTTTTGCCCTGTCTCCCCTGAACATCTCAGCTTCATGCTATGAGGTAGGTGATCAGACCACTTAATTTCACCTGGATAGTTCACTATTGTGTTTCCAATGAATTACCAGCTGTTTATTTGCTAATATGTCCGGACCTGTATTCAAGAGGATAAATTTCTTATTCTGCAGGTTTATGGCAGTTGGCAAACCATTACCACCATTTTCTGAACTGGACTATGGGTCAGGTATCTAAATTCTATATACGCCATGTGATTGATAAGTTTGTGGCCTAAGGTAGAAGGAGGAGTTATACAGCTCTTGTTACATGCACGTGAAGTTCAATGCTTTGAGTGATTATGCTGAGAGTTTGAAGTTAATAATTCATCGCCATCTACCTTAGGCCACAAACTTATCAATCACCCCTGATGGGTTACTAACTGATAAGTTATTAACTTCAAACTTTCTGCATAATCACACAAAGAGTTGAACTGCATGTGCATGTAATAAGAGCTGTATAAGTCATCTCCTTCTCCCTTAGCCCACAAACTTATCAATCACCCCTGCTGTAGACACTTTCTGGAGGTCCAAGATCCGTATGTTCCACGACCACCGGACTAAGTGTGTAAATGTAGGAGGGGACTGTGTTGAAAAATAAATGTGCTAGGTTTTCTAAAATTGACTCCTTCTACCTTAGGCCACGAACTTATCAATGACCCCTTGTATTTATATTTGCACCAAAGTCTATTTAAAAAAGGCCTGTTTTTTAAGGTACTACACTGTATATAACATATAACAATAACAATTACAGCACGGAAACAGGCCATCTCGGCCCTTCTAGTCCGTGCCAAATTTATTTAAACCAATAATCCTGTGATTCTCCCTGCAAAATATTGTCAGTTAAATTATATTTTATCTCATGATAACTTTAAAATCATGGACAAATTTAAAACAGAATAGTCTCATTACCAGAAAGAAGCAAAAAATCTAGTTACTATTCCATCTGCAACCAAATTTTTGAATAAACATAAATAACATATCATCCTGCTACAGTGGCTAACATAAGCACTGACTGGGAAATAAATGTTGGACATTTTTAGCCTTCATACAGTAACTCTGTTTTTCATAAGATAAACTCAAAACAATTATTGAATCCTTCCAAAAATGAAATATTGATATGTGCTTTCTCCAGATTGCCTTTGAAGAGATTTAAGCAACTCGTCGAAAGATTGCTGCAGTTTATATCTCTACGTCTATTCCCAGCAAAGCCAGAGGACTTGCCGCCCCTGGCAAAATGTACGTGGTGGATTCCTTCAGCAACCAAAGTCCTAGCTCTGCTAAGTGAGTACCAGTGGCTTTCTGTCTCTTTGTATACTTCAAATACAAATACTGTAATGACAAAAAGCTAAAATATGCCACTTTTAGTGAAGCCCCTCTAGAAAAAAATGATTCATGTTTGCTTTACTAATAGTAAGATTTTCTGGTAATTTTATCTTTGCTAAAGACAATAATCAAATAATCAAAATCCAAAAAAAAATCCAAACACTGGAAATCTGAAGTAAAAATAGAAAATACTGGAAATACTCAATAGGTTAGGCAGCACCTGAGAATAGAGAAACTGAGTTAGTATTTCAGATCAATGACATTCCATCAGAATTAGAACATAGAAGAATGAGGGGAGATTTGATAGATATATACAAAATTATGAAGGGTATAGATAGGGTAAATACAAGCAGGCTGTTTCCGCTGAGGTTGGGTGGGACTACAACTAGGGTTCATGGGTTAAGGGTGAAAGGTGAAATGTTTAAGGGGAGCATGAGGGGAAACTTCTTCACTCAGAAGGTTGTGAGAGTGTGGAATGAGCCTCCAGTGTAAGTGATGCATGCAAGCTCGATCTCAGTGCTTAAGAGAAGCTTGGATAGGGAGAGGCTGGGAGGGCTATGGTCCAGGTCTAGGTCAGAAGGAGTGGGCAGTTTAGATGGTTTGGCATTGTCTAAATGGGCTGAATGGACTGTTTCTGTGCTGTGCTTTTCTATGACTCTATGACTCTAGTTCAATATTTCAGGCTGATGATATGTCATCAGAACTCCTATGTTCTGATGAAACTTCATCAATCTGAAACATGAATGGTTTCTCTCTCCACAGATAAAGCCTGACCTGATAAGTATTTACAACATCTGCCATTTTTTATTTATTTACCAATAATTGAAAATGCTAAATTGAGTCTGATGTAGGATTTAAATGTATTTTTTACACCCTTTGAAAACTGAGCAAAGTGACATTGGTTTGTAATTTTTATGAAACAGCAGAGCAGAAAAATATTTTGAATTCTTAGTTGTCCAAATCCATCAAAAGCAATATTTTTTAATCCTTCTCAGTAAGTATCAAAAGCCTTTAATTTATTTTTGTGAAAAAACTATTACATTTGTACTTAAGACCCCCATAAAAAAATTATTTTCTCCAACGTGTTAGGAGAATAATAACCCAGATATTTCTGAGGAATGTTAGTGGTTCTCTCTGTATCTGCCTAGAAGTCAGGGATCCACAAACAAGCATATAAAAATGTTGGCGTCCAAGAACTTCCTGTGAGATGGCCCAAACATTTCTCAAGTGTAGTCCAACTGTGCACCCCTCATCGAGTTCGATGGCAGAACCCTAAGTCTCTACAGTTATTCAGCAGTTGTGAGATTCCATTCATTTCAATAGAGAGAAAGGCTCTGAGGCAGCCAGGTAACTTTCAGATAGTTTACTTATCTTAATTGTTTTAGCATTAAGCCTGTTATTCTTTTTCTTTTCAGGTGCTTTAATTTTTGTAATTGTTATTGTTTTAACTATTCATAAATGTTAACAGATTCTATAATAATAAAAATCGGCGGGCTATACCCAAGCCGAATTGGGATCCGAGTTCTTGCTGAGCTTATAAAAAGAGTCATGGACATAGAATGTATGTTGAAGAAACGTCATCTCTGAGACTGGACAGGGAATGGTTAAAAATCAGTTGTTACAGATAAAATTGCATTTATCTTACATCTGTTGAATCACTTTCAGGATTTCACAAAAGGCTTCTCAGCCAGATAAGTTCCTGTGAATGTAGTAATTTTTGCATCGTAGTCAATTTATACACAGTTTACTGCAGTGAATTAGTATGCAACAGGTTTCTAAAAAAAACTGATCCATTTCACTATTGTCAATTCAGCATAAATATTAACTAAGAGATAAGTATTGACTGGGGAAGATTCAGTTATTGTCACGGGATATTTGACATAAGCAAAAGCATGGTGAGATAGAGTGTCACTGTCTAATATCTCTTCTGAAAGCCTCCAAAATTGCAATATTTCCACAGTGCTGCATTAGGGCATCAGCCTAGATGTTTGTACTTGCGCTATTGAAGGAGGAGCCTTCATCTAAGTGTGCTACCAAGTGAGTCGTAGCTGCATCGAAGAATTAAGATGTATAAAATTAGAGCTTGGATTGATGTCACATTAAAAGTTGTGTGCAGTATGTGAATGGTCAGAGCAGTTAAAGCAGGGGTAGAGAGTGAGAAGCATTGATATGGCGAAGGGATGTGCTGTTTATTTATGTACATAGTCAAAGCAGACTAAATGTTCTTAGATCCTATTCTCTAAAGAATGAATCCATGAAAAAATGAAAATATCTAATAGCATTTTTGGACTTTATTAACAGAAGCAGGTTTTACTAGATAAAAAGCATTGATCCATTTATATGGCATTTTAGAACACTAATAAATTTTGGTGCACTAATATATTAAAAAAAGTAATATAATTCCTGTAGGTTCACTAAAGTGACCAGGGAAGAGAAATGAATGCTAGTAGAATTGCTTGAGCTGCTTCCGCTCAATCAAAAAAAGCTAGGAGAAAATTTATTTGTGCTTTTAAAATCTTTTTTTTTCGTGTTGTGAGTAGTTGGGGAAGCAGTATGAAAGGATCGTTACAGTGTAGACACCAAGGCAAAGAGGGAAAAAGATTAGGAATTTTTTTAGGTGCCGCAGGTTTTTGGAAGTATTGTATGCAGAGTTGGTGACTGAAGCAAGAAGAACTGCATCTCTTAATATCACATAAGCAAGGAAATAAGGAAAACTAATAGACACTAAAGGTCAAAGTAGTGGATTAGGTTTTGGGTTGGTATGGCAAATTACCCAACACTGTCTCAATGAGCTGGGAGGCTTCTTCTTCCATGAAGTGAATTAGTCATGTATGCAATTTTTTGGATATAATTTATATGGAGAAAAACACTTTATTTGCTAAACTTTAGTGATATTCCAATGGTTACATTAGTGGTGGTGTAATAGGTGCCATTATTCAGTAGTTAAATTCTAGTGTTGTAATGGTTGCTGTTATTAGAGATAATAAATTTTAGTGTTGCTTTAATGATTATTACTCAAGGTGGTAAATTCCCATGGAGTTTTGATGATGAACATAATGGCAGTTGTTAAATTTTAGTGATGTTTTAATCGGTACCATTAATACAGATGCAGCAAATAGCCTGGCAAATCCTCCAATTATTCCCTTCATGGATTTCTACAACTCCACCTTGGACCATATTGATCTCATGGAGGACTTTCATACCTGGCAGTGTTGTGGAAATTCTCACAGGTGAGAATGAAAGGAGGAATCCACATCTGAAGTTAGAAGGAAGTTTATGTATTCTTATAGAATTAACAAAGTATTGATTTACATAATTTCTAAGTCAATGTATTTTAACGATTTTTAAGTTTGATGTTACTTAACATTTTCTAGCCTGATAATTAAGTATCAGTAACAACCTATGACTTATACCATCTCCCCAAGTCTGGGATTAACTAATAAGGTAAAAAAAATTCTATGATTAGTTCTTCAAATTGATTCAAAATTTAGTTAATTCATTCTGGTAATTGTGAAGGAGAAGTGTTGAATATTGTGATTTAATGCTTAACACTAACTTTATTTTCTATAATACTGGTTCTTGGTTACTCAAACTTTCTTCACCTACTCTATGCTTACTTGGTTTATATTGTCTGCATTCTAAAACGTGTGCTACGGGATTCCTTGAAATCTGCCCTGGTTGTTAGCCATCAATGTATTCTATTATAGCAACTTTGTGTTGAATTCTCTACACCAGGAGATTCAGGCATGATATTTTTTCCTGACTTGGATTTCTAGAACCAGGGGTCACAGTTGTAAAGTAAGGGGTCATTCAGGACTCTAGTGAGAAGAAATTTCTTCATCTAGTGATAATGAATCTTTGAAAAATTTCTTACCTATTTAATAGATCAATGGATGGCAATCAAGGGATATGAATTTAGTACAGTAAAATTGTACTGAGATAAAGATTAATCTATGTAACAAACGTAAAAGAACGAACCAATTTGTAACCATGAACCCATTGAATGATGGAGCAGCATGAAGAATATAAATGGCTTACTCCTGCTATTTTTCTTAGCCCTCATGCTTCTGAAATTTCAGCTAAAAATCAGCTTTCCACTAGAGAGGAATATTCTGCAGGAGTCATTGAGTTGAATGTAGGTAAAAAGTAAGCTAGTATGTCCAACACCAAACTTCCGAATGACGCTCCAGATCTATGTCACAAGCAAGCATTAGTGAAGGAGAGAAGAAACAATACAAGGATCTTCTCAAAGCTTCCATGGAGAAATGTAGCAACCCCACTGACTTGTGGAGTTGCTGGCCCACAACTTCTCAAAGCGAAGGAGGAGTATTCAGAATGGAACTGAGAGCCTTCTAGTCCGGTGCTGGGGGAGCCAATGGAAGCCTGCTGTAAAGTGTGGAAGTGGTACATCGTCTCCCAAGCCGCCCGTCCTGTCCCAACGCCCTACCCCACTTGTAGTGGGGCCTGCAGGGCTCAGTTTAGTTTTAAAAGCCAGCTTAGAACCCTTAGAACTGAAATGGTTGCAAGTCATCCTCACTCTTAAGTAATAACCTGTGAAAAGAAGATCTTCACTGTGTAAGTCTCCAACTGCTGCTTCTGATTTCTTGGGTTCATATTTACCACAGGCTGGCGGCTGATGTGCAGGAAGGTAGGTAAAGTTGGCTGGCTGAGGCAGTGCTTTTCTGGCAAAATTGCTGCCAGATGAATATTGCTGCAGCTCATTGGACAACTGGACTTCCAGCCATGGGTCATAATTGGTTATCTAACAAGGTGACATCTCTATCTTTAAAACACAGTGATGACTTGGAGTTTAGTCTGAATGTGCACATAAGCACAAATCTGCAGCATCCATGTCGTCTTTGGATAATTTCTGGTCCCTTACTACTAAAAGTGGAGAAGAGCATTTGGGAGGCTATTGATAATCGGCAGTGGTCGGGTGCTTCCAGGATGCTGCATCGGCAAGTTTGCGGCGCTAGAAGCTCATGGCAGGAAGAGTTTTTTTTCTTCCTTCTACCACCTGCGTGAGATGATGGGACTTTCAAGAGACTTTGAGACTTTTTTTTACTGTGCCCATGGTCTGTTCTTCATCAAATTACAGTATTGCTTTGCACTGTTGTAACTATATGTTATAATTATGTGGTCTTTGTCAGTTTTTCAGTCTGTTTGTCTTGTGATATCATTCTGGAGGAACATTTTATCATTTCTTAATGCATGCATTACTAAATGACAATAAAAGAGGACTTCGTGTCCTCATAATCTAATCTAATCTAATAATCTAATCTCAAACTTGTATGGAAGCCCTGTGTAAGTGATGGAAGGAAGCTACTCACAAAACACTCACCTATCTCCTCCATCTAACCTTGCCCCATCAGTGGAAGAGCCTGTGGTTCCTACATTGGCTTAGTCAACCTTCTCCGAACCCACCAAACTGATGTGGAAGCAAATTATTATTGTACACCAGTGACTGCCTATGAAGAAGAGTTGCAAAGAATACTTGATTTCACGGTGTGAATCCACCACCAGTAACTTAATTTATAAAGACTGAAAATGACATGGCAAATAAGCAGAATATGTTTTATCTATTATGGACTGTGGTAGTAACAATGAAGTACATTTAGAAGTCTTTAAATTGGGCCTGTTGGGGCTCCTTCATCAAAAGTTAATTCTTTAGAACCTTCTTAAAAGTTTTCCCAGTGACCAAACTTGCTGGAAACTCTCAGTGGTGGTTATGTCACCCTGGAGAGAATGCCCCCCTTTTCCCCATCATTACATGACCCAGGGAAAAAGACTGTGAATGCTCAAGTTCTGCTGAACTTAAAACCAGGCAAAAATTGTATTAGTTGTACCAATTTTAGGCAAATTCAGCAAGAAATTCAGCATAATCAGGCAGAAACTCCTGCCTTGTGAGACTGATTTAGGGTAAACAATTAATTCTGACAGTGGGTTAAAATGGGGAGTGGATGTCAACTGCCTTTGCACTGCATTGTGTATGAAGCTAGCCAGGGAGTTACATACTTTCTCAAAAATCACCCAAACCGGATGCTTTCTTCAGGGTTTTTAATGAGAAAACTTTGTGAAACTGCAGAAAGTAAAATACATATCAGGTTCAATACAGAATGGTTGCAGACTAACTTTATTGATTATTCTCATGATCAGCGTTAAAGAAGGTAATACAGACATGCAATATTCTATAGCCATGCCCTTAACTAGAGTGTAATCAGGCCGCAACAATAGCTTAATAGTGATTAACAATAAACATAATACTTCTTTCAAAGTACATCTACCAAATGCTTACCAAAATTAAGGAAGTTTAAGACTCACGGATATTGCTGTGCCAAGGGCAAAGTGTGGATGGAGATGAATGCCTTTCTGCTATGTTTGCTCTAAGTCAAAATCCAAATTAACCCGCTTAAGAAACAACTTACAAACAGGAAGTGATATTTGGACAAAACAAGCTGCATACAAAATGAAGAGTGCCTCTAGAGGCAGAACAAGATAATTACAACTAAATAACTTCAATATTATTCAAAGCAAACTCATCACCAAACTCTGGATCCTATGATTACTTTAAACACTGGCGCTCCACAAGGTTGCATTCTTAGCCCCCTACTCTTCTCCATGTAAACTCCTGACTACATGGCCATATTCTGCTCCATCTCAAGCTACAAGTTTACAGATGATACCATCGTAGTGGGCAGCATTTCAAATGACAAAGAGTCAGAGTTCAGGAGAGAAGTAGGGAGCCTGGTGACATAGTGTTATGATAACAACCTTCCCCCCAGTGTCAACAAAAGAGCTGGTCATTGACTTCGAAAGGCGGGGGGTGGTGATGCATATGATTTTGCCTACATTGAAGGTATTGAGGTTGAGATGGTTGAGTGCATCACCAATAGCCTCTCCTAGAGCAACCACATTGACATCATGGCTAAGAAAGCTCACCAACACCTTTACTTCCTGAGGAGGCTAAAGAAATTAGGCAGGTCCCCATTGACTCTTACCACTTTTTCATTGATGTACCAGAGAGCATTCTGCATAATAAGACCATAAGATATAGGAACAGAAATAGGCCATTTGGCCCATCGAGCCTGATTCACCATTCAATCACGGCCTTGGTGTAGTAACTGCTCTGCACGTGCCTGTGGAATTGTGGACACAGCACACCACAAGAACCAGCCTCCCCTCTATGAAGTCTGTCTATACCTCTTTCTGCTGGAGTAAAGCAGTCAGCATTATCAAAGACCCCAGCCATCCAGAACATTCTCTTTTCTTCCCTCTTCCACAGGGCAGAAGATGTAAAAGCCTGAAAGCACGTAGCATCAGGGTCAGGGACAATTTCTATCCCTCTGTTATCAGACTTTTGAACGGACTTTAAGGATGATAAAGTGGACTCAGCCTCATAATCTAACTCATTATGAACTTGTATTTTATTGTTTATCTGCAGTACACTCTTTCAGTAGCTCTCATATTTTATTCTGCATTGTTATTCTAGTTCAAAACAGTGTAATGATTTAATCTGTATTGATAGTATGCAAGCAAGCTTTTCACTGTATCTTGGTACATGTGACAATAATAAACCAATACCAATGGCAGCTCCTGTTTTAGACCATAAGACCATAGCTGTAGGAACAGAATTCAGCCATTTGGCCCCTCGAGTCTGCTCCACCATTTCACTATAGCTGATCCAATTTTCCCTTTCAGCCCCAATCTCCTGCCTTCCCCCCATATTCCTTCATTACCCTGACTAATCAAGAACCTATCAATCTCTACCCTAAATATACCCAATGCCTTAACCTCCAGAGCCACGTGGCAATGAGTTCCACAGATTCACCACTCTCTGGCTAAAGAAGGTCCTCCTCATCTCCATTCTAAGAGGATACCCCTCTACTGTGAGATTGTCTCCTCTGTTCTTAGGCTCCCCCACTGTAAGAAACATCAACTCCACAACCACTCTATCATGGCCTTTCAACATTCACTGGGTTTCAAATGGGTCAGCTCTCATTATTCTGTATTCCAGTGAGTACAAGCCCAGAGCCAAAAGACACTCCTCATATCACAAGCCTTTCAATCCCAAAATCGTTTTCATGAACCTCCTTTGAACCCGCTCCAATGTCAGCACATCCTTTCTTAGATAAGGGGCACAAAACTGCTCACAACACTCCAACTGAGGTCTCACCATTGCCTTGTGATATGAAGCCTCAACATTACATCCTTGATTTTATATTCTAGTCCTCTCAAAATGAAAGCTAACATTGGGACGCTGAACTCATGACTACACGGATTTACAGAAATTTGCTAGAAATCTACTGGAAAGAAGCCTTAAACTAGCAACACAAATAAAATGCAGATCCAAGCACCAACATTATATTTGGTAAAGATAATGGCAGCTGTGTGGGTTTCATCAGATCTTTGCATTGTCTGCAGCTGGTGCAATGTCATCGGCCATTTCTGTTTCAGGGGAGACTTACTTTCCACGGAGCTATCCTTGTCCTTACAGAAGCATGTGTAATATGATTTGTTGGTTTAAGTATCCTGACAACAGTCCAAGGGGCCATTCACCATACTCCTCTTCCTTATTTTCCTTCAATCTAGTGTTGATTATTGATGTGGTGAATGTGATGGAGTCGGGACCCCTCATTCAGATATACCGTGTCCCAAACTCAATAGCCCTGGAATTTCAAGGGCAGAAACATTTGGCAAAACTGTTTTTCTGTTTAGGGGCAAATTTCACGTACAAGCTTATCTTGCTATAGTGGACTTATTTCAATCTTATTTCACCACTAGTCTTTGTCACAGCAAACCCAGAGCCTGTCAGTAATTTTCAGAGCAAGGGAGAAAGTGTTCAGGCTTACTGCAGTACTTTAATTCCAGTCACCAATTTCCAGTGGGAGGCAGCTGAAGGCGACTAAGCTTAATTGCTAACAAAAGCAACATACTGTGTGGCTAGCGTAATGCTTTTGATAATGGAAATTACGGACAAAAAAATAATTTCAGTTTTCCCGCTGCTGTTGACTTATTATTGCTTGGAACCTCTGCTTGTGTGCAGTTTGGGCTCAGCGTTGATAACACACTGAGCCTATTGAAGGAGGTACCTTTCTTAATGGATTGTTACTGCACGCTGTCAGGTGAAAGATGCTCCCTACTGTTAGATGTTTAAAGTGTTTGCTTATTATCTTTTTCCCTGCCCGTGCAATTGCTTCACAGTTGGTGATTCACCTCTAAGGATCTTTCCTAGGATTCATTGTTCTGCTTCTCGCACAACACAGAGCTGTGCTTTCATGATCCAAGTACAAATGTTGACAGGTCAGTTTTTAATTTAAGGAATTTTCTCAGAACTCTCGGGCTTCCACTTGATCTTAATTGTCCGTTTCATAGGCCCGAGGTGAAAGTGATTCCATTTCACAGTGGTTGCATTTCACCAGTTGAAATTGGGGTCATCAGAATTGTAGCCATCTTTAGTCTGAGCTCAGTCTGCAGGCTCATCCAGAAACTTCCACCAGCAAACCCACTGTTTCCAGTTTATAGACCAAGCTCAGTGGCGAATGTGAGGTCAGAGCAGGCTAGTGTGCTGGAACGTGTCAAGTTTAAGAAAGAGGCAGTGTTGGGGCTTCGGAAAAACGTTAAGATAGATAAATCCACAAGGCTAGACAGGATATACGCCAGGTGACTATGGAAAACAGTGGAAGAGATCGCTACAGCTTTAACAATTATCTTTGCACCCTCCCAGGCCACAGGAGTAGTACCAAAGGGTTGGAAGATGGCAAAAATTGTTTCATTGCGCAAAAAAGGTAATAGGGATAATCCTAGGAATTTTCTACACACTGATAGACGCCTGGAGTGCACTGCTGAGAGTGTTGGTAGAGGCAGGTACAAGCTTAGATAGGACATAGATGTAAGAAAAACAGAGAGTGATGTGGATGCAGTAGGTTTATATACACCCAGTGGCCACTTTATTAGGTACACCTGTACACCTACTCATTAATGCAAATATCTAATTAGCCAATCAGGTGGCAGCAACTCATTGCAAAAAAAAGCATGCAGATGTGGTCAAGAGGTTCAGTTGTTGTTCAGACCAAACATCAGAATGGGGAGGAAAGGTGATCTAAATGACTTTGACTGTGGAATCATTGTTGGTGATAGATTGGGTGGTTTAAGTATGTCACAGACTGCAGGTCTTCTGTGATTTTCACACACAGCAGTCGCTAGAGTTTACAGAGAATGGCACGATAAACAAAAAAACATCCAATGAGCAGCAGTTCTGTGGGTATAAGTGCCCTGTTAATGAGAGTGGTCAGGGGAGAATGGCCAGATGGGCCCAAGCTGTTAGGAGGGTGACAGTAACTCAAATAATACCGTATTTCAACAGTGGTGTGCAGAAAAGCGTAAATGAAGGGACAACACGTCAAATCTAGAAGTGGACGGGCTACAGAAGCCAAAGGCCACATCAGGCTCCATTCCAGTACCTAATAAAGTAGCCACTGAGTTTATGTCAGCACAGCACCGTGGGTTAAAGGACCCATGCTCTGTGTTCACAGGTGCTACCTCATATTCACAGGTCTGGTCTGGTTATTGGTCGAAATAAAATGACATGTTGATCAAAATAGAGTAGGTCTTAAAACTATACAGCACATGTTACATCCCTTTCAGGATATTTCTAACTTATTGTTTTACTTCTTAAATATTATAATATTGAAAAAGAGCAGCTTATAGTACTGAGCAAGACCTAATTAACTATAGTTGGATAAGGACCTGCTTACATGGTGTAAAATGATATTGAATGATCCTGCTCATGAGATTGGGGAAAACTCCATGATCGTCACATAGTGCCATTGCATTTCTTTGCACTCATTCGAGGGAGGAGACTGAGGCTCAATGATCAGCTTTAAATGACACCTTCAGCAGAGCAACACACACTTGATACCGCATTCAATTGCCAGTTTAACGTTTTATGTCACTGTAGCAAGAGCAGCTATGTTCACTTTCAGTCACCTAAACACTGACATGTGGACTAATGATTCTATTTGTCTTCGTTTTTCTGTCTTCTGGGTCTTCTAGGTCACGTACATCAAAACAAATGACATCACTTTTGTTCCATCTTAGTTGAAATGCCGAGAAACTATAACTGGTAGCTTGTAAATGAAATTTTGTATTTTGTATTTTTAGACTGTTTTATAATCAGCAGTTTTTGCAATCACTTGAAAGTGTCACTGATAGGAAGTACAAATTACTTTTTCCCTTTCTTGTGTGTGTTTAATGCAAAGCAGAATAAAATTCTATCAATTTGCAAATACAGTACAATAGTGCCCCCATAAGCACAATGGGCACATTACAACACAGTTCTGCAGCACCGTGGTGTAAATGTGTTTTCACAGGAGATGTCCCAAATTTTAAAATCTCATTTCCAGTGTATCGAATGGGTTATTGTAAACCTTATAATCTCATTGCACTTTCTATAGTATACTATTAAAACTTGTGATAGATTAGATTAGATTATGAAGACACTCAGTCCTCGTTTATTGTCATTTAGAAATGCATGCATTAAAAAATGATACAATGTTCCTCCAGAAAGATATCACAGAAACACAGGACAAACCAAGACTAAAACTGACAAAACCACATAATTATAACATATAGTTACAACAGTGCAAAGCAATACCGTAATTTGATAAAGGGCAGACCATGAGCACGGTAAAAAAGTCTGAAGTCCCGATAGCCCCATCATCTCATGCAGACGGTAGAAGGGAGAAACTCTCCCTGCCATGAATCTCCAAGCGCCGCAAACTTGCCGATGCAGCATCATTGGAAGCACCCGACCGCAGCGGACTCTGAGTCCGTCCGAAAGCTTCGAGCCTCTGACCAGCCCTCCGACACCGAGCACCAAGCACCATCCTCTGCCGAGCGCTTCGACCCAGCCCTGGCCGCCGAGCAACAAGCAAAGCCGAGGACTCGGGGCCTTCCCCTCCGGAGATTCTGGATCACACAGTAGCAGCGGCAGCGAAGCAGGCATTTCAGAAGTTTCACCAGATGTTCCTCCGTGCTCTCACATCTGTCTCCATCAAATCAGGATTGTGCACGGCACCCTACTTGACAGATAACAGATATCATTCACTGGAGTGGCTGCTGCGAGCTGTGTCGCGCCGCCATCTTCTCCTCCCACTGCTACTATTATTATTATTTACTATTATTTAAACAAAATATATTCAGCACGATCAGCAGGACATCGTATTGTGAATATAAATGTAAGTTAACGCATTAAATCTTGTGTTTCTAACACTTACACCTAAAAATTATGTTTGGAGGTTTTGATCTGAGGACATTTTGATTACATTGCTGTTTGATATGATGTAAGTATTTGTAATATTTGTCAACGCAGTTAACTTGTATTCAAAAATAAATATGCAGACAAGCTGAAATTAAATGTGGTCTATTTAAGTAATCTTTCTACGGGGTATGAGCTTTGCTAAGCAAGTTTTTATTGAAAATCCCTAATTCATTTCACAAATGAGTAGTCAGTTCTAAAGGGTTGCAGCTCATTCAACTATTGTCCACCCTGCATCTTCTTTTTCGATTAGTTGATCTGACTTGTACTTGCATTTCATCCACTTCAAATATTGCAGGTCCATCAACCGTGACAGTGTTAGCTCAGAGTCTATTGTCTTCCAGCATGCCTGCTTCGAAAGCCTCTCACCTGCTTTTAAGCAACACACATCAAAGTTGCTGGTGAATGCAGCAGGCCAGGCAGCATCTCTAGGAAGAGGTACAGTCGACATTTCGGGCTGAGACCCTTCGTCAGGACTAACTGAAAGAAGAGCTAGTAAGAGATTTGAAAGTGGGGGTGGGGAGGGGGAGATCCAAAATGGTAGGAGAAGACAGGAGGGGGAGGGATGGAGCCAAAAGCTGGACAGTTGATTGGCAAAAGGGATATGAGAGGATCATGGGACAGGAGGCCCAGGAAGAAAGAAAAGGGAGAGGGGGGGAAACCCAGAGGATGGGCAAGGGGTATAGTGAGAGGGACAGAGGGAGAAAAAGGAGAGAGAGAAAAAGAATGTGTGTATATAAATAAATAACGGATGGGGTATGAGGGGGAGGTGGGGCATTAGCGGAAATTTGAGAAGTCAATGTTTATGCCATCAGGTTGGAGGCTACCCAGACAAAATATAAGGTGTTGTTCCTCCAACCTGAGTGTGGCTTCATCTTTACAGTAGGGGAGGCCGTGGATAGACATATCAGAATGGGAATGGGATGTGGAATTAAAGTGTGTGGCCACTGGGAGATCCTGCTTTCTCTGGTGGACAGAGCATAGGTGTTCAGCGAAACGATCTTCCAGTCTGCATCGGGTCTCGCCAATATATAGAAGGGCACATCGGGAGCACCAGACGCAATATATCACCCCAGCCGACTCACAGGTGAGGTGTCACCTCACCTGAAAGGATTGTCTGGGGCCCTGAATGGTGGCCTGCTGCGTTCACCAGCAACTTTGATGTGTGTTGCTTGAATTTCCAGCATCTGCAGAATTCCTTGTGTTCACCTACTTTTGAAGTGTTTGCGGTCCAGCTATGTAATTGTCTTCTGAGTACTTTTTTGTCTCAGTGGTTATCAGCACTAAATCACATCTCTTGATAAAGGGCCCCGGCCCGAAACCTCAACCCTTTATTCCTTTTCATGCACGTGGCCTGACCTGCTGAGTTTCCCATCATTTTGTGTGTGTTACTCTGGATTTCCAGCATCCGCAGAATCTCTTGTGCGTGTGGTTCCACAAAGTCTCTCTGACTTGGCCTTACGTTTGAGTGGAACATATGTGTAAATGGTAAATGGCTGGATGTGTACTGCCCTGTAATATTAACCTTTCAGCAGCGGTGTTTTTTTAAAAGATCTATTTAAACATGAACTCTCTGAAGGTATTTTAAATATAATGGTTGCAGTGGTGTGCTACTTTGTCAACTTTGCCTTTTTTTCACTACACTACAGGTTTACCTTTTGCCAGTTCCCTTTCATTCTCTCACTGGCAGCTAAAAAGGTTATAATCCAGAGAGATTCTGAACAGCAGATGATCACGGTAGCCAGAGTAAGTAGATTTTGTGGAATCAATCCTGACCGAGTGTTGTTGATAGATCATTTATATCTGCAAGGACAACATGTTTTAGTATATATTTTTATATTCTGGGAGTATAGCAGTATATATTTTATATTCTGGGACTCTCGTGTGAGGTGAAATACAAATTATAGCCTCGGCTACTTTTAGGATTTTACCTTGTTGAAGATTCAGTTTTCAAACTCTATTGACAGGACTTGCTGTTCAACATTCCACAGAATTATTAGTCTCTCATGCAAAGAATCCTTACAATACTTTCCAATGAGTTTGCATTTAAGTTGGAATGGTGTCACGAAGTAGATACAAACACTGCTCAATGCTGTATTTTGTAACTACAAAACAATGGCTTTAGAAAGGCATTTGACAAGGTCCTGCATGGGAGGTTGGTCAAGAACTTCTGTCACTCGGCATTCAAGATGAGGTAGTGAAGTAGATTAAGCATTGGCTTTGTGGAGAAGCTAGAGGGCGGTAGTAGATGGCTGAATATCTGAAGACCTGTGACTACTAGAGACCGGCAGGGATCAGGGCTGTGTCTGTTGCTGTTTCTCATCTATATCTGGATGATAATGTGGTTAACTGGATCAACAAATTTGCAGATGACACCTAGTAGATAGTGAGGAAGGCTATCATGGTTTGCAGTGGGATCTGGAACGGCTGAAAAATGTCAGATGCAATTTAATTCAGACGTGCGAGGTGTTGCACTTTGGTAGGACTAACCAGCGTATGTGTTACACAGTGAACAGTAGGGAACTGAGGAGTGCGGTAGAACAAAGAAACCTGGGAATTCAGGTCTATAATTCATCAAAACTAGCGTCACGTGTAGATAGGGTCGTAAAGAAAGCTTTTCGCACATTGGCTTTCATAAATCAAAGTATTGAATACAGGAAATGGAAAGTTATGTTGAAATTATATAAGAGATTGGTGAGGCCTAATTTGGGGTATTGTGTGCAGTTTTGGTCACCTACCTATAGGAAATATATCAATAAGGTTGAAAGAGAAAATTTACAAGGATGCTTCTGGGTCTAGAGGACCTGTGTTGTAAGGAAAGATTAAATAGGTTAGGATTTTATTTCTTGGATCATAGAAGATTGAGAGGAGATTTGTTAGCATTGTACAAAACTATGAGGGGTACAGATAGGGTAAATGCATGCAGGCTTTTTCCTCTGAGATTGTGTGGGACAACAGCCAGAGGTCTTGGGTTAAGGGTGAAAGGTGAAAAGTTTAAGGGGAACATGAAAAGGAATCTTCTTCACTCAGAGGGTTGTGAGAGTGTGATCCAAGCTTCCAGCACAAGTGGTACAAACAAGATCAATTTCAATGTTTGAGAGAAGTTTGAACAGGTACATGGATGGTAAGCGAATGGAGGGCTATGGTCCTGGTGCAGGTCGATGGGAGAAGGCAGTTTACGGTATGTGGTCTGTGCTCCCTGTAATACAGATTGGAAACTTGGATAAAGCTCACTGTGCTCCCTATAACAGAGCATGGAAACATGGATAAGGCTTACTGTGCTCCCTGTAATACAGCATACGGAAACCTCGATGAAGCTCACTGTGCTTCCTGTAATAGAGCATATGGAAATACATATAAAGCTTACTCCCTGTAGTAGAGTATAGAAACATGAATAAGGCTCACGGTGCTCCCTGTAATAGAGCATATGGAAACATGGATAACGCTCACTGTGCTCCCTATCATAGGGTATGGAAACATGGATAACGCTCACTGTGCTCCCTATCATAGGGTATGGAAACATGGATAAGGCTCACAGTGCATGGGCTAGTTGGGCCAAAGGGCCTGTTTCAGAGCTGTAATTTCCTATGACTCTATAAAACATGGAGCCAGGAGAACTTGTAGGCTTCATTGCTTTTCTTTTAAGTGAAGCACACACCACACACTTATGACGTGGTGGTATAATGACGTATGCCATTCCCGTACTTTTACATAAAGCCCATAATTAATTATTGAAACAAACAATGCTTAATCAAATATATTTATGATATTACTCAAATATTACTGAAATATTAAATACACAATATTCTAATTCCATAATAACTGGTAAAAATGAACAAACTGTTATCAGTTTATACACCAAGTACTGCCATATATCCAGATTCATATTTATTTATCACATGTTCCTGGAAACATTGAGTGAAATGCATCATTTGCACTGACAATCAACAGGCCTAGGGATGTGCTGGAGGCAGCCCAGTGCCAACATAACATGTCCACACTGCTTGGCAGAATGGCACAGAACACAACAAGCAACAGAACAACAACAACAAACAAGTTGCGGTACTCCCTCCTCCCACCACACACACGGACATTCCTCCATCTCCATGACAGGCCTCCAGTCTCCAGTCATTGGCCACGAGGCTTCAACTATTGGACTCCAGTTTACCTTTGAGCTTCGATCTTTGAAGGTTCAAGGGAGAAGCACCAATATCTAATTTGATTATTGGTCGCAATAGAATAAAATGTTGATCAGAATAAATAAAGGTACTTTGAAAACCTCTTTTTGCATGGGCAAAAGGTGATGGAGTTCTTTTTCCTGGCCTCATCTTTCTCATCTCATAAAGAATCAAAGATATTTTCCATTGTTTGCAAATGTTAAAAACCTTTGCAGTTAGTAGTTGTGTCTTTTCTTTCCATGTAGCAAAGCTTGCTTGATAAAGTTTCCCGCAGACAGAGGCCAGACATGAACATGCTTTTTCTAAACATTAAAGTGAGACGACTGCATCTGGTTAATGATTCTCTGGATGAGGTAAAGTGGATTCTTAATTTTTGTTAATAATTATTATTAGTCCCTCTTTATCAGGACTATAATAGATGAATTATGATTTTTTAATACTGCAAACAACAAATTTGTGTGAAGGTGTGGTACAATAGCATTGAATTAATAACGGTATTTCTACAAGGCCAACAAGCTTATCCCTATAGAATTCAACCCATGTGGAAGGTCTACTCCAGACTTAATGTCAACTACATGTCATCTGCTTTCCCAGACTGCTGGCTGAACCATAACTTCCCTGCTCTTGTACTTTGTGCCCCAGCTAATGAAAACTAGCAACGTGTATGCATTTCTATCTACACGTGCTACCAGCTTCAGGTATCTTTAGACTTGTACACCAAGCCCCCTCTTCTTTAATATGCCTTGGAGCCAGATCAATCATTGCATACAGTATATTCTACCCATATCTACTATACCTCTAAAGATGCTTTGGAGTATCAAGATTAAATTTCATCTGCCATTGCTCTACCCAATTCACCAGCTGATCCATATTTTCCCGTACCCTGAGCATTTCCTCCTTCCTATCAATTTCAACAAAAAGTACCCTGAAAACTTATCATGGGACTCAGCACTATTACCAGTTTCAGGTAGATCCGCTATAAAAAAAATCAAAATATCCTTGTAATAGCCCTCTATTGGGATTCCCACACCTGTTTTCCCAGCCTGATCTTTGCCCAAACCCAATCATATTTTAGTCCTTCCCTGCCAACAGTCAGTCATGATGTCCCCTCCTAAGCCTCCAAGGAATACTCACAGTTCTGATTTCCTACCCGTTCCCCATCCAACATTTCAACAACAGGGTAGAAGTCCCACAAAGTAACACTGCCACCTAAAACTGAAATTCTACCTGCACTCCACAATGATGAACATACAAAGGAGAAGCTCTTCCCACATTGAATTGAAAGGCCTGTATTCTATTCCTCATGTTTCATACACTGTAGAAGTTTGCAGGAACCACCCTTCAACCAAACATTCAGTGATTTGCTCTGCCCGACTGATCTGATGTACCTTGCCCACCACTGAGCGAGATGTAGACCTTTCACACCTTTGATCTGCTTTTTGTAATTCAGAATATGACAAAATGTAGCTCTTTTTGAATTATAAATGTCATGTGATGGTGCAGTTAATTTTAATTGAATTAATTATAAATTGCTCAACAAGAACATGCTACTTATTTTCATATGCCAATACTTAAATGTCTTTCATAACAAGACAGGCATACGAAGGTACAATGCACTTTTTGAAATAAATACTGTTGTCTAAAGATGTTTCAACCATGAGCAGCTGCAATGATTCTAGTTATAATTGTTTTTACTCCTTGTTGTAGAGTATATTTTGCCAGCTTAATCATTGAAATAGGGTTCAAAAATACTAATTTTTGAGGAAAATAGGTAGGAAATTATCCAATAGTATTAAATAGATAAGAGTCAACATACTGTATGGAGTGATTGAGCAGATTAGTAGACATCATTAGTCATACAGCCACTCTCAGGAATAGGTTTTGATAATCAGGTTGCAGTGGAAGGTATTATGTCAGATATACTATCCACTTATTTGTCAGTTTTTAAACAGTGATTATTATTAAGGGTGTGAATGAGTGCATATGCACACAAACAAACCTCACTGGAGGAGCTTCAATGTAAGTAATGAGACTTTTGTATTATAAGGTCTATCATGTTCACTTTCAGGAATAATCCATTATGTTCAAAGTAACTTCAGAATTAAATTACCTCAAAGAAACAAATGCAAGGAGGAATGAGAAAAATATAATTGTTCCAACTGTGTTGCAAAATGAAATCCAATATTTATTTGTGAGAAGGTAACTTTCCTGTGGAATGAGTACTCACGTAATAACTAAGTACTTCTGCTCATATTCTAATTTACTTGCTCCAAGCCTAATTCTTTTGGTTATTTTGAGAAAAGCTCGATGTGTTGGGCAACCAGATTCAAATATGAGGAAGGAGAATACAATAGCTAAAGATCCAATGGTGTAGATTCAGCCAGTTAATTATTGATGGGATATCACAAAAGTTGACATTAAGATTCCGAAGGCTTTCATGATTACACTAACACTGTCTAATTATAGCCGCAGAGGTTGTTGAGGACACATTATATCCAATAAATTGTCATGATCTGGCTCTCACAAGGCGAATAGATAAAGGAGATGGAGAGAATAGTAACCTACAAAAAGGCTTTATATTTCTGGAGAAGTAGATTTGGAATGAAAACAGAACATGCTTGAAACTTCAGTAGAACATGTCCTGATGTGATATTCAAGTGGATTTAGGCTAATTGAAATATTATACATGACAAATGAACAACAGAACACAGCTTCAAATGACGAGAAGGGAAATTTAGTCCTACCAACAAATAGGATTTCACAGAAAACTTGTCAATATATGGAATTAATTTATAGATTCAAACTTTGATGGGAAAATCTTGAAATCAAGTCATGACTGTGCAATTTAACTGTATTACACAGAACCTAACTCTAGGTAAATGAACACCATTACAGAACATAATAGTGGTGCCATAACCTGATTATAACTATGCCTTGGCCAGTTTGACTGAAGGCATTGTGCAGTAAATAAATAATTTTTGCACATTTTATATATGATCCAAGGGTACATTATCTTTTTTTCAGAGTGAAAAGAAAAGGTTACAAATTGAATGAGAATATTATCAACTGCAACCAAAGTCTTCATGCACAAGACAGTACAAAGCAAAGATGATTAAGAAGGGGATAGGAAGAGAGCTGTAAATAACACACAACCACATCGTAAACAATCTGAACCGGTTGGTTTGCTTGTCTGCCTTAAAAGATACATGAAAGGAACAAAAAATTCTTGCTAATTGTAAAAATTTGGATTTGACCTATTTTTGGTACATTTTTTGGATGCAAGGTTTTGCCCTAATGCCACACTGGGTGCCACTAAACCAACTGCAACATGGTCATCATTTTCTCTGTGTTTGGAAGCCTTGGGCTGACTTGCACTTGACAGACATTAGCCATAATCCCTTCCATTGCCTACGCTACTCTTGGAGCACTTATATATGCCTTATGGTCTATTGGGTTCTATTGGGTCCAGAGGTCACAGCACCTGGTTCACAGGTGCTGCAAGTTTTATATGTGGTGCCCATCGAAGAAAAGCAACACGTGAGATCAATTGTGGGAGTCAATGGAAAGGAAGTCGAGCTTCAATTGCGTGCTTTAATTCAGTATGATTTCTGATTTTCTGCATGGTCTTCTCCTTCAGATTTATATTTACTTACTTAGCATGTGTACTTCAAAACATACAGTGAAATCCAAGGAGTGTGAATCCAAGGAAAACGTACGTACCTGCCATCCACTAGAGACCTGTGCAGAACAACCGGCTGGTGTGTTCACCGATATCTTTAACCTCTCACTTCAACAGGATGTGGTACTTCAAGCAGGCTTCAATTATACCGGTGCCCAGGAAGAGCATGGTGAACTGCCTCAATGATTATCACCGAGTTGCATTTACATCCACAGTGATGAAGTGTTTTGAGATGTCAGTGATGAAACATACCAGCTCCTGCCTGACAGGCAGCTTGGATCTGCTCCAATTCGCCTACTGGAGCAACAGGGCCTCAGCAGATACCATCTCATTGGTTCTTCACACAACCCTGGAACATCTGGACAGCAAACGTGCATACATTAGGATGCTCTTTATTGATTACAGCTCGGCATTTAATACCATAATCCCATCAAAACTAATCAATAAGCTCCAAGACCTTGGCCTCAATACGTCCTTATACAATTCAATCCTGGATTTCCTCACATGAGACCCCAGTCAGTTTGGATTGGCAAAAACACCTCCTCCACAATCTCCACAGGGCTGTGTGCTTAGCCCCCTGCTCTACTTACTTTACACCTATTACTGTGTGGCTAAGAACAGCTCCAACACCATAGTTAACTTTGCGGTTGGCACCACTGTTGGTGGCGATGAATCAGCATAGAGGAGAGGGATTGAAAATTTTGCTGAGTGGTGCCACAACAACAACCACTCACTCAATGTCAACAAGACCAAGGAACTGATTCTAATCTTCAGGAGGAGGGAACCAAAGGTCCATGAGCCAGTCCTCATCAGAGGATCAGAGGTGGAGGTTAGCAATTTTAAATTCCTGGGTGTTACCATTTTCAGTGGACTTGTCTTGGAATCAACATATAACTGCAATTGCAAAGAAAGCACGACAACACCTTTACTCCCTTAGGAGTCTGCGGGAGAATCGGCATAACATCAAAAACTTTGACAAACTTCTATAGATGTGTAGTGGACAGTATATTGATTGGCTGCACCATGGCCTGGTATGGAACACAAATACCTCTGAATGGAAAATCCTACAAAAGATAGTGGATTTGGCCCAGTAAATCCCTCCCAACCATTGAGAACATCTACATGAAACGCTGTCGTAGGAAAGCAGCATCTATCATCAAAGATCTTCACTACCCAGGCTATGCACTTTTCTCACTGCTGCCATCAGGTAGAAGGTACAAGAGCCTCAGGACTCACACTACCAGGTTCAAGAGCAGTTACTACCCCTCAACCATCAGACTCTTGAACAAAAGAGGATAACTACACTCACTTACCCTTCCATTGAGATATTCCCAAAACCAATGATCTCACTCTAACGACTCTTTAACTTGTTATTTCATGCTCTCATTATTTATTCCTATTTATTTACAGTGGCATGCAAAAGTTTGGGCACCCCTGGTCAAAATTTCTGTTTCTGTGGACAGCTTAGCGAGTAAAAGATGACCTGATTTCCAAAAGGCATAAAGTTAAAGATGACATATTTCTTTAACATTTTAAACAAGATTACTCTTTATTTCCATCTTTTACAGTTTCAAAATAACAGAAAAGGAAAAGGGCCCAAAGCAAAAGTTTGTGCACCCTGCATGGTCAGTACTTAGTAACACCCCCTTTGGCAAGTATCACAGCTTGTAAACGCTTTCTGTAGGCAGCTAAGAGTCTTTCAATTCTTGTTTAGGGGATTTTTGGCCATTCTTCCTTGCAAAAGGCTTCTAGTTCTGTGAGATTCTTGGGCCGTCTTGTAGGCACTGCTCTTTTGAGGTCTATCCACAGATTTTCTATGATGTTTAGGTCAGGGGACTGTGAGGGCCATGGCAAAACCTTCAGCTTGTGCCTCTTGAGGTAGTCCATTGTGGATTTTGAGGTGTGCTTAGGATCATTATCCTGTTACAGAAGCCATCCTCTTTTCACCTTTGGCTTTTTTACAGACGGTGTGATGTTTGCTTCCAGAACTTGCTGGTATTTAATTGAATTCATTCTTCCCTCTACCAGTGAAATGTTCCCCGTGCCACTGGCTGCAACACAAGCCCAAAGCATGATCGATCCACCCCCGTGCTTAACAGCTGGGGGTGAAATTCTGCACCCTTTTTTCTCCAAACATACCTTTGCTCATTGCGGCCAAGAAGTTCTATTTTAACTTTTATTAGTCCACAGGACTTGTTTCCAAAATGCATCAGGCTTGTTTAGATGTTCCTTTGCAAACTTCTGACGCTGAATTTTGTGGTGAGGATGCAAGAAAGGTTTTCTTCTGATGACTCTTCCATGAAAGTCATATTTATGCAGGTGTCGCCGCACAGTAGAACAGTGCACCACCACTCCAGAGTCTGCTAAATCTTCCTGAAGGTCTTTTGCAGTCAAACAGGGGTTTTGATTTGCCTTTCTCGCAATCCTACGAGCAGTTCTCTCGGAAAGTTTTCTTGGTCTCCCAGACCTCAACTTGATCTCCACTATTCCTGTTAACTGCCATTTCTTAATTACATTACGAACTGAGGAAATGGCCACCTGAAAACACTTTGCTATCTTCTTATAGCCTTCTCCTGCTTTGTGGGCATCATTTATTTTAATTTTCAGAGTGCTAGGCAGCTGCTAAGAGGAGCCCATGGCTGCTGATTGTTGGGACAAGGTTTGAGGAGTCAGAGTATTTATAAAGCTTTGAAATTTGCATCACCAGGCCTTTCCTAACGGTGACTGTGAACAAGCCATAGCCCTAACAAGCTAATTAAGGTCTGAGACTTTGGTAAAAGTTATCTGAGAGCTCAAATCTCTTGGGGTGCCCAAACTTTTGCATGGTGCTCCTTTCCTTTTTTTTCACGCTAAAATTATACAAAACAAAAATAATACACAAATCTTGCTTAAAATGTTGAAAAGAATGTTTCATCTTTAACATTTATGACTTTTGGAGATCAGTTCATCTTCTACTCACTTAACTATTCACAGTAACAGAAATTTTGACCAGGGTGCCCAAACATTTGCAAGCCACTGTATATTTGCATTTGCACAGTTTGTTGTCTTCTGCACTCTGGTTGATCTTTCATTGATCCTGTTGTAGTTACTCTTTGATAGATTTGCTGAGTATGCTTGCAAGAAAATAAATGTCAGGGTTGTTTATAGTGACATAAACATATGTACTCTGATAATAAAATTTACTTTGAACTTTGAACGTTGTTTGCATTAACAAGCAACACGATGTGCTGGGGCAGCTCACAAGCATTGCCATGCATTCCAGTGCAAACAGAGCACACACACACAATGCTGAGCAGAACACAACAAAACAGAATACACCAAGCAACAAAACAAGAACAGTAAAACAGGCCCCATTCCTCCCTCCAACTCACCCCCCCCCCCACCCAGAACAGGCCGTCTCCAGCCTAAGACTCCAGTTTACTTGTGGATTTGTAGAGATTGGGATTCAACTTTCCCAGTGGACTCGAAGACTTAGCAATGGCTCTCTCTCTGATTCTCTGATACTGTATGTGGATAACATAAACCACAGGTTGCAGCGTTTTGACCCATTGTCAGTCAGAAACAAGCACCATGATAACATGATTATTTATACACAGGCAAATCAAACCTGCATGAAGGTGAATCACGAGTGGAAGTTTCTAGTCCAACTTCCTGGTGGGCAAGGCCTTACCAGAAATGGGCACCAGCTTTGCTAAACAGGCACAAAATGCTTTTTCATTTGTGGTTTACATATAACAGGTGCAAACATTTTTACTAAAAGAACTTCTAAGGGGTAGTTCATACAAACAAAGTACAAGCAATGTCCTGTCAGACTACTTTGTCAAATAATAACTTGTTTTAATGTCAGCTTGTAATTGTAAGTAATTCCTCAGCTGTCAAAATTGCCTTTAAAATAGTGCAGGTAGTAAATTTTATTTCTATTTAATATAAAATATATAGACTTTTACAATGTTGCTCTTTATATAATCCATGTTACTTTTTCCATTTTGCATAATCCTATTTTAAAATTTAAAATGTACTTGTATTCTCTATGTGACCTGCTTTATGACCATCTCTTTACATTTGCAGTTAACAAGAAAAAGGGCAGATTTGAAGAAAAAATTGAAAGTCACATTTGTTGGAGAAGCTGGATTAGACATGGGTGGCCTGACAAAAGAGTGGTTTCTCCTACTTATTCGACAGATCTTCCAATCGGATTATGGTGAGGCAAAAACGATAAAGTTAATACATGAATGCACTGGCCATTAGAAACAACTCACTCAGTATTTACAGTATCCTTGCCCACTGGCACCATGCATTGATTAACTATGAGTCCCTCATTCGTCCCAGCCTTTCTCTTTGTTCCTGCTTGCCATTCGCAAATCCACAGAAATGTTCAGTCCTCCCATAAATTAACTACACTTCAGTTTTCATGTTCCCTCTGTGCTTGCCTTGCTTTCCGTTTCACTTCAGGTCTCGCTGCGCTATATTCAGCCTGTTCTTAATTGAATTATTCGTCTGACATGGTTCATGCTTCCCTCTTTTGTTTCTTTTAATCACAAAACAATTTTTTTCATCCTCCAGGGAGCCCTAGCTTTCAATCCTCTCCCTTTATCCTTTGAAGGAATGCACCTAATCTATACTTGAAATACCTCAAAAAGCAGTCTTCTATTTACAGATTTACCTGACTTCATTGGTTTCACTTTACCCTGGCAAGATTACCCAATTAACAATGGCATTCTTCCAATCCAGAAGTTCTACCTTCAGTTGCATCACCTTCCATATCACCTGTCCACTGTTTTCCCCTATTTTACTGCCGGTAGATTTGATTGGAATTGCTTTGTTCTTGTCACATGTACGGAGATAGAGTGAAAAGCTTATATTTGCATACTGTCCGCACAGATCAGATAGTTAGTGCATTGAATCAGAACGAGGCAAACAAATAACAATACAGAATGAAGCGTAGCAGCTGCCGTGCGGTAAGCAATAAGGTACAAGGTCATAACGAGATAGATAGTGAGGTCAGGAGTCACCCTTGTCCTATTATCCTCTTTTGTTTCTTTCTAAGAAAATGAGAAATAAAGACAAGAGGTGACCTCTGGCCAGTGGAGTCTGTTCTACCGTTCATCAAGATCAATGCCAATCTTCTTCTTCAGTACCTTTCCCAACCACCATCCCTGTACCCCTTCATCCCTCCACTGTTCAGAAACCTATTGAGCGCAGGTTTCAGAACAGTGGAATTTTGAATGATGGACAAGTGATTGCTGCTCATTTAAAGTGCATGTACAAAACAGAGGGAAATGTTTTAGTAGTGATGCTTCTGAGCTGCTATGCGGTGAGTGTAACCCTTTAGTGTTGCACGACAGGCCACCTGACGTCAAAACATCAATGTCTGTTTGGAAACATCAGTGCTGGGCTGATCAGCTAAACTCTTCTGAACTAGGATGATGCAAGTAGATTGATTAAGTTTGAACAGAGTGCCTCAATTAGGTCAATAAGCATAGTATAACTTCTATTTGCTAGGTTAATATATATTCCTTTGACCAAAGTATAAAAAGTGAGCCTAACATATAAATAATAATTGCAAGTCAACTATTTCCAACTAGTTGTATAATGCTAGTTTAGTTTAGTTATAGAGTAATAGAGCACTACAGCACAGAAAAAGGTCCTTTGGCCTACCCAGTCCTTGCTGAACTGTTATCCTGCCTAGTTAGTCCCATCGACCCACATCTGGATATCAGCCCTCCCACTGTGTATATATCCAAACTTCGCTTAAATGTTGAAACTGAACCCGTATCCACTACTTCCTCTGGCAGCTTGTTCCTCACTCACACCACCCTCTGAGTGAAGAAGCTGCCCCTCATGTTTCCCTGAGACATTTCACCTTTCACCCTTAACCCGTGACCTCCAGTTCTAGTCTCACCCAATCTCATTGGAAAAAGCCTATCTATACCACTCAAATGAGGCATATTTCCTTATGATATAGGAAGGAGCTAGTTTATCCCGTGAGAACTAACTGGTTCATAGTGATCACATTTTCCACTAATTTTTCCAGTATCCTATTTTCCACAAATTCTGACAGTTCCTCCAGATTCTACCACTTGCACACACACTGGGGCAATTTACCATGGTCAGTTAACCCACATGTCTTTGTAATGTGGGAGCAAACCTGGGTGAAACCACATGGTCAGAGGAATAATGTGCAAACTCCAGGGACAGCACCAGACATCACTAGAGCTATGATGAAGCAGTTCTGCGAGATGTACCAGCTTGCTGCCCTTACACAATATTCAGTGTATCATAAACTGTTGAACAGTAGCTGCATCAGATGTATGTGGTTACAGAAATTGTGTTTAAAGTTTAAAAGTAGTCAATGGACAATTTGAACACATACAGAGTTTTGCCATGATTCCAATTGTTAAGGAAATTAAATGAAAAATGTATGTTAAGTATTTTAATTAAGAATATATTTTGGGCAGCGGGGTGAACATACGTCCCTACCAAAGGAAGTGTAAGGTGCTCCGTACTTCCGCTAGCCCACAAGTCACCCTGATCACCCTACATCTATCTATACTTTGCTCACTTGTTCTTGGCCTGCTTTGAGATTTCTCTCTATGTCTGTCTTAGAATATTCTTTACTCTTTTTAAATGTCACAACCACGGATTTGGCAGCAAGTAGATATGGCAATTGCGCTCATGAATATGCGTGTGTCAGCTAATTATTATTTCATTGTCATAGTATTTAACTCCATTCATTCCATCGTAGTATTTGTCGAGACTTGGACACAGATACACTTCGCTGCTTGCATTCTGTCTTGCCTGAGAAATTGGACTGTCGAGTCAACTGACTCTGAAGACTAGTGGTATTTGTTTTATATCCAGTTGTTCTTTTCAGCTGCAGTGTAGGCTTCGTTTTCCATTTGAGAGTTTTATTTAATGGCCCTGATTGGGCTAGTGTTTATTGTTTTCTTTCCTTTTAACATTGTTCGCATTAAAGTCTCTGATCTATCAACCTGCTTCAGTGACTCTCACTCCGCACTTGGGCCATATCTGAACCTGGTGACATTTAATGCCTCAGTTGGATTAATTGCCCCACTTGCATTAGAGTTCCAAAATAGTTAGCGATTTACAAAGTTGAATAAATTTCATTTAACAAGATTTAATGACCTTAGCTAGGTCTACAAAACAGCAGAACTAATTTTGGATGCTTGCTTCCAGCAAAAGGCAAGTGAGTGGCAGCATTTAGAATCTGAACTTGACTGATATCCAGTTCATAAGAACAGAAACCTGACAACTTAGTCATTGATTTGAAGATGTAAGTCCATGTAATATTATGCATCGCAACTCGTACGGGAGAATGGGAGGTGAGAGACATGGGCCATAGGGAGGTAGTCACCCCTAGGTTGCAGGAGACAGGTAACTGGGTGACTATCAGGAGAAGAAGGGGAAATCCACAGCAGGTGCAGAGTACACTTGTGACTGCTCCCCTCAATAATAAGTATACAACTTTAGATACTATTGAGGTGGATGATCTACCAGGGGAGCCACAGTGATCTGGCACTGACTCTGGTGCTGTGGCCCAGAAGAGCAGAGAGGTGAAGATGACTGCAGTGTTGATGGGAGATACCTTAGTCAGAGGAACAGAGACAAGATTCTGTGGGTGCGAAAGAGACACCCGGATTGTATGTTGCCTCCCTGGTGCCAGGATCAGGGATGTCTCAGATCAGGTCCACAGCATTCTCAAAGGTGAGGGTGAGCAGCCAAAAGTTTTGGTGCATATTGGCTCCAATGACATAGGTAGACAAGATGAGGAGGTTCTGACGAGGGATTTTAGGGAGCTAGGTAGAAAGCTGAGAACCAGGACCTCCAGGGCAGTAATCTCTAGATTACTGCCTGTGCCATGTCCCTGTGAGGGTAGGAATAGGATGATTTGGCAGCCGAATGCATGGCTGAGGAACTGGTGCAAGGGACAGGGGTTCAGATTTATGGATCATTGGATCTCTTGTGGGGAAGGTACAACCTGTACAAAGGGGACAGGTTACACCTGAACCAGACGGGGTCCAGTATCCTTGCGGGAAGGTTGGCCAGAGATGTTTGAGAGCGTATAAATTAATTTGGCAGAGGATGGGAACTGGAGTGATAGTCCTGAAGATGAGGTAGCTGGTTTACAAACTGAAACTATGATTAGTGAGGAGAGGCTGTTGAGAAATCAAAATTGCAGTCAAAAGGATGAGTTGTGATGTAAAAGGTGGACAAAATTGAAAAGGGTGAATACAGGAGTGAAGGTGTTATGCATGCAGTATATGGAATAAGGTTGATGAGCTTGTAGCACAGTTGCAGACTGGCAGGTTTGATGTTGCAGGCATCACTGAATCATGGCTAAAAGATTATACGTAGCCGGGAGCTTAATGTCCAAGGATACACATTGTTTCGATAGGACAGGCAGGAAGGCAGAGGGGGCAGCATTGCTCTGCTGGTAAAAAATGAAATTGTCAGAAAGAGGTGACATAGGGTTGGAAGTTGTTGAATCATTGTAGATAGAGCTAAGGGACTGCAAAAGTAAAAAGATCCCGATGGGAGTTGTATATAGACCACCCCCCCCCAAACAGAAGTAAAGATGTGGCCTAAAAAATTACAGTGGGAGATAGAAAATACATGCCAAAAGGGCAATGTTATAATAGCCATGGGGGACTTCAATATGCAAGAAGATTGGAAAAATCAGGTTGGCACTGGATTCGAGGAGAGTGCATGTCTAGCGTGCCTATGAAATGGTTTTTTAGAGCAGCTCGTGGTTGAGCCCACTACTGGATTAGCTTTTTTGGATTGGGTGTTGTGCAATGAACCAGAATCGACTAGAGAGCTTAAGTTAAAAGAACCCTTAGGAGAAAGTGATCATAATATGATTGAATTCACCCTGAAATTTGAGGAGAAGCTAAAGTCAGATGTATCAGTATTACAATGGAGTAAAGGGAATTACTGAGGCATGAGAGAAAAGGTGGCCAGAATTAATTGGAAGAAAACACTGACAGGGATGATGGCAGAGCAACAACAGCTGGAATTTCAGGAAGCAATTCAAAAGGCACAGGATATATATACCTATCTCAAAGACGAAGAAGTATTCTAAAGGCAAGATGACACAACCGAGGCTAACAAGAGAAATCAAAGCCAACATAAAAGACAAAGAGAGGGCATATAATAGAGCAAAAATTAATGGGAAGTTAGAGGATTGGGCAGCTTTTAACAGAAGGCAACTAAAAAAGGTAAAGATGGAATAAAAAAGTAAGCTAGACAATAATAATAAAGAGGATACTAGAAATTTATTCAGATACATTAAGTGTAAAAGAGAGGTGAGAGTGGATATTGGACCGCTGGAAAAAGATGCTGGAGAGGTAGTAATGGGGGACAAGGAAATGGCGGATGAACTAACTAAGTATTTTGCATTTTCACTGTGGAAGGCACTAGCAGTTTGGTGAAGTTCCAGGTGTCGGGGTCATGAGGTGTGTGAAGCTATTATTACTAAAGAGAAGGTTCTTGGGAAACTGAAAGGTCTGAAAGTAGATAAGTCAGATGATGTACACTCCAGGGTTCTGAAAGCAGTGGCTGAAGAGATTGTGAAGGCATTAATAATGACCACTAGATTCTGGAATGGTTCTAGAAGACTGGGTAATTGCAAATGTCACTCCACTCTTCACAAAGGGAAAGAGGCACAAGAAAGGAAGTTATGATACAGTTACTCTGATCTCAGTGGTTAGGAAGATGTTGGAGTTGATTATTAAGGATGAGATCTCAGGGTACTTGGAGGCACATGATAAAATAGGCTATAGTCAGCATAGTTTCCTCAAGGGAAAATTTTGCCAGACAGATATGCTGGAATTCTTTGAAGAAATAACCAGCAGGATAGACAAAGGAGAAATAGTTAATGTTGTGTACTTGGATTTTCAGAAGGCCTTTGACAAGGTGCCACACATGAGGCTGCTTAACAAGCTACAAACCCATGGTATAAAGTTTCTAGCATGGATAAAGCAGTGACTGATTGCAGGAGGCAAAGAGTGGGATTAAAGGGAGTCTTTTCGGGTTGGCTACCGGTAACTAGTGGTGTTCCATTGACGGCTGTGTTGGGACCGATTCGTTATACGTTTTATATCAATGATTTGGATGATGGAATTGATGGCTTTATTGCAAAGTTTGCAGATGATATGAAGATAGGTGATAGGGCAGGTAGTTTTGAGGAAGTAAAGAGAAGGACTTAGACAGATTAGGATAATGGCAAAGAAGTGTCAGATGGAATATAGTGTTGGAAAGTGTATGGTCATACATTTTGGTGGAAGAAATGAAAGGGTAGACTATTTTCTAAATGGAGGGAAAATACAAAGAACTGAGGTGTAAAGGGCTCCCTAAGGATTAATTTGCAGGTTAAGTCTGCTGAGTTTGGCAAATTCATCTCAAGAGGATCAGAATATAAAAGCAAAGATGTAAAGATGAGACTTTATAAAGTACTGGTGAGGCTTCACTTGGAGTATTCTGAGCAATTTTGGACCCTTACCTTACAAAGTAGAAAGGATGTGCTAAAACTGGAGAGCGTTCAAAGGAGTTTCACGAAAATGATTCCAGGATTAAATGGATTGTCATATGAAGAGTATTTGATGGCTCTGAACCTGTATTTACTAGGATTCAGAGGAATGAGGGGTAACCTCATTGAAACCTATTGAATGGTGAACAGCTTGATAGAGTGGATATGGAGAAGATGTTTCCTATGGTGGGAGAGTCTAAGACTAGAGGATACAGACTCAGAATAGAGGGGCATCCTTTTAGAATGAAAATTAGGAGGAAATTCTTTAGCCAGAGAGTGGTAAATCTGTGAAAATTCTTTGCCACAGGCATCTGTGGAGGCCAAGTCTTTATGTACATTTAAGGCAGAGGTTGATAGATGCTTGATTGGTCAGGGCATGAAGGAATATTGGGAAAAGGCAGGAAACTGGGGCTGAGAGGAAAATTGGATCAGCCACGATGAAATGGCAGAACAGACTTGATGGGCCAAATGGACTAATTCTGCTCATATATCTTATGATCATTTTAAAAATAGCCAAAAATCTCCATGGAGATTTTTAGTAGGATTACACTGATTATATTTTGGTTAGTGTGGTCCTTAAGCTGGTGGGGGTGGAAGATTAATTAAAGATTTGTGTATTTAGATGCTTGGATTGTTTTTTCACATGGAGTTCTGGTGTTTTAACCCTGTATCTCTCATGCAACTCGCCATCATTCAATACTTCCTAATTTACAATTTAATGCTAATCATTTCATGGGAAAAGGAAAATGAAGATTGTGTACTTCTTTGCAATTATTAACACCATACATGGTAACAGTTGTTTGGAGAGTAATGCCAGACTTTGCAAAGCCTTTGCATTATTCGCTGATTTCTGAAAACTACCTCAGGATTTTTCTCTGAGGTGAGGAGTGGGGTGAGGAGTGGGGTTGGGGGGGGGGGAATGTTAAGGGGGAAACTTATAAAGGTTTATAAAATCCTGACAAGCAAAGATAAGATGGATGGTCACGGTGTTTTTCTGATGATAAGGGGAGTCTAAAACAATAGGACATCGGTTTAAATTGAGAGGGGGAGTATTTAAAGGGAATCTGAGGTTGGTGTTGCTAAGTACAATTGAAACCTTTGAAATATATTTGGACTGATATTTGACCATCTGTCTGGATATCTTTATTTTACAGGTATGTTTCAGTATCAGCGGGATTCAGGGTTTTATTGGTTCAGCAACTTTAAACGTGAAGGCTACTCTGAATTTCGATTGGTTGGAGCTGTATCCTTTGCAGATTTACTTCAATTAAATCTGTTGACAGTATTAAGGAAACACTTTGAACAACAGACCTTAAAATGAGATCATCAGGTTATCAAAAAATAGATTTAGAGAAATGGGAGAAATCTCTTATGAAAGAACTTTAAGCACAATTTAGTTTAACAATTTTATTCCAGTTTGAAATCCACAGTACAAAATCACCTGAAAATGAACAAAAAGCTATAGAAATCAGCCAAAAGAGCAGAGCAATAAACCATACTGTTGCTGTCAGGATGTGGTATCACAACCCTCTGCAGGCCAGGAGCTAAATGTTGTTCTCATTGAGTAACGTTACTGGCTGTTTGCCCTGACGTCTTCCTGAAGTTCCTCTCATTACTTCCAAAAACATCTGTGGATCTAGTAATATGCAACTAATCTTTTTCAAATATTCCTATTATAACCTCTGAAATTTCAGTCATTTGCGTGCAGAAAGTGTAATCTTTGTTCTCTGGAAGGCCAACACTGGACCCACAACAGCCTGATGACCCTATCTTTCTCTGGGGTCCACTATTGCGAAAACCTGCTGCTCAGGAAACTCCATCTGCTGTGCCCTTCTCCAAACAGTTCTCTTCCATTGCAGTGCAATGGGGAACAGACATGGACTGCAAGTCATTGGGGGAGGGGGTCCCAAGGATAGGAGTGGGGAGTCCAAGGATAAGAGTGGGAGGAGAAAGGTTGGGTTTTAACTAGTAGGGGAAGAGATGGTGTATCAGCATGGATGAAATCGGGATCTCATTGATCTATAGGGTTAGAATGTGAGGAAACCATAATAGGCTATAGGAGAAAAAGGTGAGGCCATGATCTGCTGTAGTGAGTGAGAGTCACAATCACAATAGGATGGTGGAGATCATGAGGATAAATGGGATATGTGCTAAGAACAGACGAAACACGGGATAGAAGTAGGGAGGGGAAAGAGT
The DNA here is from genome assembly GCF_030028105.1 of Mobula birostris. Classification (NCBI taxonomy): domain Eukaryota; kingdom Metazoa; phylum Chordata; class Chondrichthyes; order Myliobatiformes; family Myliobatidae; genus Mobula; species Mobula birostris. The sequence continues at coordinate 36,291,200 of NC_092390.1, forward strand.
GGGCAAGGAGCTGGAGTGGCACCTGTGTGAGAAGAGGGGCAAAGTGGGGAGGGAACATAGGGTGGGTGACAGAAAGGGATAGGGAATGGAATTGAGAGGGGAGCTTAAATGGGCAGTTGTAGGGCTTGGGGAAAGGCCAGAAATGAACGATGGGTGGGAAAGAGTGGGAGACAGATTGTGGAGGGAACAGAATGGAAAGGGCATGGAGTTATGGGACAGATTGCAGAGGGGGTGAAGTGGTATTGGGACAGTGTATACAGGGAGATGGAGTGTTCAGGGGCATATTGGAGGACAGTATGGGGAGAGGACACTACAAGAAAGGTGATGGTATGGGGGATAGATTAGGAAGAGGACAGATTTCACAAATGAACTGTGGGTGGAGACATGCTGCATTGCAGAAAATCTTTGCAGCGTAATGTGAAAAACATATTTTTTCCCCTGAACAAATGCGACTAGTTGGAGTTGGAGAGAATCAGGCTGATGCTTCTTGTTGCCAGCGTTTAGCTGTTCCAGTGTGCCACAGTTCTCAAATGTTCCTTTCTTCAGGAGTGGTACTTCATTTCGTAGTTTTCCTATTACTGCAGATCTAACTTTGAGCCTAGTTACGTAATTTTCTGAAAATTAACAATGAATAAGAGATGCATACTGTAACTACAGCTAATTCATGTAGCAGGGAAGCAAACCCTGCTACTTCTGAACCTCTACAAGTGGCTGACTCATCACTTAGTCGTTATCTTCTTGTATTATCCTTCTTGTGAATTTGATGCAGTTTCTCATTATCGTTCTATTAAACTCGCGGTAAGAAGTGACATCAAGTAATCAATTGTCCAGTCACCTTTTTTATAGTGTTATAAGTTGTTCAACTGTGTATAAAATATTAATATTTGTTTCTTCCTTTTCATCTTTGCCTTTTTGTCCACCTACTTTTATCAAGACCACGATCGTCCACGTCTTATGATACAGCACTTAATGATGATGACCGCCTTTTATCTATTCTTCCGCTCCCTCTTCCACTTTCCTCCAGTTACTTCTAAATTCTTTAATCTAATTGGCAGATGAATTACCCTGTTTTTCCATTTGCTTACAGTGTACCATATGCCCTTGTTGCCCCTGCTGTTATTAACACGTGTGCCGATGTCTGTGAACTGAAGGAAGAAGAAACCACTCTAACAATTAACCTGTTATAACTAATTAAGGACCTTTGTTAACTAATCTCTCTGCAGCAGAGTAGTTGACGACCTCCCTATCATTAGACACACAGCTGCGGAGGGGTTAACTATGAAATACAAGTTCTAGTTTTTCAGTGCAATGGTCCAGAAGTTTTCTGCAAAATATTCTGAGTTAATCACACATCATTTCAGTGGTAGAGTATATCAGTAAAAAATAATTGGTGGCAAAGAGCCACAGCATCAGCTGTGATTCACCCAAGCTTCTGGCATGGACTTTTCTTTACTTTTTTCTTTGCTGTCCCAAAAGCAGGAGAGTATGATATAATTGCAATAAGTTATAATTTCCCCCGCTGAAACCAGTTAGACTTGCTATAGATAATTGGGTGTGATTTTCAACAATGTGAGGACCTGAGGACTTTTTTTTAACAATGAGATTTATGTTCTTGCAAAGTCATTTAACTACAATAAATCCAGAAAGGGAGAGATTAAAATTATAAAGTGCCATACCTTCAGATAATAAATAGTTCTTAGAATTTTTTTATTTGTTGACTTCTTTTGGAGAAAACGTTTTCTTTTACCTTAACATGTCTGTAGTTGATGGGTCTGGCTCTGTATAATGGCATTACGTTGGATGTTCGGTTTCCACCATGCTGCTATAAAAAACTACTGAGTCCTCCTGTTGCTCCATGTGATCAGAATACTGCCGTTGGCATAGCAACACTTACACTTGATGACCTGCACCAGCTTATGCCTGTAAGTGTCCCTGAGGAATCCACAGTTCAAGTTTACCTCACTACATCATAAAGTTCAAGATTATTTTTGTCAGACACTCACACAAGCTACTGCTAAATGTCTAATTATCTCACTACATTATCCTTTATAATGAGCTGTTTTGGGTCACAAGAGTTCTCCAAATGTACAGAGAAGACATGTCAGTCAGAGAAAGGAGGTCTGTTTTTCCTGTAAGTGTCTGTGTCAAAGCCGTGTAGTTCTGTGGTAACTAAAACAGTAACAGGTATGATCATTTCTACAATTGTAACAAGTTATGCCTTCTCTCATTACTATCGAGCAGGGGTTCCCATCCTTTTTTATGCAATGAACCCCACCATTAACCAAGGTGTCCATGGACCCCAGCTTGGGAACTGCTGCTGTACAGAAATTCTTTAATTATTTCATTGATTGCTTTCTTGGAGCATAATTGGAACAATGAATTTAGATAAGCTATTTGCATCATTATCAAGCTTTACCAACAAGAAGATAATGTGATAAAATAACCACCCATTATGGGAGCATTTTTTCATGGAAACAATTTTGTAAACCTCATAATAGAGAACGTAGCAAAACCTCAACATCTGTAGAACGAGGCAGAGGGAAGGTATCAGTAATAGTTCAAGGAAACATAAGCAACACATGCAAGACGGTGGAGGAAATGCAGGAGAAGGGTCTCAGCCTGAAATGTTGATGTTTATTCCCTTCCACACATGCTGCCTGACCTGCTGAGTTCCTCCAGCATTTTGTGTTTGTCCCTCTGAATTTCCAGCATCTGCAGAATCTCTGTGTTAAGGAAACTCAGTTTCCCTTTTCCATGATGCTGCCTGACTTGCAGTAATCTTTCCAACATTTCTTGTTTCTTCTTCAAATATCCAGCATTTGTGTTTTTAGCTTTTAATTTTCTTTGCAAATCGGACATTTAATTTAAACTAACAGTGGGAATATATAGTATATTACTTGGTGCTTGCATTGCACTATTTATGCAAAGTGCATATTGGAAACTAATTTTGAAAAAATAATTATTTGCCCTTGATCAATTTTCTTTCTCCCCTTCGATTTTCTCTACCCCATGACCTATTCTTCTTCTCATCTCTTTAAATTGCAAACTATTCACAGACTCAGACTCTCAGGGGCTAGACCCTATCAATACTTTCCTCATTTTTTTAATATAAGCAAATGTTGTCTGGATATCAGGAGCTTCCACTCTCCACCCAGTGATTACTATATATCAAAGTTTCTTTGTTCATTGTCTCATTTCAGAACTGTCTAATCACACACTAGGTACACTCTAGGCCAATTTGGTTTGATGATTTTTTTTATATAAAACAGCATCTTGTAAAGATGATAACCAATAAAAAGACCTCAATGTAAGTGAAACTGCAGAGGCAAAGAAGATGGAAAATTGATGAGTGAATTCAGTGCAAAAGTGAACAGGAGTGTTCCTATGAACCAAGAAATGGAGCATTAAACATTGGGTTTCAAATTGAATGACTTGTTAGGCTGGTACTTGAAAGGGAATGGCTCCTGAAGTCACCAGATGGACTTAGTATGGGAACATATATCATGGAAAGAACAGAAAACACTCACTTCTGACAGATAGTTCTGTCAGTCACTCACCTTGTCCTTGTCTCCGACTTCCATGACTTTACATTGAAATGGAAAAGCTGGAAATACAGAGGAAGGCAGTGCATCTGACCTCTGACTCCATTGTTGACATACCAATGGTTCCAACAGCAGGATACTAGTATACAGAGATGAGGGGCCCACAATCATTTTGCATCTGGTGAAGAGTTACTGATCCTTAGTGAAATGGCTAGTGTGGTTAACTGGCAAACCTAGTTCTTTAAATGTTTCATCAACTTGATAATCTTTACTTACAACACATTAAGTGTATTTATTTATTAATTTTTATTAAATTCATTATTTTTTTCATTAAACAAAAATATGTTACTGCATTTTATAATGTTTTTAATCATCAGAGGTGTTTAAAAAGAACTTAAACGCCTTTTCAAGGTCAGGTCACAAGACATGACCCCTGAGGCCTAGCTGACGCTAACAGTCTGACCAATTCATAGGAGATCTCTTATGCCAGATGGCTCAACTTAGCCAGTTCTCAGTATCCAGATCAGGTGAATGCAAGTGGGTAATTCACAGTAATTCAGATCCAGAATGAAGTGGCAAAGTATCTTATTGGCTCATTGTGAAATAACTTTCTAGTTTTCTTAAGTTTAAAAAAAGCTTTGTGTGAAAGTGAGGGGGAGCTAGGGAATAGACTGACATTGACATTGTATGAAAGGATGTTGAAAATCAGAATAACGTGGCAATCCAGAGGGAATGGGGGATTAAAGTGTTCTAGTGTTACAGTGGAGTGACAGGGAATAGTATAGTTTAATCATTCTAAAATGAATTAACACTTTAATATATCATTTTAAGGCTTTAGCTGATGGACTTCTGGCACTTATCAATTATGAAGGCAATGTTGAGGAAGACTTTGGTTCCACATTTCAAGTAGGTTTCTAATTTGATCAAATTCTACCTTAATTACAAAATCTTTTGGTAATTCTGTAGAAAATTTTGAATTCATGAATTGTGTGAATCCTAATGAGAAGATATTGAAGAAATATTAATTGCATTTGAAAACCAATGTTCTGTGATCAGTATTTTTATTGATTCTGCTGGTACTCGTAATGTGTTCATATTAAATGTAGAGCAAACTGGGACTTCATTCTGAGCGCAATAGCAATTAGGAATTTATCATTCTGAATTGTTTTGAATTTAGATTACATAATCCTTTTTCAATGTAATGCAACAGAAAATTAATGTTTATTTTCCAAGTGATAGTCACTGCACATTTGAATTTTCAAAGTAATATCTATTGCTAGTTTTGCACTACTTTGGAAATTCAACTGTGGCACTGACTGTCATTTTAGTGACTTCACCCTGACTTTCTCCGTGCTGGGGTGCGCAGGATGACATTGCTCCCTAGCCATCATTTTCTTGCTACTTAGAAGAAGAAACTGATCCTTATTGATCTGGTGCACGTGTTATTGGGCCACTCTCAGGACATCATTGGGCTAGGATATGTGCTCAATAAGTAAATTTCTTATCATTGTCTCCACATTTCTTCTCTTCTGACCCTGACTATTTCCATGGTTTGTTACACCTGACCCCATGATTTCCTTCACCCCAACCTCACTGAAAGTTCTGATCCTGCCCCTACTTGGCTCGTTGACCACACATCAGACCTGGTCCCCAATTCCCCCACTTCCTTCGGATTACCATAATAATGTGATTTTCAAATTCATTTTGTACAATCAGTCTGTTTTCTACCTACCACTCACTTTCAGACTAATCCTTATTTATTACCTTCATACTTCACTCAATGGTTATATTTTCGACCCCAACTCTCCTAATCAGGCCAGGGCTATAAACCCCTCTATCTCTGAGAGCAATCATTACATTGTCCATGTTTCAGATATATAAGGAGAAAAGAGAGGTGAGAGTGGATATTGGACCACTGGAAAATGACTACAAGGAAATGGCAGACAATTAATAAGTACTTTGCGTCAGTCTTCACTGTGGAGGATGCTAGCAGAATGTCAGGAATTCCATAGTGTCAGGTGGAAGAAAAGATAACTGCTATTACTAAGGAGAAGGTGCTTGGGGAGCTGAGAGGTCTGAAGGTAGGTAAGTCACTTGGACCAGATGGACTACACCACAGGGTTCTAAAAGAGGTGGCTGAAGAGATTGTGGAGGCATTAGTAATGATCTTTCAAGAATCACTAAGTTCTGGAATGGTTCCAGAGGACTGGAAAATTTCAAATATCACTCCACTCTATAAGAAGAGAGGGAGGCAGAAGGAAGGAAGTTATAGGCCAGTTAGTCTGACCTCAGTGGTTGGGAAGGCACCAGAGTCCATTATTAAGAATGACGTTTCTGTGTATCGGAAACACATGACAAGGTAGCCAGAGTAAGAATAGTTTTCTTGAGGGGAAATCTTACCTAGCAAATCTTTGAGGAAATAACAAACAGGATAGACAAAAGAGAGTCAGTGGATGGTGTTTATTTGGATTTTCAGAAGGCATTTGACAAAGTGCCGCACATGAGGCTGCTTAACAAGAGAAGAGCCCGTGCTATTACAGAAAAGATACTAGTATGAATTAAAACAGTTTATTTGTACACATCTAGTTCATTGTTTCATCCGTTATTGATTTCAGGTATTTCAAGAAGAGTTTGGAACAGTTAAATCATACAACCTAAAACCAGGTGGAGACAAGATCCTTGTAACGAATCAGAACAGGCAAGGCAAGTGAGTTCTTGTTTTACATTATCTTGTAGATAATTGCCTAGTTTACGTACTGACACACTGTATGGGTTAAAGCATTGGGAAGTTTTTATACTGATTTACTCAATTTATTTTAAGTTTTTCTTATGATTAGTTTTCAACAATCTTTGCAAGAACATGACTTATCTGAGTTGTTGGTGTTTCCTTGCTTTCAGTCAGAATATTCTGCTGTCGATAGTGTGTGAAAAACTGATACGGTTATTTTAAAAAGGCTTTGGCTGTGCAATTAAGTATAAAGTTTACAATTGAGTGGTAATACCTTTGGAGAAACTTTCTAATGCAAAGTTGATTAAAGATTAAAAAGAGGATTAAACTCTGTTTTGTGCATAATACTAATTTATATTTTACAGAATATGTACATCTTTATGTGGATTTCCTTCTCAACAAGTCCATATACCAGCAGTTTGCAGCATTTTATTATGGTTTTCACAGTGTGTGTGCCTCTAATGCCTTAATGGTAAGTAATAACTTTCCAAACAGATTTTTGTTAGAAGTAAAAGTCTTTTTTATTGCTTGGGCTTTGTTTGATTAACTTAGTTTGGGGTAGCATGGGGATTGATTTTAAGAGACAGGCAGTCTTAACTGGGATGCATCTTAATACCTTCCTTTGTATTAAACATTATTGTCCTGTCAAAGCATAAGATGTTCCCTATTTCTCTTTGAATCCATTTTTCAATGCCATCTATTTGTTAATATTTCTTGGTTCCAGGTGAATTTCAAGTCTAGAATATATATCAAATTGAACCAATTTTCTGCAGATGCTATTTTTAAGACTTAATTTTAAATGTTAATATGTTTGTTATGTTGAATACAATCTCTATACAAAAGAAAGCTTTAAGAACATTTACTTTTTACATCATTGTATGTACATTCAAAGTCAAAGCTGAGTTTATTCTCATAAGTACATATATGGGCAGGGTATTATGAAAAACTTACTTAAAGCAGCACTACAGGCACATAAGCAGCATTCACAAAAAACTATTTAAACATTTAGTTATATGTATTTTACAAGAAAAGCACAATTAGAGCACAAAATACATTGTAGTACAAAGTGATCAGAATGATCATGGTGTTGCTACGTAGTGGAAATTGCTCATGAAACGGAAGTTTCTTTAAAAGCGGTAACATGAAGGCTCTAATCTGGAATTCAAGGTCACATCCACTGCACAGCCACTAGTGGGGAGACTGTGTATGGGTAAATGGAGCCTGGTCACCAATTCTACATGGAGTGCTGCCTAAGGAAAGCATCATCCAACATCAAGGACCCCCACCATCCAGGCCTCACTAACGCCATCAGGCAGGAGGTACAGAAGCCTTATGTCCCACACCACAAGGTAAAGGAACGGTTATTATCCTTCAGCCATCAGGCTCCTGAACCAGCGTGGATAACTTCACTCACCTCCACACGGATCTGATTCCAGAATCTATGGACTGACTCTCAAGAACTCTACAACTCTGCTCTCAGTTTCAATTAATTGATTTATTGAGCGATTGATTATTTATTTATTTATTTATTTACTCTCCTCTCCCCCACCCCCCACCTCCATTTGCGGTTTGTCTTCTTCTGCACATTGGTTGCTTGTCGGTCTTTGTGTTTCGTTTTAATTGATTATATTTTATTTCTTCTATAATGAATGTCTGCAAGAAAATGAATCTCAGAGTAGACATATATGTATTTTGATAATAAACTTACTTCAAACTTGAAATTTGGAAAGTTTCCAGAGATGTCTAATTTTCTGTCTTATAGAGGAAGGTGCATACCTTTGATCGAGGCACAACTGTGCAAGCGCGTGGATGTCAGCCAGTTAGAACAGCAAGAAGAGTTTAAAAAGAAGACAGCTTTATAGAGCGGGTAGCGGAGGAGCGGGCAACAGAGTAGACATAGACAGAGTAGAAGGGCTTTGGCTCAACGGAGCTTAGGCAATAACAAGTCGAGGCGAGGTAGGTTGACTGTGAAAAGAGAGACAGGAAGTATGTGTGTGGGGCTGGTGTTCTGTGCTGGGTGTTAGATGTGGGAAGTCTTGGAGACTCCCAGCCTCCTGAATGGCCACATCTGCACCAGGTATGTTGAACTGCAGCTCCTCAGGGACCAAATTAGGGAACTGGAGATGCAGCTCAATGACCTTCATCTGGTTAGGGAGAGTAAGGAGGTGACGGAGAGGAACTATAGACAGGTAGTCACACCGGGGCCTGGGGAGACAGGTAAGTAGGTAACAGTCAGGAGAGGGAACGGCAAGAGTCAGATACTAGAGAGTACCCCTGTGACTGTCCCCCTTAACAATAAGTACTCCTGCTTGAGTACTGTTGGGGGGTGGGGGGGAGACGGCCTACCTGGCGGAAGCAACAGTGGCTGTACCTCTGGCACAGAGTCTGGCCCTTTGGCTCAGAAGGGTGGGGAAAGGAAGAGAAGGCAGCAGTGATAGGGGGCTCTATGGTTAGGGGGTCAGACAGGCAATTCTGTGGACGCAGGAAAGAAACAGGGATGGTAGTTTGCCTCCCAGGTGCCGGGATGTTTCTGATCATGTCCACGATATCCTGAAGTGGAAAGGAGAACAGCCAGAGGTCGCGGTACATTTGTACCAACGACATAGGTAGGAAAAGGGAGGAGGTGCTGAACACAGACTACAGGGAGTTAGGAAGGAAGTTGAGAAGCAGGACCACAAAGGTAGTAATCTGGGAATTACTGCCTGTGCCACATGACAGTGAGTATAGGAATAGAGTGAGGTGGAGGATAAATGTGTGGCTCAGGGATTGGAGCAGGGGGCAGGGATTCAGATTTCTGGATCATTGGGACCTCGTCTGGGGTAGGTGTGACCTGTACAGAAAGGATGGGTTGCACTTGAATCCCAGGGGGACCAATATCCTAGCGGAGAGGTTTGCTAGGGCGATTGTGAAGAGTTTAAACTCGAATTGCTGGAGGGTGGGAACCAAACTGAAGAGAAGGAGGAAGAGGTGGTTGGCTCACAAATAAAGAAAGTTTGTAGTACGAGAGGGAGGATAGGCAGGTGATAAAGAAGGGACGTGCTCAGACCGATGGTTTGAGGTGTGTCTATTTTAATGCAAGGACTATTATGAACAAAGCAAATGAGCTTAGAGAGTGGATCAGCAGAATGGAGCTATGATGTTGTGACCATTACAGAGACTTGGATGGTTGAGGGGCAGGAATGGTTACTTAGAATGCCAGGCTTTAGATGTTTCAGAAAGGACAGGGAGGGAGGGAAAAGAGGTGGAGGCATGGCACTGCTGATCAGAGATAGCATCACGGCTGCAGAAAAGGAGGAAATCATGAAGGGATTGTCTACGGAGTCTCTGTGGGTGGAAGTTAGGAACAGGAAGGAGCCAATAACTCTACTGGGTGTTTTTTATAGACCACCCAATAGTAACAGGGACTTCGAGGAGCAGATAGGGAGACAGATTCTGGAAAGGTGTAATAATAACAAGGTTGTCGTGGTGGGAGATTTTAATTTCCCAAATATTGATTGGCATCTCCCTAGAGTAAGGGGTTTAGATGGGGTGGAGTTTGTTAGGTGCGTTCAGGAAGGTTTCTTGACACAATATGTAGATAAGCCTACAAGAGGAGAGGCTGTACTTCATCTGGTATTGGGAAATGAACCTGGTCAGGTGTCAGATCTCTCAGTGAGAGAGCATTTTGGAGATAGTGGTCACAATTCTATCTCCCTTACCATAGCATTGGAGAGGGATAGGAACAGACAAGTTAGGAAAGTGTTTAATTAGAGTGAGGGGAAATATGAGGCTATCAGGCAGGAACTTGGAAGCATAAATTGGGAACGGATGTTCTCAGGGAAATGTTTGGCAGAAATGTGGCAAATGTTCAGGGGATATTTGCTTGCAGTTCTGCATAGGTACGTTCCAATGGGACAGGGAAAGGATGGTAGGGTACAGAAACCGTGGTGTACAAAGGCTATTGTAAATCTAGTCAAGAAGAAAAGAAAAACATAGAACATAGAACCGCACAGCACATTACAGGCCCTTCGGCCCACAATGTTGTGCCGACCCTCAAACCCTCAAACCCTGCCTCCCATATAACCCCCCACCTTAAATTCCTCCATATACCATATATATTAAGAAAGGTTCAAAAAACTAGGTAATGATAGAAATCTAGAAGATTATAAGGCTAGCAGGAGGAGCTTAAGAATGAAATTGGGAGAGCCAGAAGGGTCCATGAGAAGGCCTTGGCGAGCAGGATTAAGGAAAACCCCAATGGCCTACTCCTGCACCTATTTTCTATGTTTCTATGTTTCTATGTTTTTCTATTCTACAAGTATATGAAGAGCAAGAGGTTAAAACGTGAGGGAATAAGACCAATCAAGTGTGACAGTGGAAATATGTGTATGGAACTGAAGGAGATAGCAGAGGTACTTATGAATACTTCGCTTCAATATTCACTACGGAAAAGGATCTTGGTGATTGTAGGGATGGCTTACAGCGGACTGAGAAAATTGAGCATATAGACATTAAGAAAGAAGATGCGCTGGAGATTTTGGAAAGCATTAAGTTAGATAAGTCACCAGGACCGGATGAGATATATCCCAGGCTACTGTGGGAGGCGAGGGAGGAGATTGCTGAGCCTCTGGCAATGATCTTTGCATCATCAATGGGGATGGGAGAGGTTCCGGAGGATGGGAGGGTTGTGGATGTTGTTCCCTTATTCAAGAAAGGGAGTAGAGATAGCCCAAGAAATTATAGACCAGTGAGTCTTACTTCAGTGGTTGGTAAATTGGTGGAAAAGATCCTGAGAGGCAGGATTTATGAACATTTGGAGAGGCATAATATGATTAGGAATAGTCAACATGGTTTTGTAAAAGGTAGATCATGCCTTACGAGCCTGATTGAATTTCTTGAGGATGTGACTAAACACATTGATGAAGGCAGAGCAGTAGGTGTAGTGCATATGGATTTCAGCAAGGTATTTGATAAGGTACCCCATGCAAGGCTTATTGAGAAGGTAAGGAGGCATGCGATCCAAGGGGACCTTGCTTTGTCGATCCAGAATTGGCTTGCCCACAGAAGGCAAAGAGTGGTTGTAGACGGGTGATATTCTGCATGGAGGTCGTTGACCAGTGGTGTGCTTCAGGGATCTGTTCTGGTACCCCTACTCTTCATGATTTTTATAAATGACCTGGATGAGGAAGTGGAGGGATGGGTTAGTAAATTTGCCGATGACACAAAGTTTGGAGGTGTTGTGGATAGTGTGGAGGGCTGTCAGAGGTTACAACGGGATAGTGATAGGATGCAAAACTGGACTGAGAAGGGGAAAATGGAGTTCAACCCAGATAAGTGTGAGTGGTTCATTTTGATAGGTCAAATATGATGGCAGAATATAGTAATAATGGTAAGACTCTTGGCAGTGTGGAGAATCAGAGGGATCTTGGGGTCTGAGTCCATAGGACACTGAAAGCTGCTGTGCAGGTTGACTGTGTGGTTAAGAACGCATACGGTGTATTGGCCTTCATCAATCGTGGGATTGGGTTTAGGAGCCGAGAGGTAATGTTGCAGCTATATAGAAACCTGGTCAGACCCCACTTGGAGTACTGTGCTCAATTCTGGTCGCCTCACTACAGGAAGGATGTGGAAACCATAGATAGGGTGCAGAGGAGATTGACAAGGCCTGGATTGGGGAGCATGCCTCATGAGAATAGGTTGAGCGAACTTGGCCTTTTCTCTTTGGAGCGATGAGAGGTGACCTGATAGAGGTGTATAAGATGATGAGAGGCATTGATCGTGTGGATAGTTAGAGGCTTTCTCTCAGAGCTAAAATGGCTAACACGAGGGGGCACAGTTTTAAGGTGCTTCGATGTAGCAATAGAGGAGATGTCAGGGATAAGTTTTTTTTTTACGCAGAGAGTGGTGAGTACGTGGAATGGGCTGCTGGTGACGGTGGTGGAGGCGGATATAATAGGGTCTTTTAAGAGATTCCCGGATGGGTACATGGAGCTTAGAAAAATAGAGGGCTATGGGTAACCCTAGGTAATTTTTAGAGTAAGGACATGTTCAGCTCAGCTTTTTGGCTGAAGAGCCTGTACTGTGCTGTCGGCTTTCTGTATTTCAATGTTCCTTTTTTTTTCAATCTTTTTACTAATTTCAAAATATAGAAACAAAACATAGCAATAATACAAATAGTAGGAGATATACTGTTACACTTAAAAAAGTAATTACAAAACCAAATAGTGTAAATTAACAAAGCTCCCAATCATGTAGAACTAACAACTGATAATACAAAGCAAAAAAAAACTGGGAAAAAAACCATGGAAAAGAAAAAAAACAAAACAAAAAAAAACAAACCCCATCCCCAAAGAAAAGCAGAATTAATCAGCTAAACTAAAAGACTTGGGTAAAACTAACAACTTAAAAATGGAAAAGAAGAAAACCTTAGTGTCGACGACTCCATTCCCCTCCAACAACAGTACAGAGAGATAAAACAAGTTTGAAAATGATCAAATTACATCAAATGAAAATGCTGAATGAATGGCCTCCAAGTTTTCTCAAACTTAATGGAAGGGTCATAAACCGCACTTCTAATTTTCTCCAAATTCAAACACACCATAGTTTGTGAAAACCAATGAAATACAGATTAATATACCGACTGAAAAATGGGAAAAAAATTCTTCAGTTGGTGAATTCATCCTCTGTATGTGCTAAATATATGTTGATACAGTTTAAAGTAGTGCACAGGGCTCATATGTCCAAAGATAAACTATCTCGTTATTATTCTTCTATTAATCCAATATGTGACAGATGTCATTCCGAGATAACTTCTTTAACTCACATGTTTTGGTCATGTCCTTTGTTGGAGAAATATTGGAAAGATATTTTTGATATTATTTCAAAGGTCTTAAATATAGACTTACAACCTCATCCAATTACTGCTATCTTTGGATTACCAATGATAGATTTAAATAATTTAACCTCTTCATCACGTAGGATGATTGCATTTCTTACTTTAATGGCTAGAAGGTCTATTTTGTTGAATTGGAAAGAGATTAACCCTCGTATTTCAATGTTTCTATACCAAAAACATATTGACCTGTTTCATCTGACTGGATGTTTAATGTTGAATGTCTAACCCTAAGTGCTTCAGTTCAAATAAGAGTTGATACATGTGTCTGCATTTACAAAATGGTTTTACTTTCCTAAGTTTGCCTATTCCTGCATTAAGTTATGTCATGCATGGACATATTAAAAAATCGACCTGTTTCACTAAGACACTGTAGGGAAGGCAATTTGCCATGCTTCCCTATTTGGACCAAATCACAGCTCCAGATGGAACAAAATTATTGGTTCTTATCTCTAAAATGGCCTGGTAACCACTCACTTCAGGAGACAATTGGGAATTGTCAATAAATAGCAATCTTGCCAGCAATGCCTACATTTTGTGAGCATTTACGTTAAAAAAAAACAAATGGTGCATTTGATTCTGTTGGTTGTATGCTCTCCTGAAAAACAATCTGTAATGAATTGTTCAATTATTTGGCTATCATCATTAAAGATATTGTGAGTATCAGGGTGTTTTCCCATCAGAAAGTTTGGCACTGGACTGATGTAAAGCATTAATTGGGTTGGGAATTGCTTATCCGACACAATGCAAAAGTTGGGAGTAAACAAATTCTTCTCAGTTTGGCAGACAGTGATCAGTACTGTACTTGGATCCCAGCCATTCACAATCAGCATCAAATATTTGGCTAAGAGGACCAAATGTCTTAATTGCAAATTTAGTGATGATAACGATGGCCTTGTGAATAGGGGCAAGGGTGTAAAGAACCACCAGTGAGATTTGATTAGTTGAGTAACTGAGTAACAAGATGACAGAGACAATATTATATGAAAAAGTTTAAGTTTTACATAAGAGCTTAGGAAATAGGAGCAGGAGTAGCCCAGCTGGCCTGTCGAGCCTGCTCCGCCATTCAGTAAGATCAAGGCTGATCTGGCCATGGACTCATCTCCACCTACCTGCATTTTCCCCATAACCCTTAATTCCCCTACTATGCAAAAATCTATCCAACTTTGTCTTAAATATAATTACTGGGGTACCCTCCACTGCTTCATTGGGTAGAGAATTCCACAGATTCACCACTCTCTGGGAAAAGCAGTTCCTCCTCATCGCCATCCTAAATCTACTCCTCCAAGTCCTGAGGCTCTGTACCATAGTTCTAGTCTCACCTATCAGTGGAAACAACTTTCTTGCCTCTATCTTATCCATTCACTTCAGTGCACAACACTGAAAAGCGCAGTAGAGTATGGTGAGATGGTGAGACATAGCTTAGCTTTGTTGCTCAATGGGGCCTAAGTGTTCAGGTAAACAAGTACTGAAAACCATGAGGCAGGTCCGACAAGCAATTGGTATGCCGGCCTGTTTTGCTGCAGGAGTCGATTACAGGAGTAATGATGTCTTACTTCAGTTACATTGGGCCTTGGATATACTGTACCTGGAGTGATACGTACATTTTTATTCTCCTTAACTACAAAAGATATATTTGTCTTAATGGGAGTGTAGCGAAGGTTCACTAAATTGGTACCACGGATGGAAAATCTGCATATGAGGAGAAATCAATTATATCAGAGCAATAAACAAATTGCTGGAGGAACTCAGCAAGTCAGGTAGCATCTGTGAAGGTAAAATCTCGACTCAAAACATCTGAGAATGTTTTGGGTCAAGGCCCTGCAATGGAAAGCTGCTGAGAAAACACTGAGTACCTCCAGCAAACAACAGGAATTCTGCAGATGCTGGAAATTCAAGCAACACACATCAAAGTTGCTGGTGAACGCAGCAGGCCAAGCAGCATCTCTAGGAAGAGGTACAGTCGACGTTTCGGGCCGAGACCCTTCATCAGGGCTAACTGAAGGAAGAGTTAGTAAGAGATTTGAAAGTGGGAGGGGGAGGGAGAGATCCAAAATGATAGGAGAAGACAGGAGGGGGAGGGATGGAGCCAAGAGCTGGACAGGTGATTGGCAAAGGGGATATGAGAGGATCATGGGACAGGAGGTCCTGGAAGAAAGACAAGGGGGGTAGAAAACCAGAGGATGGGCAAGGGGTATAGTCAGAGGAAGAAAAAGGAGAGTGAGAGAAAGAATGTGTGTATATAAATAAATAACGGATAGGGTACGAGGGGGAGGTGGAGCTCTTGGCTCCATCCCTCCCCCTCCTGTCTTTTCCTATCATTTTGGATCACCCCCTCCCCCTCCCACCTTCAAATCTCTTACTAACTCTTCCTTCAGTTAGTCCTGATGAAGGGTCTCGGCCTGAAACGTTGACTGTACCTCTTCCTAGAGATGCAGCCTGGCCTGCTGCGTTCACCAGCAACTTTGATGTACCTCCAGTAGTTTGTTTTATGCTACCGATTACAGATTCTCTTGTGTCTCCATTTGACTAAACTGGACCTGTATTCCTTCAAGCGTAGAAGAATGTGAGGTCTCGTTGAAATCTGCAGAATTCTTAAAGCCTGTACAGGTTGGATGCAGGGAGAATCTTCCCCTGTCTGAGGACATTGAAACCCAGGCTCACAGTCTCAAAATAAGTGATTGAGATGAAGAAGAATTTCACACTCTGGGTGATGAATCTTTGGAATTCTCTAACTTGGAGTATTATTGAAAGGCAGTTACTGAGGGCTTTTAGAACAAAAAATCTTAGATTTCTGAGAATTGATGTAGTGCTGGAAAGTTGCACAGAAGTAGAAAATTAGCATTGATCTGGATGAATAGTGGAGCAAGCTTAAAAAGACCAAATAGCTGTTTTTGTACCTATTTCTTATATTCTCATGAAATTCCAGCTTTTCAAATTGCATGTTAGTGATGCAAAAAATTTTATAGACTGAAATATAGTTGCATTTTCTAATACAATATTGAACTTCAAGCAAAATATAAACTTAGCTTTGCAAGGTGAATCTTGGGAATCATGGAATTGAAATATTTTGTGCTGGGTAACAGTGAGGTATATTCATCATCATATGATGTTGTTCCTGCTATATGCACTTGTGTTTTGTCTTCTACCTCTGTTTGTCATCTGATATTGATCAGCTGCAGCTAAAAATAGCTCCTTGACAACTGATTTTATCCACTTTACTAGCCTGCTCATTTTCCTGTGTCTCTGGGGTGCAGGTTTTAATACATTTAACATTTCTTTATCATTGAAACTGTTGACTTTCACTGAAATCAATGTTTAAGACAAGTTCGATGTTTATCATTAGCAATGCCTCATCTTTCCTTTTGCACTGATTAAATCACCACAAATACCAGTTTATTGTTTTAAAGGAAATTAAACATTGTACCAAATAGTCAAGCCTTACCACTGTAATTTAGTTGCAGTCTTTACTTTCCTTGTCTCCTCTTTGCAAGGCTCTGCTGCTCACTCAGAGGTGCTTGTATCTCACCCAGGACACAGCTTCCCAGGAAGGGTAAAGGCTGCATGGAAACACCATCATCTCCACATTGAGATTTAAGTAGTCATCTAGATATTCGCATATTCTGAGAGTACTCGCCTTCACAAACCCTAATGCATCTGAATGAAAAAATTCCACCTCAGATCCCCTGTGAATCTCATACCACTTTCCCTAAACCCATCTCTTTTGTTATAGATGCCTAGATTATGGGGAGAAATTTCCTAGTTTCTACTTTTTCAATTCCTCCCATAACTTTGCATGCTTTGCCAGGTGTCTCTCAGCTCCTTCATTTGATGGGAAACAAATCTCATATGGCCAGATTTGGGAACAGCTTCTTTCCAACTGTGATAAGACTGCTGAACGGATCCTGACCTGGATCTGGGCCATACCCTCCAAATATCCGGACCTGCCTCTTGGTTTTTTTGCACTACCTTACTTCCCATTTTTCTATTTTCTATTTATGATTTATAATTTAAATGTTTAATATTTACTATTTTTAACTATTTTTAATATTTAATATTTGTAATCCAGGGAGTGTGAAGTGCAGAATCAAATATCGCTGTGATGATTGTACGTTCTAGTACCAATTGTTTGGCAACAATAAAGTATAAAGTATCAAACTTCTCCATCATATTGTACAGGATGGCCACTGGAACGGCCCACCATACTCCCACTGTGGACTAGTCAATGTATTAAAACATTGTACTACTCCTTCCCTGCTTTTAAATTCCATGCCTTACTAATAAAGGCATGTTTCCTGTGTGTCTTCTTTACAACTTTATCTACTTGTGCTGCCACCTTCAGAGATACTTATTCTGTCTATGTCCATCTGTTCCTCAATACTCCTCCTGGCCCTACAATTTATTGTGTAGTACCTACACTTATTATCCACACAAAGTCCAGCATTGTACACTTATGATGAATAGATTTCATTTGCCAATCTCACCAATTAACTAATATCATCCTGCAGCCGAAGCCTATCCTTTTCAGTAAAATAGTTCAAATTTATTGAACCTATCCTCAAAGGATGACCATGCTATAACCAAGAT